>NC_092385.1:4584505-4906952 GCF_030028105.1 Mobula birostris | reverse complement strand
TACAATTAGTAGAAATTTACTAAAAATTTAAACATATATTGGTAATTATATAAAAATCATGAGCAAGCATAGAAAAGTTAAACTACAAGAAAAATAATGATTTAACACCTTTATCCAACAACAGTGTGCAATCTAACTCCTGAACTATAGGAGAAAGATGGCTATTTGGCCCATCATAAAGCCATGTAGGCTATCAACTCTCTTTATACAGTACATTATGGCTCACCCCCAAATGAAGATTTTTATCCAAAAAAACTGTTTCACAACCACCAAAATTGGCTTTGTGGGCTGTATTCTGATTCTACAAATCCACCCAATGAATTAGGTTTCAAAGTTCAAAATAAATTTATTATCAAAGTACATATACGTCACCATATATTACTCTGAGATTCATTTTCTTGTGGACATTATGAATAGAAGAAATCAACAAAAGATCACTCCCAATGGGACTGACAAACTACCAATGTGCAAAAGACAACAAACTGTGCAAATACAAAAAATAGAAAATAATAATGATAACAACATATAAGCAATAATATTGAGAACATGAGATGAAGAGTCCTTAAAAGTGAGTCCATAGGTTGTGGGAATAGTTCAATGAAAGGGCAAGTGAAGTTGAGTGCAGTTATCCACTCTGATTCAACAGCCTGATGGTTAAGGGGTAGTAATTGTTTCTGAAGCTGGTGGTGTGGGTCCTGAGGCTCCTGTACTTTCTTCCTGATGGCAGCAGCAAGAAGAGAGCATGACACACAAAATACTGGAGAACTCAGCAGGTCAGGCAGCATTTGAGAAGAGATTATGGCCTGGATGGTGGAGGTTCTTGATTATGGATGCTGCTGTCCTGCAACAGTGCTCCATGTAGATGCACTCAATGGTGGGGCCATTATGGACTGGGCCGTATACGCTACTTTTTTAGGCTTTTCCGTTCAAATGCATTAGTACTTCTACACCAGGCTGCAATTAGCCTTACACTCCTTTTCAAAGCCCTGCAATTTTTTCTCCTTCAGGTACATCTCCAAAACCCTTTTGAGTGCCACTACTGAATCTATAACCTTCTAAGCTACTAGGAATTGCCTAATAAAACTTAACCACTCAAGAGTTGTAAAGAACAAGTACTTGAGCTGTTTTTGATCCTACTGCCAAACACCTTAAGTTTTTTTGTTCTTTTGTTATCAATCCCAAAGATATTTCAAAGTGTTTCATTTTATCTAGGTGAAAGCAGTCCAACTGCTGTCTGAAATAAGAAGTACTTTCCTTATAAACGCACATTGTAAGTTTGGGACAACAGAGCAGGCCATTTTTTGTTGTTGCACAGGACTGATCAATTTTCTCTTATGAGCCAAGAGATCCATGTCTAGTTTCTCCCCTTTGTTGCCTTATGGAAAGATTACTGATGGGCTTATCTGCAGACATTTCCAATTTTAGCCACGAGTCCACAATATAATTTACTGGTCACATGACCTTTTGAAAGACTAACAACAGATGACAAAATTAGCACGGATCCCTTTGCCCCATCCCTTTTCCCACCCCCAGCCTTTCCTTATGCCTATCACCCACACCTTCTTCCCTAATGGTACCCCACCCCGATCCCTTTCCGTTATTCCATGCTCCACTGTCCTCTCCTGTTAGATTCCATCTTTTTCAGACCTTTCTCCTACATTGAGGACTAAAGTCCTAGCCTGCCCAACTTCTCCCTATAACCTAGGCCCTTGAAATGCATTCTAGGTGTTCACATGCAGATCTGAGAATAGCTCAAGGTTTAAAGATGAGACATTGTTCCTTGAACAACTCCTGAGTAATGTATATTCCTCATCTCAACTAACACCACAGTTGTGGACAGAGCCCAGAGCACAGGAACAAGTTCTATTCTCGGCACACCCCCAAGCTCCATGCCTCAGTAAAGTGGATAGCATAACCAAAGAAAACACCCTCCCCAACATTCTCTCTTTGCCCTTCTTCCATTGGGCAGATGATACAGAAGCCTGAAAGTACGAACTAGCAGGCTCAAGGATTGCTTCTACCTCGTTGTTATGACTATGGTGGAATTTAGAAGGCTGAGAGGGGATCTTATTGAAACATAAAAGGTCATTAAGGGATTGGACACGCTGGAGGCAGGAAGCATGTTCCTGCTGATGGGTGAGTCCAGAACCAGAGGCCACAGTTTAAGAATAAGGGGTAGGCCATGTAGAACGGAGTTGAGGAAAAACTTTTTCACCCAGAGAGTGGTGGATATATGGAATGCTCTGCCCCAGAAGGCTGTGGAGGCCAAGTCTCTGGATGCTTTCAAGAAAGAGATGGATAGAGCTCTTAAAGATAGCGGAATCAAAGGTTATGGGGATAAGGCAGGAACTGGACACTGATTGTGGATGATCAGCTATGATCACAGTGAATGGCGGTGCTGGCTCGAAGGGCCGAATGGCCTACTCCTGCACCTATTGTCCATGCACAATAAGATGGTGTACTGACCTTGCAAGCTACTTTATTGTGGTCTTGATCTTTAATATCTGTCAGCACTGTCTCTGTGACTGTAACACTTTATTCTGCGTTGTTATTGCTTTTCCCTTGTATTACCTTGACGTACTGATGTGATGAAATTATTTCTATGAATGGTATGCAAAACAAAGTTGTTTTTTGTTGTGCTTTGGTACAGTTTAAAAAACCTCTTATGGTTTTCATTGTGTTTTTGCCCATTCTTCAAAAATACTTCATTATGTACAAAATGCTTTGGGATATTGAAATGACTAATAACTGCAGTTGTTTCAACTTCCATGAACAAGATTACTGTATGGACTTAAGTCTCTAGAGCCTTGTACACGGCTTTCTTAAGTGTAAACAGTGGCTCTAAACACAAGTAGCAAGGATTCCCTAGCGTAAAGTTAAGCAGTATTGACTTAATGCACTTGTTCCTGCATATGCCACATAATTTGTCACTGACAGACATGTGATTTACACCAACTATTGGAACACAGTAGTATGACCTTTGATATAATAC
Organism: Mobula birostris; assembly: GCF_030028105.1. NCBI lineage: Eukaryota > Metazoa > Chordata > Chondrichthyes > Myliobatiformes > Myliobatidae > Mobula > Mobula birostris. The sequence continues at coordinate 4,903,960 of NC_092385.1, read as the reverse complement.
ACCTTACCTACAGCTTCATCACTGGCAGATAAATCATATTCAATTCCATAAGCAAGTTTATTGTGTTATTTGCAAGGACAGACTTACACAGAACAATCTCTTCTATTTCAGCTCTCCTGGCACACCACTCGACATCTAGCTCTAAAGTCATAATTCTTTGTAACTGAATATCTGTGATCTGCTGGTGTGACATGACTTCACACATTGGCCCATCAGAATTAACAGACCGCATATGGTACTTATTCATGCTAATGCACATTTAACAAGATTTCCTAAACAGGGAACCTCACAGAGTAACAAATTAGTCGTACAAACTTTCCATGGTAAAGTTTTCTGCACTTACCCCAACAGAAGTTGGAAGAATACTCTACTAGTCAAGGCAAATATTCATGCAAAAAGAGTTCACTGCTTACTAGAACGGAAATTCCAGTCCATTCACCTAGATTCGGAGAGCAAAAGCTGTCATAGCTACAGTCTGCTGAAATAACAGTCACTCTCCAACACTGCATTATTAGATAGTCATCACAAATATGCAATCTAAACTAAACAGACCAAGACACTAAAGACATACATCGACAAAGAGAAAGAAAAATGGTGTAATTCCTGGTGGCCAAACATTTTAATTCTGATTTCCATTCCCGTTCTGACATGTTGATTCATGGCCTCCTCTTGTGCCAAGATGAGGCCATTCCCAGGGTGGAAGAGCAACACTTTATTTCCATCTGGGTAGCCTCCAACCTGATGGCATGAACATCAATTTATCCTTGCTGTAAAAAAAAAACTCCCTTCCCTCTTCTTCTATTCCCCACTTAGGCCTCTTTCCTCTTTATGCCTGCCTATCACCTTCCCCTGGGTCTCCTCCTCCTTCCCTATCTCCTATGGTCCACTCTCCTCTATCAGATTCCTACTTCTCCTTGCCTTGACATTTCCACCCACCTGGCTTCACCCATCACCTTCTAGCTATCCTCCTCCTCCTCCTCCTCTTCCCACCACCTTTTTTATTCTGGCATCTTCCCCCTACCTTTCCAGTCCTGAAGAAAGGTCTCGGCCCAAAATGTCAACTGTTTATTGATTTCCATAGATGCTGCCTGGCCTGCGTTTCTCCAGCATTCTGTGAGTGTTGCTCCAGACATCCAGCATCTGAAGAATTCCTTGTGTTATTTGTCTCATTCAATTTCCTCATAAGTAAATTTAAACATGGCAAAATACTACTTGCTACAATAATGTTAGGTGTGTAAGGTCAACAATTACAACATAGGACAGTAAAGCACAAGAACACATCTTTCAGCCCACAATATCTGTACTAACCATGATGCCAATTCAAACTGCACACCTGGTCACCTACCTACAGGAAAGCTGTCAATTAAAATTGAAAGAGTACAGAAAAAATTTAGAGGGATGCTGCTGGGACTTGAGGTAAAGGATGAATAAGTCAGGTCTTTATTCTCTGAGTGTAGGGGAATAAGGAAAGATTTGACAGAGGTATACAAAGTTATATGGGTCTAGGTAGAACAACAGTATGTTGTGGACTGGATGAACTAAATGGGCTGTTTCTGTGCTGATCTTTCTAAGATCTATCTGCTTGTTATGGTCAATATCCCTCATTCCCTTCCTATTCAAATGGCTATCTAAAAACGTCTTAACCAATGCTGTTGTAACTATAAGACCATAAGATATAGGAGCAGAATTAGGCCATTTGGCCCATCGAGTCTGCTCCGCCATTTCATCATGACTGATCCAATTTTCCTCTCAACCCTAATCTCCTTCCTTCTCCCCACATCCCTTCATGTCCTGACCAATCAAGAATCCATCAACCCCTGCCTTAAATATACAGTGCCTTGTAAAAGTATTCAGACCGCTCATAAGTGATTACAATCAGGGATTTTTGATCAATTTAACTGAGAATTTTTATAATCACATGCGCCTTTTTACTCAGTTGAGCCCAAAAAATAGGGAAAATTGTAAAGCATGAAAACCTAAAAACTGAAATGTCAGCAGTTCAAAAGTGTTCTTCCCCCCTTTGCTCAGTACTTAGTTGAACCAACTCTCGTAACTATTTCAGTCAGTAATCTTTTTGGATATGAATTGAATTGACTTTATTACTTACATCCTTCACACACGAGTAAAAATCTTTTACGTTATGTCTCTGCCCATACGTACAGTGTGCAATTTATGGTAATTGGTAATAAATAGTACAGAAATACAATTGTATCAGTGTGAATTAATCAGCCTGATGGCCCGGTGGCAGAAGCTGTCCTGGTCTGGCTTTTTGGTCCTGGCTTTTATGCTGCAGTACCATTTTCCGGGTGGCAGCAGCTGGAACAGTTTGTAGTTGGGGTGACTCGGGTCTCCAATGATCCTTTGGGCCCTTTTTATGCACTTGTCTCTGTAAGTGTCCAGATTAGTGGGAGTTCACATCTATAGATGCGCTGGGCTGTCCTCACCACTCTGCAGAGTCCTGCGATTGAGAAAAGTACAGTTCCCATACAAGGCAGTGAAACAGCCAGTCAAGATGCTCTCATTTGTACCCCTGTAGAAAGTTCTTAGGATCTGAGGACTCATACCAAACTTCAACCATCTGAGGTAAAAGAGGCACTGTTGTGCTTTTCTCACCACACAGCCGGTATGTACAGACCACATGAGATCCTCTGATGTGTATGCTGAGGAATTTAAAGCTGTTCGCCCTCTCAACCCCAGATCCACTGATGTCAATAGGGATTAGCCTGTCTCTTATTAGTTTTGCATAAGATGATGGAACAAGATTTGCCCATTTCTCCTTGAAAAATAGCTCAATCTGTGCTAGGTTTGCTGGGGAGTGGCAGTGGCCAGCAATCTTGAGGTCTTACTAGAGATGTTTGATCAGGTCAAGATCAGTACTCTGACTAGGCCACTCAAGAATATCACTTTTCTTCATTTGAAGACACTCCATGGTTGCTCTGGCAGTGTGCTTTGGGTTGTTGATCTGCTGAAAGTCGAATTTCCCCCCCAGTTTAAGCTTTCTGGCAGAGGCCAGCTGGTTTTTATCCAGGCTACCTGTATTTAGTAGCATTCATCTTCCCATTAATCCTGACCAGATTTTCAGTCCCTGCTACTGAAAAGCATGATGCTAGCTCCACCAAACTGTACAATATGTATGGTGTTACCTGGCTGATGTGCGGTATTAGATTTATGCCACACATATCACTTAGTGTTGAGGCCAAAAAGTTCCATTTTAGTTTCATTCAACCACAAGACCACCTTCCACATCTTTACAGCATTTTCTCAGTGATGCTTTGTAAAGTCTTTATGGGCAAGGATATGCTTTTTTTAAAAAAAAAAGCCAAGGCTTCTTCCTTGCTACTGTTCCATAAATATCATTTTTGTGCAAGGCCTTAGAGATTGTGGAGCCATGAACTTCATCTCCAGATGCAGCCATCATGAGATGAGGTCATTTAGTGACTGTTGGTGTCACAGTAGCTTCTCGTACAAATGCCATTCTTCTCCGGTGACTAAGTTTATAGGGGCAGCCTGACCTAGCCAATATGGCTGTGGTTTCATATTTCTTTTCTACTTTTTCACGATGGACTGCATTGAGCTCAGAGATATGTTCGGTGCCTTTGAGATGGTTTTCTACCCTTCCCCAGATTTATGCTTCATTATCATTTCCCTTACTTGTCTTGAATGCTCTTTTTTCCTCATTTTGGTTTGGTTTACAATACTGTTGGACCTTACAGAGAGTGGGGCTATTTATTCTTATGAATTTATTAAAACAAAAACAGGTGATCTTCCAATTTTCTACATCAACAAATTGGGCAAGTTGGTAAGGTGATGTACAGTATTGCACTTGGTCATGTCATTGGGTATATTTAAAGTGGAGGTTGATAGGTTCTTGATTAGTCAGGGGGCCAAAGGTTACAAGGAGGAGGCAGGAGGGAGGGGTTGAGAGGGATAATAAAATCAGCCATGATGAAATAGCGGAGCAGACTCAATGGGCTCAAATGTCATAATTCTGTTCCTATGTCTTATGCATTCAGGTCAGAATTTTTGATGGTTCCAGTCAACCAAATGTCCAGATAATATTACTGTTTGACAATACTTGCTCTGTATTACCTCTCCTGGAATGTTTCTGAAGTTATGCCACGAAAATGTAGACTGTGACTTAGTGCAGGATTCATATGCAACAGCGTCCCTACATTTTTGGAGCAGATACTCCAATATTCTCTAGCACAGGCTTCCTTTAGACTCTATGTAAAGGTTAGTCAGAATGAATACTCTGCAGATGGTATACCCTTTTTATGTTGAATGCTATTGCAGTGGCAGCAATACGTTTGGGACAAATCAGCCACATGATAAACATACATCCATTACCCTAGTCATGACTCCCTCCACTCGGGGTGATTCACAGCTGCAGCAGTAGGCACTGTCTACAAGTGCATGGCATTAACTCAATAGTGTCTCTCAGAGCCATAACCTCTATATCAACCTGACGGATGAGATTCACATTTACGTTTGTATTTACTCATTATATGCATGTCACAACATACAATGAAACGTGTCATTTGCATTAACAACCAACACAGCTAAGGATGTGCTGAGGGCAGCCTGCAAGTATCGTCATACATTCTGGCACCGACATCAGCAGTCTACAGGTTGCACATCGTAGTTAACATGGAAATATCACTTAGTTTCATCATTACTGGGTTAAAATTTACTGTTGCAGCACCAAACTCACCCTAAAGCATTGTGCGAGTCCCTTCAGAAAGATGCTCTCTAGTGCTTCCTCAAGGACAATTAAAGGTTGACCTTGCCAGTGACACCTACAACCCACAAATAAAAAGGCATGGCAACAATACACTTAGTGGGAACTTTATTCGGTACAGGAGTGGAACAGTGTGGTCTTCTACTGCTGGAGCCCATCCACTTCAAGATTTGATGTGTTGCGCATTCAGAGATGTTCTTCTGCATGCTACTGTTAACTTTCCCGTCAGTTTGGCCAGTCTCATTAACAAGACATTTTTGCCCACAAGACAGCCGCTCTGGATGTTTTTTTTCTGCACCATCCTCTGTAAACTCTACCCCAGGGGTTCCCAACCTGGGGTCCATGGACCCCTCGGTAAATGGCAAGGCTCCATGGCACAAGAAATATTGGGAAATCATGCTCTAGAGACTGTTGTGCATGAAAATCCCAGGAGAACAGCTGTTTGAGATACTCAGACCACCCCATCTGGCACCAACAATCATTCTATGGTCAAGTCACTTAAATCAAATTTCTTCCCTATTCTGATGTGTGGTCTGAACAACAACCAAACCTCTGATCATGTCTATAAGCTTCTATGTATTGAATTGCTGCCACATGATAAGCTGATTAGATATTTGCATTAATGAGCAAGTGAACCTAATAAAGTGGACACTGATTGAAAAAAGGAACCAGTTTTATATAATTTTGAAATAATAAAGCCAAGAATGGCAGAAACAACATAGGAAAGCATCTTGTATTTAGCCATAGGTTTTAAATTCTCTCTTTTTTAAAATAAAGCTCAATGGGAGGCGAGCAAAGATGTCTTGTGTATATTTCATGAAATTGGAGCAAGACAGATGACAGCTTTAGCTTTTCACTGAAATCAAGCACTCACATGTTTGTAGTTCATTTTGCTGGTAATGTTGGTTAAACGTCTATATATATATATAGGGTCCATATAATCCGCTACACCTTTCTAAATGACTAAATGTTGTTTATTGATTTAGTGATCATTTTGTTACTTTCTTGTTTACAATAGTGCCAGAGTGAAAAATAACTGGCATTATACAAAACTCTTACTCCTAGACTTATCTCTCTGATACTACACATAGCATCATTATCCAGGAGGTCCTTATCACTTCGGCTGCTGAATGATTCAAACCAGCTCTGAACCAGCTATTAACAATCGGCATTCTTTCTGCCTGCAAGCCTTTGAACATTACAAAGAGGCTACTATTGTCAAGCTGTGCAACTAATTATTTCAGTTGCAAGAATATGCAAAATAATGTCATTCTTACCTTTTAAATGTTAAATATAAGTCCATTAGAAATTGTCATACTGTTTGTTTGGACTTGATCAGGGAGGAGGGAGGCTTGTTAATGTCATAGAACATTATTCATTTCAGGAATTCAGTGGCTGCCGTGGATACTCACATCAATAACAGTATGGGTTTGAATAAATCTCCTCCACTCCCAGAAGTAGAGCACAGGCTAGGTGCAGAATAATGCATCTCTACATTTTTATAAACAGTCACAGAGCAGCTACATTGTGTGTCAAATACAAAATAAACCTACCTGTACTCTGTTCCACCAGGTACTTCTCAAGAAAGAACAATTTCAGATTAGATACACAGAACACAGAAGAGAGTGTGGGGAGTCTGGTTTGAAATGTTCCCACAACCAATGGACAAATTTTCAAGGACTCTTCATATTTATTGCATTTTTTTTTTGCAGTTTGTTGTCTTTGCCACTCTGGTTGAACACCCCATTTGGGCGGTTTTTCAGTGATTCTATTGTGGTTATTATTCTGTAGATTTATTGAGTATGCCCACAAGAAAATGAATTCCAGGGTGGTATATAGTGACATACATGTACTTTGATAATAAATTTACTTTGAACTTTAATGCATGAGGTCACCATGACCTGTCTACTACATATAAAAGTAATTGGTGTTTTAATGGTGCGACCAAATGGTTAGACAAAACACTTCAAGCTGTTCAGACCACTCCCCTCTTTCCCCCTATCCACTAGCCCTCCTGTCAACCCTTTTCTCCCCCTTCTTTGTCCTCTCCATCTGTCCATCGCATACACATTCCTCTTTCTGGTTCCCCTCCCCACCTCTTTCCCTTTCATTCTCTGGTCCATTGTGCTCGCCTATCAGATTCCACCCTTTTCAGCTCTGTATCACTTCCACCTACTATCTCCAAGCTTCTTGCATCATCCCCATCCTAACATAGATCCATCTATCACCTGCCAGCTCTGGCTCCACCCTTTCTCCTGCCGTTCTACCCCCCACCCCGCCACCGTTTTTATCCTAGCTATCACCCCTTCCCTCTTTTTTCTACTCTGGATGAAAGGTATTGACCTGAAATGTGAACACCTCCTCTAGCATTTTGTTTCTTGCTGTAGGTTTCCAAGATCTGCAGTCTTGCCTATCTCAAGGATGTTTTAAAATTCTCCTCAAAAGTTTGCAATAACGTCAGTGACTCAAGGGGATCCCTGAGATATATTATCCAAGATGGAGAAGGAGCATGTAGCCCAGTTTGGAGGATTGCACTGCTTCCCAAATTACCACCATGTGCCTCCACCTTACCTGAGACAGAAACTGAGGGTTTCTCATTGATCTTTTAGTCACCTCAAAACTAGAGTGAAAATAAGTAATTCTTAATCTCAAAAGGAATGCCAAGAAGGATAAAGTTCTCCTTTGAAAAGAATAAGGTTCCCCCCCGCCCATATAGTCCTACTGAACACCCTAGGGGTAGGTATAGCATAAAGCTCAAACCACACCGTCAAAATGATGCATCTCAAATTTAGATTCCTTTTATTCACTTGTGTGATAATTCTCCATTTTCCAAATAGGTGATATTATATTTGCCAATGTATTTTTGAGGACACTTTTAAACAGAACTGAATTAACATCATGGTAATATCTTTAGAGGTGGTAGATTCATGGACCCCACATCTTATTGGGATGGGATGCATTTATGCCTTCTGCATAACGTCCAATGCATAGTTTCATCCAGATCTGCTAGACTGGTTAGCTTTCCCTTTCTGATATTCATCTAACCAATAAAGCAAAGGAAGCATATAACGAAGATGGACTATTTTGGGCCCCTTATCTAAGAAAGAATGTGCTGGCATCGGACAGGATCCAAAGGAGGTACACAAGAATGATCAGGTTAATATATGAGGAACGTTTGATGGCTCAGGGTCTGAACTCACTGGAGTTTAGAGAATAAGAGGGGATCTCATTGAAAACCATCAAATATTGAAAGGCCTAGATGGAGATGTGGAGATGCTGTTTCTCGTAGTGGGAGAGTCTAGGACCAGAGGGTACAGCCTCAGATTACAAGGACAGAAATGAAGAGGAATTTCTTTAGCCAGAGGGTGGTGAATGTGTGGAAGTCACTGGATATATTTAAAGCAGAGTTTGAAAGGCTCCTAATTAGAAAGGCCATCAAAAGTTACAGAAACAGGGCAGGAGAATGGGGTTCACAAACATGAGAAAAACTGCAGGTGCTAGAAATCCAAAGCAACATGTACAAAATGCTGGAGGAACTCAGAAGGCCAGGCTCAGAAGGCTATGGAAAAAAGTAAACAGATGTCATCTTGGGCCAAGAGGTCCTGAAGAAGACTATTTACTCTTTTCCATAGATACTGTCTGCCCTGCTGAGTTCCTCCAGCATTTCAGAATCAGGTTTATTATCACTGGCATGCGACGTGAAATTTGTTAACTTAGCAGCAGCAGTTCAATTCAATACATAATCCAGCAGAGGGGGAAAAAAATAATAAAAATAAAACATAGTCATAAATAAACAAGTAAATCAATTATGTATATTGAATAGATTATTAAAAAATGTGCAAAAACAGAAATACTGTACATTAAAAAGTGAGGTAGTGTCCAAAGCTTCAAAGTCCATTCAGGAATCGAATAGCAGAGGGGAAGGAGCTGTTCCTGAATCACTGTGTGTGCCTTCAGGCTTCTGTATCTCCTACTTGATGGTAACAGTGAGAAAAGACCATGCCCTGGGTGCTAACAATGGACTCTGCCTTTCTGAGACACCGCTCCATAAAGATGTCCTGGGTACTTTGTTGGCTAGTGCCCAAGATGAAGCTGACTAGTTTTACACACTTCTGCAGCTTCTTTCGGTCCTGTGTAGTAGCCCCTCCATACCAGACAGTGATGCAGCCTGTCAGAATGCTCTCCACGGTACATCTATAGAAGTTTTTGAGTGTATTTGTTGACATGCCAAATCCCTTTAAACTCCTAATAAAGTATAGCCGCTGTCTTGCCTTCTTTATGACTATATCAATGTGTTGGGACCAGGTTAGATCCTCAGAGATCTTGACACCCAGGAACTTGAAGCTGCTCACTCTCTCCACTTCTGATTCCCTAATGATGATTGGTATATGTGTTCCTTCCTGAAGTCCACCATCAGCTCTTTCGTTTTACTGATGTTGAGTGCCAGGTTGTTGCTGCAGCACCATTCCACTAGTTGGCATATCTCACTCCTGTATGCCCTCTCGTCACCACGTGAGATTCTACCAGCAATGGTTGTATCGTCAGCAAATTTGTAGATGGTCTTTGAGCTATGCTGAGCCACACAGTCATGTGTATACAGAGAGTAGAGCAGTGGGCAAAGCACACACCCCTGCACACTGCACAGATTGTGGTCTTCCAGTTAGGAAGTCAAGGATCCAATTACAGAGGGAGGTACAGAGGCCCAGGTTCTGCAACTTCTCAATCAGGATTGTGGGAATGGTAGTCGATGAACAGCATCCTGACATAGGTGCTTGTGTTGTCTAGGTGGTCTAAAGCCATGTGAAGAGCCATGGAGATTGCATTTGCCATTGACCTATTGTGAGGATAGGCAAATTGCAATGGGTCCAGGTCCTTGCTGAGGCAGGAGTTCAATCTAGTCATAACCAATCTCTCAAAGCATTTCATCATTTTGTGTGTGTTGCTTAGTAGAATGGGTTTGAGAGGGATATCAGACTTGATGGGCCAAATGGCCTAATTCTACTCCCATGTCTTTTGGTCTATACTAAATATTAATTTAGTATTGGCACATGTACCAAAATACAGTGGAAAAACTTTGCACACCATCAATACAGATAATTTCATATCATAAGTACATCTAGGTAGTACGAGGCTGAATTTAGATTTAAAAGAGAATGATTCTAATAGAAGTAATGAGAGAAGCTTGCAACGAGTTGCCACGCTCTGGTTTCACACAATTCACAAATTTCACTTAACTTGCCCTTTCAGAATTACTGAATAGTTTAACACAGTTTAAGAAAACAAAATTAAATATCTGAAATAAAGAAAGTCAATGCCATTCACAAACAGTAGCCTCGTGAGCTGTTCAGCTTTTACCTGCTACAGCTGTTGAAATAATCTGGCACCTGTCAAACCATATAGGGACTCAAAAAAGAAACCACAACAGCAATTTCAGTGCTCTATCAGGAGTGCTGGTGATGGGGAGGATATGACAGGGTATAGAGCTGTCACTAAGCTTTCATTAAAGACTGGGGGTGGATACTAAAAATGTTCACATCATCTTGAATAGTGAAAGGATACCCAGCAGAACAAATGGTATAGATTTTCCCTTCCAAATCTTGCCTGCTACTGAAGGTTGAATTTTGAAACACACAATGACAAGACTAAAGGTTTGTCAATATTGATAGGCTCAGCTTAAGATAATTAAAGATGATCCTGAAATATAAAAGTGAATTTTCCCACCATGAAGAATGATTCATCAGCTGGAAGATATCAATGCGATTTAAAGAGTAAAGGAAACTTACAAGGATATTGTCAGGATTTGAGGACACGAGTTAATGGGAAAGGTTGAATGGGTTAGGACGTTATTCCCTGGGGCGCAGGAGAATGAGGGGTTATTTGATAGAGGTGTACAAAATTATAAGGGGTATAGATAGGGTAAGTGCAAGCAGGCTTTTTCTATTGAGGTTGGGTGTGACTAGAAGTAGAGGTCTTGAGCTGAAAACTCCACATGGCAAGGGATGGCTGCAGCTGTGCAGCAGCTATCAAATCCATGTCATTGGTCTCCAAATGCTCAACCGTGTGTAGAATCTGTACGCAACTTGGGTGTTTGTATGATAGGTATTGCATGGGTATTATGGTAGTGTACCAGTTAGTGTGACGCTATTACAGTTTGAGGTGTAGGAGATTGGAGGTCAATTCTATAAGGAGTTTGTATTTCCTCTCTGTGACTAAGTGGGTTTCCTCCATGTTCTCCTACAGTCCAAAGGCATACGGGTTAGGTTTAGTTAATTGTGTAACGGTCAGTAGGTTAATTGGTCATTGTAAATTGTCATGCGATTAGGCTGGTGTTAAATAGGTGAGTCGCTGGGCGGCGTGGCTCATTGGATTAGAAGAGCCTCTTCTGCGTTGCATGTCTATATAAAATAAAATAATACTGCCTCCAGGTTGTATCGTTTCTGAAATTCAGCTTCACTGATGTGTTGAACAACATGCAACCACTATCCTACTTCAATTATTGTTGCCCATAACTTGTGCAAATAAAGTATAATTTATGTTAATTTAAGTTGATGTAATTTATATTTGTCAAGATTGTAATGTTCTGTGCTGGGGTTGCATAAAACTGATTTTCATGACATTTATATCTTGTGTATGCATGCTTACAACAGGAAACTTGAACATGGAAATATCCAAGCCTCTTACTTTTTAGATTACACCAGTATTATTCTATACTTGTCAAATACATGATACATCTCACATTATTGCAAAAATTTAAATTCCTTACCTGTTGCTTATTCTTTGGGCTACAGAAACAGGTTACTCAATCCTTCAAGTACATTCAGGAATTCATTGAAAGCAACCCTAATCTGTGATCCAACTACATCTATTCACTTATTTCCCCATATTGTTTTAATGCCTTTGGGTAACAAAAATACATTAATCTTAGGTTTAAAATTAATGATGGTGGTTGCACCTATTGCCCTTGGAGGAAGAGAGCTTCAAACTGCTGTAAAGTCCCTCCAAAGCCCTGGCTTCAGTGGTCAAATTGCCTATGAATCTTTTTCCCATGGTGGAAACAGCTAATACCAGAAGGCATAACTCTAAGGTGATTGCAGGAAAGTATGGGGGGGGGGGGGAGGGTGACGTCAGAGGTAGCTTTTTAAAAAAATACATAAAGAGTGGTGGGTGTGTAGAATGTGTGGCCAGAGGTGATGGTAGAGGCAGATACATTAGGGACTTTTAAGAGACCCATACATATGCATATGGATGATAGAAAAATTAAGGGTTATGTGGGAGGGAAATAAATGACAATAAGATTTTAGTTAAAAGCAAAGTTAACTAAATAGACTTTGAGTGGGTGTTTGAAAGTGTCAACTGTGCCTGCAACCCTTATAGTTTTATTAGGTATTGAAATCCACAGTTCAGGAGTATAGTTCTAAAAAGCTGCCAATTATATTTCATATTTAAGAGACTGGTGGAAGACAACCCAAGAGCTCAAGCAGGATTATAAAATGAAAGCAATTCTGTGAGGTAATCCAGTCCCCACTGAGAGTTTTAAAATCAAGAGAACTTTAAGATCGATTCTAAAAGATACAGGAAGCTATGACTCTAAGCTTGGACTAATAATTAGTTTAAGATATCCATAAGTGAATGTTTTACAATATTGCAATTGTCCCTATGAGGCTTCAAAGATAACATCAAAATCAACCTGTAGAAATTCAACATGACATCTAAAATCTGGGAAGACATTGCACTCAATGAATACACCTAGAGGAAATCTGTTCAAGAGAAAGCTGTGTTACATGAGAGAGGCCTCCACTGTGCTGCAGAGAACAAGTGGCAGCTACGAAAGGAAAGAGTGAACAACCCAACCACTAACCACAGTCATTACTCCCTCTTGCCCACACTGCACCAGAATATGAATAGCTGATGGCCCAATTACAGGAATCCATTGTACGTTTCCCTATCAGTTTATAATCTGTGTTCTACTAATTAGAACAAATTCTTCCATTTATATAATCATGATGTTGCACATCTCTGATTAATTCTCCTCTCCACCTTCTTTGATGCAAGAAGAGCAACCCAGCTCCTCCTGAAGTGTCTTGGCCTGAAAAGTTGACTGTTTAATTCTTCTCCATAGATGCTGTCTAACCCGCATCTATGAACTCACCTCCAGCATTTAGTGTGCCCAGTTACTCCAGTCTAACCTTTCAACTTTAAATGCCGCCATAGAGTCAGAGCACTACAGCACAGTTACAGACCCTTCAGCCCATCTAGTCCACATTGAACTATTATTCTGCCTAGTCCAATCATCGCACACCTGGATCATAGCCCTCCAGAAACCTCCCATCCATGTACTTACCCAAACTACTCGTAAGTACTGAAATCAAACCCACATTCACTATTTCCACTGGCAGCGTGTTCTACTCTCACTGCCCTCTGAGTGAAGAGGTTCCTCATGTGCCCCTTAAATATTTCACCTTTCACCCTTAACCCAGGACTCCAGTTCTAGTCTCACTCAACCTCAGTGGAAAAAGCCTGCCTACATTTACCCAATCTATACCCCTCATAATTTTGTATACCTCTATCAAATCTCCCCTCATTCTCCTATGTTTCAAGGAATAAAGTCCTAACCTTCTCAACCTTTCCCTATCACTCAGATACTCAACACTTAACAACATCCTGCAACCCTTCTACTAAATTCTTTCCAAGGGACCTTCAAATCCTTCCTCTTGTGTGAGTGATCACTTGGGCAAGATTGTAGGTGCTTCCAGGAAGATAAGTCAGTTCCTGCAAGGTTGAAGGGAGGGGAAAAGGGAAACTTTTCTCCCCTACTGCACACCACTTGGGCTGAAAAAGTCATATGTACCTGCATCATCTCATCGGGAGTGTACAACATGGTTCTGATGATCATGACTCGGTCCAGAAGATCAAGTGGGATTCCGTGGGGAGATACGACATCCTCCGTACCTCTGGAAAAAGAAACACACCATCAAGTTCAATGAGCAGACTGTAATAAGACGAAAGTTACAGCTCATTTGGCAGTGTGCCTGAAATTCCACATCAGCTTCAGAAAAAAGCTTTTCTTTTAAAAAAAATAAGTAATAAAACAGCTATTTAAATAAACCCCATTTCCCATTTAGATTATGAATTGCATTATAAATTGCATGTAAAAGTTGTTGAGTCCCAGTAATTCCATTTAGTTAATTGTATTGCATTAAATTTACATATAGATTAAAATTTCAAGCAGTTCAATCCATCTCAGTGCTGACACTGCTGAAGTTCAAAGCAATCTTTGTTTTTGCGGCAGATTTTTTTCCTAAACAAAGCACATCTGTGCCGCTAGATGGAGCTATGTCAACATGAACACAGGAATCGTTAGTCTGTTCCACCTATTCCCTTGGCCAAGAAAACATTCAAAAATTTAATTAGCACACACGATAGCATAATTGGCAAGATATCTCTGTCAGCCACGACACAACAGTACATCGTCTTGTAGTACCGAAATTAAATTGAAAACTGGAGGATTGCAATCTGTGTAACCCTTGACTTATCAAGTGATAGTGGTCTGCACAAATTGGAAAGTGGCCTGGTTAATTTCATGGGACTCGCCGAATTATTAGATCTCAGCTTAGATGGTCTTTGGAATATAGACAGTCTTGGCATCCTAAATCTATGCCCCCTACTCTTGAACTTTCCTACCCTGCGGAAAAGACTGCCCACCTTATATCATAATTTCAAACATTATAAGGTTTCTACTACATTCCAAGGAATAAGTATCTAGCCTGGCCAATCTCGCCATCTAACTCAGACCCTCTAATTTTGGCAATATCCTAGTTTACTGCTGAAAATAAATTGAACAATGATCTTAAGGGGCAGCACACACACAAAATGATGGAAGAACTCAGCAGCTCAAGCAGCACCTATGAAAAGGATAGACATTTAATCTTGGCGCTACAAGACAATGTATTGTTGAATCATGCCTGACAGAGAGATAGCTTGCCAATAACGCTATCGTGCTTGTTAATATGGAGTTGTCCTATCGAATGGTTTGGCCCAAAACACCAACTCTTTATTCCTTTCCATGTATGCTGCCTGACCTGCCGAGTTCCTCCAGCATTGTGTGCATGTTACTCTCGATTTCTGACATCTGAAGAATTTCTTGTGCTTTTGATCTTAAGGGCAGATGGTCAGGTGACAAATTGAGTGGCTATAAGGACACAGATTGCTGAAAGTTTTCAGAATGGGGATAAAAGTTAAAAGTATTAAAATGCAAGTGGATACTGCAGCGGGAATTCTTCAGATTCATTTAGCTGGTTGCATTTAGGTGTAAAAAGGCAATTTCATCCTTTACTATCTCATGACTTCTGTACATTTACAATTATCCCCTTGAATGACATATTGCAAAGCTGCACATGTGCAGTGAAAACTGGAGTCATTAGAATGCAGCAGAGGGAAATGGAAAGAAAAGAAATTGAATGCCTGACATGATAAGAAGGCCCTACCTGAACTGGGGTAAGGAAAAAGTAGTGGGGCAAGCTCTTTACGCTATAAATTCCCAAATGACAGCATAGTAAAAGCTCATTCAGTCTTGGTCAATGATGGCCTATGCTCCTACAAGCAATTTTCTGACATTAGCAAGCCATTCCACAGAACATAATGACCAGCACAGTCTGTGGGGGAAACACTACTGGGGGCGGGGGGAAACACTACTTGGGGGGGGGGGAGGAGAGAAGAAAGGAAAGCAGCTGCTATGAATAAAACTATAGCCTAGCAAGTGTCAGTACTTTGGTAGAGGAAAGAAATAAAATATGTCAGAATGAAAATTTAGTTAGTCTAATTGTTATATCATTAATTACAGGTAAACAAGTTAAGGAATTCCATTAAGAATTTGAAGAGACTTGGTTTGTCACCTAAAACACTCGAGAACTTCTACAGATGTACCATAGAGAGCATTCTGACAAGCTGCATCACTGTGGATTGGCGGTGGTGGTGGGGGTCTACTACACAGGGCCGAAAGAAGCTACAGAAAGTTGTAAAATTTGTCATCTCCATCTTGGGTACTAGCCTCCATAGTATCCAAGACATCTTTAAGGAGCAATGTCTCAGAAAAGTGGTGTCCATCATTAAGGACCCATCACCCAGAACATGCCCTCTTCCTATTGTTACCGTCAGGGAGGAGATACAGAAGCCTGAAGGCAAACACACAGCAATTCAGGAACACTTTCTTCTCCTCTGCCATCCTATTCCTAAATGGACACGAACCCATGAACACTACTTTTATTATTTCTGTTTTTGCACTATTTTTAACTATCCAACATACATATATACTGTATTTTTTTCCACATTATCATGTATTGCATTGTACTGCTGACTCTAAGTTAACAAATTTCACAACACATGCTGGTGATTTTAAACCTGATTCTGAAATTCTGCACAGCATAGGAAGTAATTACACTTAGATAAAACTAAAGATGACAAGGTTTTTGAACAGGTCATCACAGTTGAAGTATTGTCAGTAGTTTAAACCCCATATCCAAGAAAGGATATGCTGGCATTGGAGAGGGCCCAGAGGAGGATTACAAGAATAAGCCCCAGAATGAAAGGGTTAACATAGAGTACTAGGAGCATTTGATGACTCTGGGCCTGAACACGCTCAAGTTTAGGAAAATAAGAAAGGGATCTGATTGAAATCTACTGAATATGGAAAGTTCCAGATAGAGTGGATGTGAAGAGGATGTTTCCAATAGTGGGGGAAGCCTAGGACCAGTAGGCACTGTTTCAGAACACAAGGATGAGGAATGAGGCAGAATTTCTTTAGCCCGAGGATGGTGAATCTGTGGAATTAATTGCTAGAGGTTGTGGAGGTCACATCATTGTGTACATTTTCAGAACTGGCTTTCGCATAGAAGTTAGAGGATAATGGTTGAAGGGACTTATTCAAGCTGAAGGTCTATAATTAGTGGTGTTCCACAGGGATCTGTGCTGGGACTCTGCTGTTTGTAATGTATATAAATGACCTGGATGAAAATGCGGTTAGTAAATTTGCAGATGATACCAAGATTGGTGGAATTGTTGATAGTGTAGAAGACTGGCAAAGAATACAACACGATTTAGATCAGTTGCAGATGTGGGCTGAGAAATGGTAGGAGTTTAAACAGATAAATGTGAGGTGTTGTACTTTGGTAGAGTGAAAGCAAGGAGACAGTAAACTGTTAAGGGCAAGGTCCTTATCAGTGTTGCTGAACAGAAAGACCTTGGGACCCAAGTTCACAGCTCATTGAAATAGCTACACAGGTCGACAGGGTGGTTAAGGTAGCTTGTGGAATGTTTGCTTTTATTAGTCAAGGCCTTGACTTCAAAAGCCAGAACGTTATACTGCAACTTTATAAAAAGTCTGGTTTGGTCACATCTGGAGTATTGTGTACAGTTCTGGTCCCTTCACTATAGGCTTTGAGGAGGGTGCGGAAGAGGTTTACCAAGATGTTGTCTGGCTAAGCGGGCATGTGCTATCACGAGAGGCTGGATAAGCTTCGGTTGTTTTCTCTGGAGCATTAGAAGCTGAGGGGAGATCTGATGGGGGTTTACAAGATTATGAGAGGTACAGATAGAGTATCTGTTTCCCAGGATAGAAATGTCTAATACCAGAAGGCGTGCATTGAAGGTAAGAGGGTAGGTTCAAGGGAATGTGAGGGTTGAGGTTTTTTTAAACTCAGAGTTGTGAATGCCTGGAATGGTGATATAGTCAAATATATTACAGGGTTTTAAGAGACATTTGGATAGGCAGATGGATGCAAAGAAAATGGAGAAATATGGATATGGTGTAGGTAGGAGGGTTTTGGGTGTTTTTGATTTGCTTTTTGGGTTTTTAGCTTGGCACAGCACTGTTCCTGTGTTGTACTGTTCTATGCTCTTGTATAGGAGGTTGATAGGTTCTTGATTAGCAAAGGTGTCAATTTTATAGAGAGAAGGCAGAAGAACGGGGTTGAATGGGAAAATAAATCAGCCATGACTGAATGGCAGAGCAGACTCGATGGGCCAAATAGCCTAATTTTGCTTTTCTGTCTAATGGCCTTATCACTAGAACCTAGATCCAATAGTTAAGCTTAAACAAGGTTAGTTCATAAAGTCGCTTAGTTTATTAAGATATTTGGTTTACTTTCTGATACACTATACACCTTCCCAAAGTACATGGACAAAGAATCCACTTCCAACTATCCAAGTTAATGTTGTAAGCTCTAGATTCCTGCTTACCATAAACATTTGTCCAAAGCAACCTTAATGACTTCCATTGTCATCAGAGCTCAGTCTAAACATCATTCAAAGCCAATGTAAGGGAATAATTCCAATGCAAACATTTGACATATCCAATCTTTCTCAGAATAATCACATATCTTTAAATATAACTCTTTATCGATAAGCAAATATTTTCAGACAATGAGATCAGGTGCTCCTTGCTCAAATCAGCTTACTCAAGTCAATAGGCTGTGAGCTGAAGGTTTATTGCATGAATTGGTGGGAGGAATCTTTAATGGAATATTTATAGTGAGTTACAGGACCGTAGGTGCAATCTTTTAGAGATGATGTACTGTATTTGGTGAGTACACTAACTATCCTACTTTGTTATCTGAAAAGGAGCAGACTCCTGGCAAAATTTCATTCACCCCCAACCTCCCACTGCACCCCCCAACTTAACATCGCAGAGAGAAGGATTCTGTGCAAAGCTGCAGAGGATTGTAAATGCAGCCAGCTCCAGCATGGGAATAGCCTCCCCACCATCAACACCTTCAAAAGCCAGTGCCTCAAGAATGTGGCACCCATCATGAAGGATCCACGCCATCCAGGACATGCCCTAGTTACTACCGTCAGGGCTGAGGTATAGGAGGCTGAAAACAAACGCTCAATGATTCAGGAACAGCTTCTTCCCTTCTGCCCTCAGATTTCTGAATGGATGACGAACACTGCCTCACTTTTTGCATTGAATTGCACTGTACTGCCGCTGGACAACAAATTGATTTTGACAACTTTTAGCTAAGTGTTGTAGATCACCATTGTGCTTGCTCGTGCTTCTTCAAAACACCCATTAACAAGTAACCCAGGGCCTAAACCAGAGGTTCCCCACCTGTTTTATGCCAGGAGCTTTGCCGTTAACCAAGAGGTCCGTGGACTCCAGGTTGGGAACCCCAGGCCGAAGCTGATAAACCTGAGCTGCAAATTCAAATATTATCATGGCAACTGTAGAAGTTAAGCTCAGCTATTCAAACAAATGTGCAATAAAGAGTGATCATGGTTATGGTAATTGGTGAAGTGGACCCCAAAATTATTGGATTGTCATAAATCTCATTCATTTTCACTAACACCGTTCAGGGAAGCAAAGAGTCACAATGGCCCAGTCTAGTCCATTAAGTCCACATGTTCCTTGCTGTGTCTATGTAGGACTAATTTTGACAACTGTTTCAGAATAATTAACAGATGTAGGTACAGATTGAGCAAGAGAAGCTAGCACATGGAAGTGATCAAGAAACAACTGAGTGTACTTTCTCAACTGCTCTTAGTTTTAATTTTACCCATAGCAGATAGCCTGGGGTTGAATCTTGACTCCAACAGCCCTAATTTTCTTTCCATTGATTCAAAGCAAAACTGGTAGTTTCTAGAACAGGCATATTACCAGTCAAAAAATGAAAATAAATATCTATCCCCTTTTATTTCCAAATAACTTAATGAAACTATGTATAATAAAGTACATTTTGCAGTTTTCTTACCGAATAACGCAGTTTCCTCTGTTTGTAGCAAAAATAACAATGGGGGCAATGCTGGATTCAAGCGCCCGGTGCAAGTAAGTGAAGCACTCAATGTCAAGCATAGGCACTTCATCAATGAAGAGGACCCCTGGAACCAACTCGGCGATTCCTTGGTCGATGTACTTATTAACAACCTTATTAATTTCAGCCCGTAGTTTGTCTGCAATATGAAAGTTAACTTTTAATTTCAGGAAGAAAGAACCAAGACCATTGTTTAGTCTTCTTTGTGTAGCCATGGTTGAGTGATAAACATCAGGAACTACTTTAGTATGTCCCTCAATGGTATTGTGGAAGAATATGTGCATAAAATACTACCACTATTTTGTTATTGGACACTGCAAGCACCTTGGGTGGCATGGATGAGTGGGGCTGAAGGGCTTATTTCTGTGCTGTAACTCTAAGATTCTATGCATCCTGCCGATCTCAGAATATGACAGGCTATTAGAACGCCACAGAGCTCCTCACCTTGCAAAAACATCAAGAGCTTACATAATTGCAAAGTCAATGAAAATCCAGGGTAGAATATGCATTTAGATCAAGGGCTCCCAACTTTCTTTACTGCCCTGGACCAATACCATTCAGCAAGGGGTCTGTCAAACACAGGTTGAGAAGCCCTGATTTAGATAATTGTGTCTTGTGATGAAAAAGTACTCAAGTTATTAATGCTTAGTAACACACACAAAAGTTGCTGGTGAACGCAGCAGGCCAGGCAGCATCTCTAGGAAGAGGTACAGTCGACGTTTCAGGCCGAGACCCTTCGTCAGGACTAACTGAAGGAAGAGTGAGTAAGGGATTTGAAAGCTGGAGGGGGAGGGGGAGATTAATGCTTAGTGGTGATTTTAGCCCTTAAACAAAGAGACAGAAATCAACCCGGCGGGTAGTTAAATTTGGAAAACAAACTGTAGGTACAGAGTTGAATTATTTGCTGAAGGTTGGTGATTCAGTGGGCAATGAAATGACAAATGATGCCTCGTACTAACTCCTGTTAAATGTTGATATATTGAACAATTAAACAACATAGTATACCATTAAGAGAACAGAAGCAGCAAAGAGAAATCCAGGAAGGAATCTGAGAACAGTATTAGATTTGTCAGTTTCAATGCTGAGAAAATATGCAGAAGCAAGTTAAAAAAGCAAACAGAAAGCTCATTAAATACCAGAATGGTAGAGTGCAGGCCAGAGAGGTCATAGAGAGGCTTTATTACGCAGAAGATGCATTCATCGGCATCAGCTATCATTTGAGTGAACTACATCCAATCTGGTCCACATATTGCAGTGGAACACTATTGTAGGCCAAGAAAGCAGAAAGGGAGGAGATAAATGGAGTCCATACTAGTGTGTCCAAAGTGCAAAGTAATAGCTTCACAGGGAAGACTAGAAGGCCAAAATACTATAAAATAGATGTGGACAGAGTCGAGGCCTGACCTAAAACATCCATACACAATAGTAAATAGTTGACAATCATCACCAGAAAGATTAAAAGTTAGAAGGTACACAGACGTGTACATGTTCTTCCCTTTCGGCACACTAAATATTTTATCACAAGTGGTTACTGAAGCGGAAACTATAACATCTCTAAAAGGGAATTAGATAAGTATTTGAAAAGGAGAAGAATAAAAGGATACACGGTAAAGGGATTAGAGTAAATTGCTTCAGCTGAAGTGTGAACACTGCCACAGGCGCAATGAGACAAGTGATTTCCTTCTGTGCTGGAGCTTGTGATTCTAATATTACTTCAAAGTAAGTTAGCCCAGTAGGATGAAAATTTAAATTAGTGTGAAGTATTTTTAAAATTGATATATTAATATAAATTCTTTACTCAAAGCAAGTTAAAGATTTGGAAATAATCTATTAAGCAAACTAAAAACTCAGATTTTAAAAGGCATTCCAAACATGAGGTATAAGCTTTGATGGACTCAGTAGCCTTATTCCTGATGTTTGAAGGAAATGCATGTTGACGTGTGCTTTTAATACTTTAACAGCACATTTACGTACAACCACTGCACCATTACTTGGCTTAGACAAATTTAGAATTTTCCTGCAGTCTTTAAATGAGTGCACTTCGACATCAGCACTTGAGAGAGAGAGAGCAAGAAATCTGTAGTGTTAATATATAGATTACTGTCACAGATAATAGATTTTCCAATTTCCCCTTAAAATTTGAAAAAGATATAATTCTGGGGAAATCTGTTTACATCAGAATCTATGAAGTCATGAAGGACTGCATGTCCTTAATCTGAAAGCTGTAAAGCACTGTATGTTATCTAAGGATTCTCAAGAGAACTGTATTCACAAGCTTAGAGCAGTGTTCAGAATCTGTTGTATTAAACACACCTGTGATTTCTGTCTTCTTTGGTTTCATTAGCTGACCCATCATGGACAGGATATCTTGGCCACCCTGGATAGTCAAAATTAAGAACAGAGATCAATTTGGCTGAGACTGGAACAGCAGAATTAAACCATTCAACCCATCAAGTCTGCTCCACTATTCCATCATAGTTGATTTATTATCCCCCTCAACCCCATTCTCCTGCCTTCTCCCCGCAACATCCCCTTTAAATATACCTAATGACTTAAATCCTCATTCTACTTAAACGTAGGAGCACAATCAGGCCACTTGGCCCATCGATTTTGCATTGCCATTCCATCATCGCCGATTTATTATCCATCTCAACATCATTCTCCTGCCTTCTTTCTATAACCTTTGATACCCCAACTAACCAAGAACCTCTCCTTTAAATATACTCAATGACTTGACCTCAAGAACCACCTGGGGCAATGAATTCCACAGATTCACTACGCTCTGGCTAAAGAAATTCCTCTCATCTGCATTCTAAATGGACACCTCTCTATTCTGAGGCTGTGCCCTCTGATCTTAGACTCATCCACTATAGGAAATAATTTCTCTACATCCACTGTTTCTAGGTCTTTCAATCTTCGATAGGTTTCAAAGAGAACCCCTCATTCTTCTAAACTCCAATGAGTATGGCCCAGAGCCATCAAACACTCCTCATACTCCTTTTCTACCAAAGTGCATGACCATACACTTTCGTATACTATATTCCACCTGCCACTTCTTTGTTCATTCTCCCAATCTGTCAAAGCCCTTCTGCAAACTCTCTGCTTTCTCTTACACTACCTGACCCTTGACCCATCTTTGTATCATCTGCAATCATGGCCACAAAGCCAGCAACTCTGTCATTCAAATTGTTGAAATATAATGTAAAAAGAAGCAGTCACAATACTGATCGCTGTGGAATACCACTCGTCACCAGCAGGCAATCCTTTATTCCGACTCTTTGCCTCCTGTCAATCAGCCAATCTTCTATTCATGCTCATATCTTTGCATATGGGCTCTTATCTTGTTAAGCAACCTTATGTGCGGTACCTTGTCAACGGCCTTCTGAATATCCAAGTAAACAACATCCATTGATTCTCCTTTGTCTATAATGCTTGTTATTTCCTCAAAAAATTCCAAAGATTTGTCAGGCAGGATTTCCCCTTAAGGATACCATGCTGCCTTTATCATGTGCCTTCAAGTACCCCGAAACCTTATCTTTAATAATGGACTTCAACATCTTTCCAACCGCTTAAGTCAGGCTAACTGGCCTGTAATTTCCTTTCTTTTCCCTCCCTCTCTTCTTGAAGAGTGGAGTGACATTTGCAATTTCCAATTCTCCAGAACCATTCCAGAATCTACGATACTTGAAGGATCATTACGAATGTCTCCACAATCTCTTTAGCTACCTCTTACAGAACTCTGGGGTGTCGTTCATCTAGTCTAGGAGACTTATCTACTTTGAGACCTTTCAGCTTTCCAAGCACTTTCTCCTAAGTAATAGCAACTACACTTGCTTCTGACCCCTGAATTTCTGGTATACTGCTAGTGTCTTCCATAGTGAAGACTGATGCAAACACATATTAAGTTTGTCTGCCACTTCTTTGTCCCCCATTACTACTTTTCCAGCATCATTTTCCAATGATCCAATATCCACTTTTGCTTCTTTTACTTTTCATATAATCAGAAAAAAATATTTTGGTATCTTCTTTGATATCACTGGCTAGCTTACCTTCATATTTCATCTTTTCTCTTTTAAGTTGCCCTCTATTGGTTTTTGAAATCTTCCCAATCCCCTAACTTCCCACTAATTTTTGCTATATTATACGCACTCTCTTTTGCTACATGCTGTTTTTGACTTCCCTTGTCAGTCATGGTTGCCTAATCCTCCCTTTATAATACTTCTGCATCTTTCCTGCACTTTCTGAATTTCTCCCAGAAATAACCATTGCTGTTCTGCTGTCATCCTTGCTGGTGTCCCCTTCTAATCAACTTTGGCCAGCTCCTCAGCAATTTTCTTTACTCCACTGATATACTGATATATCTGACTTCATCTTCTCCCTCTCAAACTGCAGGGTGAAATGCATTATATTATGATCACTGCCTCATAAGGAATCCTTTACCTTAAGCTCCCTAATCAAATCTAGCTCATTACAGAACACCGAATCCAAAATTGCCTTTCCCCTAGTAGGCTCAACCATCACGTAGGCATTCTATAAATCACCCAGTTCTGCGCTTATGCCTGTTGTACACCTCAGTAGATATTACGATAACTAAAAGGCATAATTCAAAACCTGGAAATCTGAAATGCAAGATGTATAAAAAAAATTAGCCTTTGCTTGGGACTTTACAAGGCATTAATCAGATTGTATATGAAGTAGTTGAGGGCAGTTTTGGGACTCTTATCTAAGAAGGAATGTGCCGGCATTGGAGAAGGTCCAGAGGAAGTTCACAAGAATGATTCCAGGAGTCAAAGAGCTAACATATGATGAGTGTTTGATGGCTGTGGACTCGTAGTAACTGGAGCTAAGAAAAATTAAGGGGGGGGAGAATCTCATTGAAAACTATCAAATATTGAAAGGGCCACTGAGTGCATAAGGAGAGGATGTTTCCTACAGTGATTTTGTCCAAGACTAGATGTCGCAGCCTCAGTATGTCCTTTAGAACAGAGGAGGAATTTCTTCAGTCAGAGGGTGGCGAATCTGTGGAATTCAGTGCCACAGATGACTGTGGATGCAATGTCATTGGATATATTTAAAGCAGAGGTTGATAGGTTCTTGATCAGTCATGGCGTCAAAGAATTAAATGAGAAGGCAAGAGAATGGGATTGAAAGGGATAATAAATCAGCCATGATAGAAAGGCGGAGCAGACTCAGTGGGCAAGTGGCCTATTTCTGCTCCTATATCTGGGTTCCTGGATCACTGGGGCCTTTTCTGGGGGAGGTACGACCTGTACAAAAAGGACAGGTTACACCTGAACCCAAAGGGGTCCAATATCCCAGCAGGCAGGTTTAATAGAACTGTTTGGGAGGGTTTAAACTAATTTGGCAGAGGGATGGGAACCAGAGTGAAGGGGAAAAAAAGAAATAAATCAAAGATAGCATGCAACAGAGATGATAGAAAGGACAGGCAGGAGATGAGGCATAATCACAGCCAGTGGGATGAGTTTCAGGGCAATAGAGGCATGGTGCAGTTATAACAGAAAGCAACAAATACTGGACTGAAAATGTTATATTTGAATGCGCACAGCATAAGAAATAAAATGGATGATCTTGAAATTCAGCTACAGGTTGGCAAGTATGACATTGTGGCCATCTCTGAAACTTGGCTAAAGGATGGCTGCCATTGAGAATTGAATGTCTAAGGATACACGGTGTATCAGAAAGATAGGTTAGTAGGCACAGGGGGTGGTGCGGCCCTGTGTATTAAATCATCAGAAGGGAATGACTTAGGATTGGAAGGTGTAGAGTCTCTATGGGTTGAGTTAAGATATGGCAAGTGTGAAAGGACCCTAATGGCAGTTGTATACAGGCCTCCAAACAGCAGCCAGGATATGGATTACCAATTACAGCAGGAGATAGCAAAGGTGTGTCAGAAAGGCAATGTCATAATAATTGTTGGGGATTTTAACATGAAAGCGAATTGGGAAAACCAGGTCCGTACTGGACCTCAAAAGAGAGAATTTGTAGAATGTCTAAGGGTTGGCTTTTTAGCATAGCTTGTTGTTGAGCTCACTAGGGATCGGCTATGCTGGATGGGGTGTTGTGCAATGATCCAGAGGTGATAAGAGAGTTTAAGGTTAAGGAACCCTTGGGGAACAGTGATCGCAATATGGTTGAGTTCACTTTGAAATTTGAGAAGGAGAAATTAAATTCCAATGTGTCAGTATTTCAGTGGAATAAAGGAAATTACAATGGCATGAGAGGGGAACTGGCCAAGGTTGACTGGAAAGAGGCACTAGCAGGAAGGACAGCAGAGCAGCAATGGCTGGAGTTTCTGTGAAAAATGAGGGAAGTACAACATACATATATACTAAATAAGAAGAACACTACCGTGCCTGACAAGTGAAGTCAGAGCCAAAGTAAAAGCAAAAGAGAGGGCATACAAGGAAGCCAAAGCCAGTGGGAAGAAAGAGGATTGGGAAGCTTGCAGAAGGAAACTAAGAAGGTTATTAGGAAGGAAAAGATGAATTATGAAAAGAAGCTGGCAACTAGTATCAAAGAAGATATTAAAAGCTTTTTTAAAGTATGTAAGGGTGAAAGAGAGTTGAGGTTAGATATAGGACCAATAGAAAATGACGCTGGAGATATTGTAATGAGAGACGCAGAGGAACTGAATGCGTATTTTGCATTAGTCTTCACAATTGAAGACAACTGCAGTATACCGGACATTCAAGAGTGCCAGTGCAGTGAAAATTACGACTGAGAAGGTGCTCAGGAAGCTTAATGGTCTGAGGGTGGATAGATCTCCTGAAGCCGATAGAATGCACCCTTGGGTTCTGAAGGAAATAGCTGGAGAGATTGTGGAGGCATTAACAATGATCTTTCAAGAATCGATAGATTCTGGCATTGTACTGGATGACTGGAAAATAGCAAATGTTACTCCGCTATTTAAGAAGGGTGGGAGGCAGCAGAAAGGAAACTATAGACCTGTTACCTGACATCAGTGGCTGGGAAGTTGTTGAAATCGATTGTTAGGGATGAGATTACGGAGTATCTGCAGGTCCATGACTAGATAGGCCAAAGCCAGCATGGTTTCCTGAAAGGAAAATCGTGCCTGACTAATCAACTGCAATTTTTTGAGGAAATTAAAGCAGGGTAGACAAGGGAGATGCAGTAGATGTGGTGTACTTGGATTTTCAGAAGGCCTTTGACAAAGTGCTGCACATGAGGCTGCTTAGCAAGATAACAGCTCATGGAATTACAGGGGAGTTACTAGCATGGGTGGGGCATTGGC
Source organism: Mobula birostris (assembly GCF_030028105.1). Taxonomy (NCBI): domain Eukaryota; kingdom Metazoa; phylum Chordata; class Chondrichthyes; order Myliobatiformes; family Myliobatidae; genus Mobula; species Mobula birostris. The sequence continues at coordinate 4,877,148 of NC_092385.1, read as the reverse complement.
TGATCGGCAGAAAACAGAGATGGGAATAAAGGGATCCTATTCTGGCTGGCTGCCAGTTACCTGTGGAGTTCCACAGGGGTTGGTGTTGGGACCGCTGCTTTTTCTGATGTATGTCAATGATTTGAACTATGGGATTAAAGGATTTGTGGCTAAATTTGCCGATGATACAAAAATAGGTGGAGGAGCAGGTAGTGTTGAGAAAACAGAGTACCTGCAGACAGACTTGGATAGTTTAGGGGAATGGGCAAAGAAGTGGCAAATGAAATATAATGTTTGAAAGTGTATGGTCATGCACTTTGGTGGAAGAAATAAATGGGCAGACTATTATTTAGATGGGGAGAGAATCCAAAATGCAGAGATGCAAAGGGACTTGGGAGCCCTTGTGCAGGATACCCTAAAGGTTAACCTCCAGGTTGAGTTGGTGGTGCAGAAGGCATTCATTTCTAGAGGTATCGTATATAAGAGCAGGGATATGATGTTTTGAGGGTCTATAAGGCACTCATGAGACCACAATTAGAGTATTGTGCGCAGTTTTGGGCTCCTCATCTTAGAAGGGATATACTGACATCAGAGAGGGTTCAGAGAAGATTCACGGGAATGATTCCAGGAACGGAAGGGTTACCGTATCGGAATGTTTGGCAGCTTTTGGGTGCATTTGAAGCAGAGATAGATTAAGTTGTTGATTAGCCAGGGTGTCAAAGGGTATGGGGAGAAGGCAGGGAAGTGGGGATGACTGGAAGGATTGGATCAGCCCATGATTGAATGGCGAGCAGACTCAATGGGCCGAATGGCCTACTTCCGTTCCTATATCTTAGGTCTTATATTTTTCGTCCTCTGGAAATATATGAAGATATATATATTTGAGTCATTGATTAATCAGGTCACTTAATTGGGACAGAACATTGCCAAGCAGCTTCTAGCTAGCATCAGTCACAAACACGTGTGGCCCTTAGACTGTGCTTACAGTGAACAGATTTATAAACAGCGACAGTTGCATGTGCTTGTGATCAAAAAGTCGTGACTATTGTCACTGATAGTTGGTGAGAAATAAGCAGTAAGACAATTCGGAACTGTTCTGCTCAGTAACAGCTGAAAGACAAAATGAAAGGATTTCACCACTTCAATAAGGTAGGAATTATGAAGGTGCCTGAATTTAGGAATTATGCACTTGTTGTCTGTGCTGATTTTGTTCACTGCATATACTGGATGAATTTCTCAATCGATAACTTAGGAAGTAATACAGTTTTCTAGTAATATGTACTATTGTTAGTGTACTAATTGGTATGTATTTCATTTAATACATAATTTGTTACTCAGTTTGTCCTTTTTTTATATGTTGGAAGATTAAGAATTGAAAGGTTTCACTCTAACATTGTTTATGTAACTGAAAATTTCCATACCTTACATTAGCAATACAATACAAAATAATACTTTATTTAATTATTCTTAGATGACAAGTTGAACAGGTGAACTGGTTTGAACGCCCTCACCAGTTTACCCAAAGCAGACACATGTGGAACACCCTCCCAGGGGTGGCATTAGGGGCGTTAAGGAAACTTAATGATAGAAAAATGAGGACTATGTAGGAGAGAAGGGTTAGATTGATCTTGGAGCAGGTTAAATGGTCAGCACAACAGCATGTGCTGAAAGGCCTGTACTGTGCAGTAGTATTCTATTTTCCATAATATGGAGTGCTGATGTACATCTAGGGGGTGGCAGTTTGATTCAGTTTCATTCTGGTCTTCAGGTTAGAACAGAGACACAAGAGAATGCAGGTACTGGAACCGTGCATGGGTGGGAGAAGGAAATTGTTGTTTCTGTGTCCTTCAGCAGATTGTTTGCTGCTTTAGGTTAGAAGATTCTGGGTTAATACTGCACACTGGGATGAGACCATATTCTATCCTCATACTTAGATATTTTACCTTGTTGGTTCTACCATTTGAGCGGCATGTTAAATTCAGATTCTTAATGCCTATTTGGATATAAATTATCTCACAGGCACCGTACAAAAAAAGTCAGGGGGCTTTTTAGAACTCAAGTTGGCAGTCTTCTGTCAAGCAATGTTCCCAAAATTTGATCAACCTTATTAGCAGGCTCGCAGTTTTCTGATTTTATACTTATTTAGAGATGCAACACGGAACAGTCCCTAATGATCCAACAAGCTGCACCACCCAGCAACCCACCTATTTAACCCTAGCCTAATCACAGGCCAATTTACAATGACCAATTAACCTACTAACTGGTACATCAATGGACTGTGGGAGGAAACCAGAGTACCCTAGTGCTCATGGCAAGAACATATAAACTCCATAGGGATGGCGTCGGGATTGAACTCTGAATGCCTGTAATAGCTTTGTGTTAAGCACTATACTAATCTGGCGCCCCTTTACTAAAAGCACAAAATTCTAAGGAAATTCCTCCCAGCCCACCCTTCTTGTCCTGGCTTCTGCTCCCTTCCTTTCCCGTCCTGATGACTGCTGACTGTTTATTCCCCTTCATAGACTTGCTGAGTTTCCCCAACATTTTGTGTGTGTTTCCCCAAGGAAAATCAACTGCTTATGTGAAAGCACTTCAGCCCTATTTTGATGCACAAACACCCACCGATGATTTGCAATAACTGCAATGAATTTATCACTGCAAACATTTTCAGGTTGCACATTAGAGAACCCCACCTCAAGTGAATCCGAATAACGTTATGCTTATTACCTGTGGTCTTGCATTGGCAACATCTAGATCGTGCAATGTCACGTCCTGTATGATTTCTTTCTTCTTGTGAACATCGCCCTTTGGCAGTGGAACGTACTCTTCAGCTTCAAGGTCAAATTCTGTGGCATACGTATCACACCTGCCTTGCCTCTGTGATGTCCGAGGAGGGGTGCAGTGGGGGGGGGGGGGAATACAACAGGTGCACTATCAACTCTCTTTCCAAATAAGATTCAAAGAAAGGCAGCTGGGGAGGCCCCGATGCACAATTATGGGATTGACAGGCCTTTGTCAACAGACTGCAACTGTCTCCCTTGTTTTTGGCAAGCAAAGGCAGCCCACCTGTCCACCTCGATTCTTGCCAAAAGCAACTTAACTTTCCAGCAAATTGGCCTTTTTCACCGTACCTCTAAATTTGCTATTCTTACTAAAGGATCCCATACAACAGAAAACATTAACCACAGTTCAGTAAACATGTTAGGGTCACTTTGCAGCTGGATGGCTCAGCATGTGTTAACTTGTGCTGATAAAATGCTTAGCAACTTTTCATAATCATTTAAAGCTCTCATGGACAGAACCTACTGACTTAGTAATGAATAGATTAAAGGATCAACACACTAGATTATTGCATTTCTTTTTGCCAATTTTCTCCCTTCTTGTCTCCCTATGTTTCAACTGCAGCCTATTGGAATATAGGCTCCACTTGCACTGGTAAGCACAAACGATTCTGCATATGCTGGAAATCCAAGACTCTTGAAGGATCTTGGCCTGAAACTTTGACTTTTTATTCCTCTCCATAGATGCTGCCCGACCTGCTGAGTGCATGCAGAATTTTGAGTGTTACTCCACTTGTAGTGGTGACCCTTTAGCAAACACCTTTCACGTATTAATACCAGACGGTACACACCGGCAGACTATCGTGTTAAGATTGCAAGCAAGCTCTCTTTTGCAGCTGTGCTCTACATACTTGTACATCAAGGATCACCATATTAATGGCAAGGAACCTGGCTGATTTTCCTCCCTCTCTGGGGAAGCAAGTCTAAATTTAGAATCCCTAATGATCTGTTCCCAAGATCAGGCAGTGAAACTGATATTTCAACTTACCCATTCTATCATCACTACACCATCAAGGATTGTCTTGTTTTTTTTAAATAAACTAAATTTAACATTAATTGCTGGAATTGTTAGCATTTTAAAATCTTCTCAGCCGGCTGTGTTTTACAGATCAACAGTCCAGGAAGGACATGGCTGTAAACTGTATAAGTTTCAAGCACCTAAACAACAGTTAGAATCATTCTGTTTTGTTTATATTTAAGATACATTTAGGGGCAAACAGTAATCCAATAACAGAAGTTAATTGTCAGTGTTTAACACAGATTTGGAAGTGAAGTGCAGCTACTGTCTCACATCCTTTTAGCACTACTTCAAGCAATTCTCACTGTTTCTTTCGCATTTCCAGTAAAGAAAAGGTTTCTCATTTATTTTGCTTGGAATTCAACTACAATGCCCTTAAAGCCCTTCATGTCCAAACAAAGTTAAGCAGAAGCAGTGTATTAGTTTTATTAAACATTCATAGACACATAAATGAATACCTACAGCTTGTACACAACTTTCAAACTCCCCACAGGTTTTTAATCCTCTGACATTTTGACAAAACCTATTCAACATTTAAAATGTGGAATTTTCCCTCCTATAATAAACTACCTAGAATGAAGTTGCACAGAAGCTGTGTTAACAACTTGATCCGGTTAAAATTTGGAAAATTTACCTTCACGGCTCCGCTATTTGCTTCAATATAAATCACATCTCCAACTTCAACGCGCTCCTTCTGTAGACTCTCATAGATACTGGGATCAAGCTGAAAGGCAACACACGTAACACTATTACACAAAAGAGAGTCGCTGAAGATTAAAACAAAATGTGCAAAAATGCTCGCCGTGGTTAACCATGCACAAAACTCAACCTGATCAACTGGATGGTTAGATATGCAGAGTCTTTTTCCCCATGGTTGGTGCATCAAAACAAGAGGGCATAGGTTTAAGGTGTAGAGGAGTTTTAAAAAGAGATTTGAAGGTTTGAAGGTAGATTATATTTTTATACACACACACACACACACACACACACACACACACACACACAGGGATTGGCTGATATTTCCAACCAGAGGAAATGGTACAGTGAGATAACAGTCAGAGTTGTACAACATGGCAACAGGCCCTTTGGCCCAACTTGTCCATGCCAACCCTCACTAATCCTATTTTCCCACATTAGAATATTATTGCTCTTCTCCCTTCCTATCCAAGAACCTGGCTAAATGTCTCTTAAACATTGTTAACAGTATGTCTTCACTACTTCCTAACAGACTGAATGTTCCTTATAAACACCATCCAGTGGGGGGAGGGGGGACTTTAAAATCAGACTCCCTTTAAATCTTTCCCCTCATCTTAAACCTTTACCCTCTGATGTTGGACTCCCTGTCCCAACAAAGAAAAAGATTAGCTATCCTATCAATGCCCCTCAATTCTGTAAACCTCTAAAAGGTCACCCTCAGCCTCCCTCATTCCACTGAGAATAAACTCAGCCCTCCAGGGTCTCCTTATTACTATAGTCCTCCATTTAAAGCAACATCCTGGTGAATCACTTTGCCACTCTTTCTAAAGCTTTCACATCCTTTCTATAGTGTGGCAATGAGAAAAGTACACAATACTCCAAGTGTGGTCTAACCAGTAGTTGAAATACAAAATTCCAAGTTTTATTCTCAATGTCTCAGCCTGTGAAGGCAAGCATGCTGAATGTCCACTTTGCTACCCTATCAAAGTGTGCTGCCATTTTCTGGAAGAGGTTATCTTGCACCCAAGCCCCTCTGTACATCAACACTTCTGCCTCTATTTACTGTACATGTCCTGTTAACATGTTGGGACATCAAATATATTATTGCACACTTGTTTGGATTAAATTCCAGTTCAGCTCCTCTCAACTTTCCATTTGGTTTGTGTCTCGCTTTATCTTTTCACAGCGTTCTTCACTGCCCATGACCCCACCGATTCTTTTGCGTCATTAGCAAACCTACGAATCAGTCCACTTACATCAGTACTGATCCCTGTGGTATACCACTGGTTACAGGGTTTCAGTCAGTAAAACATCCTTCAACTGTTACCTCAACCTCCTACCACCAAGTCAATTTTGGTTTCAGTTTGCCAAAACACCTTAGATACCATGTATCCTAACATTCTGGATCAGACAGCCTTGTGGAACTTTGTCAAAAGCACTGAAGTCCACATAAATATAACCACACTGTTATAAGTTATTCCCTCAAAAATCTTCAGATTCACGAGGCAGGAATCCCCCTGCAAAGAAACGAATGTTGACTCTTCCTGATCAGTCCATCTTTTCAAGTGAACAAATTCTGTCTCTTACATTTTTTTTTCTGGTAATTTCCCCACTATTGATCCAAGGCTGAGCTGCCTGTAGTTTTCTGGTAGTATCTCGACTGCCCTTTTTGAATGTATTATCTATCCTCCAGTTCTCTGTACTTTCACCTCTGGCTAATGAAGGTGCAAATATCTTTTTTTAGTGCCCCAGCGATCTCTTTCACTTCATGTAGTACCCTAGACTAGATCCTATCAGGACCTGGAGGCTTATCCACCATAATATGCAGAAATATTGCTAACATTTACTCTTTGCTAATAGACACATGTTTCAGAACATCCGTGTACCTCCTCATCCTCCACTTCCCCCTCCCTGGCGAAGATGAAGCAGTGTTCATTGTGGACCTCACTCATAACCCCCTAGCTCCATACACTGAATATCCTTGCAGCCCTTGAGGCAAGCACCTCTTTCTTTCCTACCTCTTTGCTTTGAATAGACCCATAAAAGACTTTAGGATTCCCCTTATTCTTATTTGATAAGGTAATTTAATAGCCTCTTCTTGCCTGCCTAATTTCTTCCTTTTTCCTATATGTCATATAAGACAGTAGAAAATAAATGTACATACAGGCGACTCCTGTGTTAGAGAGTTCCGAGAAAGTAGCATTATTACAGAGCTTAGGAGGGATAATGGCACCTAATAGCCACTCCTTTGCTTGCATCTTCAGAAACAGCTCTAGTTCCACCTTTAATACCTTTATTTTTCCTGATTAGGGTTCTTTTGAAGACCCTGACCTGGAGTTACACACAGGCTTCGGTTCTTTGCGGGAATGGGACCTGCTCTCGGAGTTCCATGACTGGCCATTATTTGACATGCCAAGGGTTTGGTGTGAGAGTCTCGATCGTGGTCGGAAACCTAAGATCTCAGGGTTCTGGAGACAGGCGGATCGAGGGTTAGTGTCACGGCAGGAGACTTGTGTGTCATTGGGAAGGCCGGAAAATCTTTCACCGTGGGCCCGAAGACCCAAGGTCTTTGTGATCTTTGGTCACACAGTTCAAAAAAAGCGACAAAACGGACTTTTAACATCGTAAACCAGCGGGTTGTTGTTATGACTCCCGCTCACTGTGAAAATAGGGGACACCTCCCTCTCCCTTGCCAGGGACAGAAAACCTGTGGGTTGTCGAATGTCTGATGAAATGCGAAGCCTTTGGGGTGACTTTCGTCTGTGTCTTCGCTATCGCTTAGCTCATGCCTGTGCTCAGTAGCGGGTGCGCTTTTTTTTGCCATGGGGAGAGGGGGGAATTGTTGCTCGCCGCTGCATACGTGCGTGGGGAGGGGGCTTCGGGGTTCTCACATTTAACTTCCATTCATCCTTTGGGGCACTTCTCTGTTTTTGTGGATGTTTGCGAAGAAAAAGCATTTCAGGATGTATCTTGCATACATTTCTCTGACATTAAATTTGACCTTTGAACCTTTGAGTGAAGTCATGTCATCTACACAAATCAAGAAACAAAAGCTGAAACGTACTTACCTTCCCATCCCCAAATAAAATTATGCGAGAGCATCTCAAAATCTTGGGTGGTGGTTTGGGCATTCTGCAAGGGCATTTTCTTGTAATCTGAACAGTTGTAATGCTGGGGTTGCCAGTACTTGATGCTTGTTTCCTTCTATTTCTCAACTCCTTTGTAAAACAAAGTTCCTTAATCTTACTGTCTTTGATTCTTACCCTTATAGGTATAAGTGACCTCTGAGCTACAAATGTATTTATCAGACTTACAGTGAAATGTGCAATTTGCATTAACAGCTAACACACCCAAGGGTGTGCTGGAGCAGCCTGCAGATGTCACATGTTCCAGCGCCAACATAGCATGCCCACCATGCTCTGCAGAACCAATATATCAGAACATACGAAGCAACAACAGCAAAACATACTCCATTCCTTCCCCCCTCCCATCCTGTCCCCAAATACATCCTATGATCCTCAAAAACTATATTACAAAAAACACAACTATGCCTGAGCTGCAATCTTGACAGACTAACGCTGAGCATCATATTGACTGGATCTCTTACTACCTTGACTTTAAAATGCTCAGTTGTAATTTTTTCCTTAGCAGCTGCATCCAATCAGCCCACCTCCAATTTGAGACTGCACTATATTTAAGTGTTTCCCTGTAGGCAAGGCTTAGAAGGATACGGACGTAATGCAGGCAAACAGAATGGTGCATGTGGGCCAAAAGTTTGGTACGTATACGGTGGGCTGAAGGGCCCAATTCTGTGCGCAAGACTCTGTGACAAGCAACTTATAGCCAAGTTTGAAAAGACAAAAATAGCATTCTGAGGGCCAGTCTGAAATTTTTGAATGGCTGTCAAATAGCTTAGTGACATTATTCAAAGGAATTTCTCTGAAATTCTTTGCTGATTGCTGGAAAATGTTGAATGGTCTCTTCTTTGAATGTTATTATCCCTTGCCAAAACAGAAGGACTATCAACACAATCACGAACAATTTTCCATACCTTCAGTTGTTTTGTGCCCTTTGCTGTCTTTAACCCAATGATAACGTGGCTGACTGTCTTTCCATAACCACCCATGGGATTTTCAGTCTCACAAGGGGTCAGTTCTGTGACCTCGCCTTCATAAACTTCCTTTGTCTCTTTAATCCTTAGGCCTGAAAAAACATGAGAAACATTTAGAGCAGACAATAAATCACGAACATGTTGGGTGGGAGAAGAAAACAAGAAAATAGATGCCTTTGCAAATGTTTCATATAATTACAGTGTTTTCACTTCAAAGGTTTCTCTCCAGTGCTCACGGCAGCCACCCCATCTGGCTCTAATATAACAACTGTTGCCACCATGCTCTGACCAGTGAGGGGCTGGTTTTGAATCAAGTCAAGTTTACTGTCATGTGCACTAGTTCAGTGAGGTACAGGTACAATGAAAAACTTGCCTGAAGTAGCATCAGTCATATAGGTAGGTTCAGACAACATACAACACAAATTATACAAGAGAGTGAAGAAAAAAAGACTGCAAAAACAAGACGTCAGTGCAAAATAAAACACCAACAGAGACAAGATCATAGAGAAAGTCAGTAGAATTTCGTAAATGAGTTAGGAATAGAATTGTGCAGGTCAGTTTGAGAACACAATGACTGTAGGAAAGTAGCTGTTCCTGAATTCGGTGGTGAGGGACTTCAGGGTTCCGTACCTCCTGCCCAATTGGAGCAGTGAGAAGAAGGCATAACCTGGACGGTGGGGGACCTCAAAGATAGAACCTGGGTCCTTGAAGAAGTGCCTCCTGTAGAAACTGTCAATGGTGGGGGGAACTGCTTTAACTATTCTCTGCAGTCTGTGACTACATAGATCTGAAGCAATCTATTTATTTAGAGACTCAGCTTGGAGTAGGCCCTCCTGGCCCTTTGAGCGACGTCACCCAGCAGCCCAAGAGAACTCCTGATTTAACACTAACCTAACCACGGGACAATTTACAATGACCAATTAACCTAGTAACTGGTACGTTTTTGGATTATGGGTGGAAACCAGAGAACCCGGAGAAAACCAATGTGTTCCACGGGGTGGTCAAAAGGTTCAAAGGAACATCTAAACAAGCCTGATGCATTTTGGAAACAAGTCCTGTGGACTGATGAAGTTAAAATAGAACGTTTTGGCTGCAATGAGCAAAGGTATGTTTAGAGAAAAAAGGGTGCAGAATTTCATGAAAAGAACACCTCTCAGCTGTTAAGCACGGGGGTGAATTGAACATGCTTTGAGCTTGTGTTGCAGCCAGTGGCACGGGGAACATTTACTGGTAGAGGGAAGAATGAATTAAATTAAATACCAGCAAATTCTGGAAGCAAACATCTCACCGTCTGTAAAAAAGCTGAAGATGAAAAGAGGATGGCTTCTACAACAGGATAATGATCCTAAACACACCTCAAAATCCATAATGGACTACCTCAAGAGGCGCAAGCTGAAGGTTTTGCCATGGCCCTCACAGTCCCCTGACCTAAACATCATCGAGAATCTGTGGATAGACCTCAAAAGAGCAGTGCATGCAAGATGGCCCAAGAATCTCACAGAACTAGAAGCCTTTTGCAAGGAAGAATGGGCGAAAATCCCCCAAACAAGAATTGAAAGACTCTTAGCTGGCTACAAAAAGTGTTTACAAGCTATGATACTTGCCAAAGCGGGTGTTACTAAGTACTGCCATGCAGGGTGCCCAAACTTTTGCTTTGGGCCCTTTTCCTTTTTTGTTACTGTGAAACTGTAAAAGGTGGAAATAAAAAAGTTTTCTTGCTTAAAATATTAAAGAAAAGTGTCATCTTTAACTTTATGCCTTTTGGAAATCAGTTATCTTTTACTCGCCTAGCTATTCACAGAAACAGAAATTTTGACCAGGGGTGCCCAAACTTTTGCATGCCACTGTATATTTGACAAGCCATGAGCCACAGAGATATAGGCCCAATGCCAGAGGACTGGACTTGGTAGGGCCATTTATTTTTGACCAGTATAGACATGGGCCAAATGGTTTCCAGTATTGTGAATATCTTATGATGCACGAGCTCTTCACTTCAAACCAGGCACTGAAAGCATTTCATTGGCACCAACGTAAAAACAGCTCATCTGTTTCTAATGTGCTGTTATTAAATCAACTTAACTTTTACTCAAAAAAGATGCAATTCCAAATGAAGATTGACAGGATTATTTGGAGAAGCTAAACTGCAAATGGGTTGGCAAATTAACTAAACCTCAAGACATTTCATCATTAAAGTCTCCGCTTAAATACAGAGTTTGGTGAGACCAAACACAATTTTGATCTTTGGGGCTCTGTGTTCAGTTACCAGTAAGTGAATCAATAGTGTTTCGAGAAAAGACAACTACATTATTCATTTCTGAGTGTTTTATTTCCTAAAAATATTTCATCATAGCTAATAATTCAAACACTTGGCTGACATGCAAGATGAGTGACCCAAAACGGTTCTCAACTTTGAAATAAAGAGACAAAAACAAAAAAAAACTTCTTTGAGGTCCTTGTAGTTTTCCCAAGATGCCTGGCAAGGTATCGGGTGACACGTACTTCAGCACATTGAGTATGTGTGCTTCACGTCTCAAATTGCTTTCGTGCAGATACAAGTTCTCAATGCATGCCACAGCACATTCTAATCTTACGACTTTTCCTCTAACTCCATCTACCAAATTCATACCAGTTATGGTTGGAGTCTGACATAGAACCTGAGGAAATTTAGCCGCTATCAATGGAAGGAGCAGAATAATGAATACAAGATTAATTTCTAAATAGGTATTTATTTTGCAATTGTATTCCAAAATGCATTCAAAACAAACAGAAGTAACCAAGAAACAACATAAACAAATGTCAGTCCATGGCTGCCTCTTCTGCCATGAGGAGAGCACTCTCAAGTTGGAGGAGTAATAGTTCCATTTTGGTAGCCTCCAACGTAATGGCATTAACATCGATTTCTCCAAGTTTTGGTATTTCTGGTATTTTCTCCTCCGTCCTGATCAAAAAGGCACAACAGCACCTTTATTTCCTGCAGAGCATCAAGAAAGCTCACCTCTGTCCCAGGATACTGACGGACTTTTACCGCTGTACCACTGAGAGCATACTCACCAACTGCATCTCAGTGTGGTATGGCAATTGTCCCGTATCGGACTGCAAAGCACTCAAGCATGTGGTAAAAACTGCCCAGCGGATTATCGGCACCTAATTGCCCACCATTGAGAACATCTACCATAAACGTTGCCTGGGCAGGGTGAAAAGCATTATCAAGGATGCATCTCATCCTAACCATGGACTTTTTACTCTCCTCCCATCTGGTAGGCGTTACAGGAGCCTCCGCTCCCGCACCAGCAGGCACAGGAAGAGCTTCTTCCCTGAAGCTGTGACCCTGCTGAACCTCTCATCACAGCGCTAAGCAGTATTGCACCCACATTGTACTGTCGCAGTACTTTTATATTTGTGTGCTGTAGCACTTACTTTTTATTCGCAGTTATTTTGTAAATAACACTATTCTTTGCATTTCTGGTTAGATGCTTACTGCATTTCATTGGCTTTGTATTTGTGTTTGGAACAATGACAATAAAGTTGAATCTAATCTAATCTAATTTTTCCCCTTCCCCTTCTTCTATTCCTCACTCTGGCCTCCTACCTCCTCTCCTCAGCTGCCTATCACCTCCCTTGGGTTCCCTTTTCTCCGGCATTTTACCTTTTCCACCTATCCACTCCCAGGTTCTTCCCTCTTTCCCTACACACCTGGCTTCATCGATAAACCTTTAAGCTTATACTCCTACCCCTCCCCCCTTCTTATGCTGGCTTCTGCTCCCTTCCTTTCCAGTCCGGGTGAATGATCTTGGCTTAAAACTGTAGCCCCCTGGTAAGCCTCCGGCTCACTCAGCTCGCTTTCGTCTAGGGGGAGCAGCCTTCAGCCCTGCCAAACTGGGTAATCAAGTTTGTGTGGATGCTGTGTGATGTACCCCACCCTGCCAAATAAGAGACAATACACCATATGCGATTAAATGAATACACTTTATAGATCTTACTGGAACTCTAATTAATAGAGATAAAATATAAAAGGAAAGTAAAAGGTGCCAGTCTTATCAAAGTTCAACCACATCGTGCACAACCGTTAGAGCTCAATGAATGGGGTCTTCTTTACACCATGCGATTGCTTCTGACCCCCTGGACCCGCCACCTGGGACCAACCACGGTGGTCGACCAAAGCGCGTCCAGCATATCCTTCCTCTTCGATTCTCCTCCCCAAATCCCAGGGCCTCAGACTCCCGCTCGGGGTCCGTTCTGTCGCCCAGCTTACAGCATCGCATCTCCTCCCTCTGTCCCCATCGCACCTTCTGCCTTCAAAGCTCACGAAAACAGTAGCTTACAGACACATAAGAAAGAACATCTATCCCAATTGGTTAGCAAATGAATACAATTCTCTTATCAGTAATATAACCCAAACAAGCTGCTAGCGAGAGAACCACTGTCTCAGCAGTTAACATCACAGAGAAGCCATTTTATTCACCTTAGCAGTAACATAAAAGAAGAAACCCCTTATAGAACATTGACTCTATTTATTTCCACAGATGCTGTCTGACCTGCTGTGTTCTTCCAGCATTTTGTGTATTCTTCAAGAAACAATATTTTCCTGGGATGAGCATTAAACATAGAAACATAGAAACGTAGAAAATAGGTGCGGGAGTAGGCCATTCGGCCCTTCGAGCCTGCACCGCCATTTATTATGATCATGGCTGATCATCCAACTCAGAACCCTGCCCCAACCTTCCCTCCATACCCCCTGACCCCCGTAGCCACAAGGGCCATATCTAACTCCCTCTTAAATATAGCCAATGAACTGGCCTCAACTGTTTCCTGTGGCAGAGAATTCCACAGATTCACCACTCTCTGTGTGAAGAAGTTTTTCCTAATCTCGGTCCTAAAAGGCTTCCCCTCTATCCTCAAACTGTGGCCCCTCGTTCTGGACTTCCCCAACATCGGGAACAATCTTCCTGCATCTAGCCTGTCCAATCCTTTTAGGATTTTATACGTTTCAATCAGATCCCCCCTCAATCTTCTAAATTCCAACGAGTACAAGCCCAGTTCATCCAGTCTTTCTTCATATGAAAGTCCTGCCATCCCAGGAATCAATCTGGTGAACCTTCTTTGTACTCCCTCTATGGCAAGGATGTCTTTCCTCAGATTAGGGGACCAAAACTGCACACAATACTCCAGGTGTAGTCTCACCAAGGCCTTGTACAACTGCAGTAGTACCTCTCTGCTCCTGTACTCGAATCCTCTCGCTATAAATGCCAGCATACCATTCACCTTTTTCACCGCCTGCTGTACCTGCATGCCCACTTTCAATGACTGGTGTATAATGACACCCAGGTCTCGTTGCACCTTCCCTTTTCCTAATCGGCCACCATTCAGATAATAATCTGTTTTCCTATTTTTGCCACCAAAGTGGATAACTTCACATTTATCCACATTAAATTGCATCTGCCATGAATTTGCCCACTCACCCAACCTATCCAAGTCACTCTGCATCCTCTTAGCATCTTCCTCACAGCTAACACTGCCACCCAGCTTCGTGTCATCCGCAAACTTGGAGATGCTGCATTTAATTACCTCATCCAAGTCATTAATATATATTGTAAACAACTGGGGTCCCAGCACTGAGTCTTGCGGTACCCCACTAGTCACCGCCTGCCATTCTGAAAAGGTCCCGTTTATTCCCACTCTTTGCTTCCTGTCTGCTAACCAATTCTCCATCCACATCAATACCTTACCCCCAATACCGTGTACTTTAAGTTTGCACACTAATCTCCTGTGTGGGACCTTGTCAAAAGCCTTTTGAAAATCCAAATATACCACATCCACTGGTTCTCCCCTATCCACTCTACTAGTTACATCCTCAAAAAATTCTATGAGATTCGTCAGACATGATTTTCCTTTCACAAACCCATGCTGACTTTGTCCGATGATTTCACTGCTTTCCAAATGTGCTGTTATCACATCTTTGATAACTGACTCCAGCAGTTTCCCCACCACCGACGTTAGGCTAACCGGTCTATAATTCCCCGGTTTCTCTCTCCCTCCTTTTTTAAAAAGCGGGGTTACATTAGCCACCCTCCAATCCTCAGGAACTAGTCCAGGATCTAACGAGTTTTGAAAAATTATCACTAATGCATCCACTATTTCTTGGGTTACTTCCTTAAGCACTCTAGGATGCAGACCATCTGGCCCTGGGGATTTATCTGCCTTCAATCCCTTCAATTTACCTAACACCACTTCCCTACTAACATGTATTTCGCTCAATTCCTCCATCTCACTGGACCCTCTGTCCCCTACTATTTCTGGAAGATTATTTATGTCCTCCTTAGTGAAGACAGAACCAAAGTAATTATTCAATTGGTCTGCCATGTCCTTGTTCCCCATAATCAATTCACCTGTTTCTGTCTGTAGGGGACCTACATTTGTCTTTACCAGTCTTTTCCTTTTTACATATCTATAAAAGCTTTTATAGTCAGTTTTTATGTTCCCTGCCAGTTTTCTCTCATAATCTTTTTTCCCCTTCCTAATTAAGCCCTTTGTCCTCCTCTGCTGAACTCTGAATTTCTCCCAGTCCTCAGGTGAGCCACTTTCTCTGGCTAATTTGTATGCTTCTTCTTTGGAATTGATACTATCCCTAGTTTCTCGTCAGCCACAGGTGCACTACCTTCCTTGATTTATTCTTTTGCCAAACTGGTATGAACAATTGTTGTAGTTCATCCATGCAACCTTTAAATGCTTGCCATTGCATATCCATCGTCAATCCTTTAAGTGTCATTTGCCAGTCTATCTTAGCTAATTCACGTCTCATACCTTCAAAGTTACCCCTCTTTAAGTTCAGAATCAGTAGTAATTAGGGACAATAGTGATGAAGTCCCTACACTATCATTGAATACATGCTTATCTGTCCAAATTGATGTGTAGCAACATGGATAGAAAAACACAGAAAACATATAAAACCTACAGCACAATACAGGCCCTTCAGCCCACAGAGTTGTGCTAAACATGTCCCTACCTTAGAAATTACTAGGCTTACACATAGCCCTCTATTTTTTCTAAGCTCCATGTACCTATCCAAAAGTATCCACCTCCATCACCATTGCCGGCAGCCCATTCCACGCACTCACCACTCTCTGCGTAAAAAACTTACCCCTGACATCTCCTCTGTACCTACTCCCCAGCACATTAAACCTGTGTCCTCTTGTGTCAACCATTTCAGCCCTGGGAAAAAGCTTCTGATTATCCACACGATCATTGCCTCTCATCATCTTATACACCTCTATCAGGTCACCATTCATCCTCCGTCGCTCCGAGGAGAAAAGGCCCAGTTCACTCAACCTGTTTTCATAAGGCATGCTCCTCAATCCAGGCAACATCCTTGTAAATCTCCTCTGCACCCTTTCTATGGTTTCCACATCCTTCCTGTAGTGAGGCGACCAGAACTGAGCACAGTACTCCAAGTGGGGTCTGACCAGGGTCCTATATAGCTGCAACATTACCTCTCGGCTCCTAAATTCATTTCCATGATTAACGAAGGCCAATAAACCGTATGCCTTCTTAACCACAGAGTCAACCTGCGCAGTTGCTTTGAGTATCCTATGGACTTGGACCCCAAGATCCCTCTGATCCTCCACACTGCCAAGAGTCTTACCATTAATACTATATTCTGCCATCATATTTGACCTACCAAAATGAACCACTTCACACTTATCTGGGTTGAACTCCATCTGCCACTTCTCAGCCCAGTTTTGCATCCTATCAATGTCCTGCTGTAACCTCTGACAGCCTTCCACACTACCCACAACACCTCCAACCTTTGTGTCATCAGCAAACTTACTAACCCATCCCTCCACTTCCTCATCCAGGTCATTTATAAAAATCACAAAGAGTAGGGGTCCCAGAACAGATCCCTGAGGCACACCACTGGTCACTGACCTCTATGCAGAAAATGATCCATCTACAACCACTCTTTGCCTTCTGTGGGAAAGCCAGTTCTGGATCTACAAAGCAATGTCCCCTTGGATCCCATGCCTCCTTACTTTCTCAATAAACCTTGCATGTGGTACCTTATCAAATGCCTTGCTGAAATTCATATACACTATATCTACTGCTCTTCCTTCATCAATGTGTTTAGTCACATCCTCAAAATATTCAATCAGGCTCGTAAGGCACGACCTGCCCTTGACAAAGCTATGCTGACTATTCCTGATCATATTATACCTCTCCAAATGTTCATAAATCTTGCCTCTCATGATTTTCTCCATCAACTTACCAACCACTGAAGTAAGACTCACTGGTCTGTAATTTCCTGGGCTATCTCTACTCCCTTTCTTGAATAAAGGAACAACATCCTCCAATCCTCCGGAACCTCTCCCGTCTCTATTGATGATTCAAAGATCATTGCCAGAGGCTCAGCAATCTCCTCCCTCACCTCCCATAGTAGTCTGGGGTACATCTCATCCAGTCCCGGCGATATATCCAACTTGATGCTTTCCAAAAGCTCCAGCACATCCTCTTTCTTAATATTTGCATGCTCAAGCTTTTCAGTCTGCTGCAAGTCATCCCTACAATCACCAAGATCCTTTTCCATATTGAATACTGAAGTAAAGTATTCATTAAGTACCTCGGCTATTTCCTCCGGTTCCATACACACTTTCCCACTGTCACACTTCATAGGTCCTATTCTTTCATGTCTTATCTTCTTGCTCTTCACATACTTGTAGAAAGCCTTGGGGTTTTCCTTAATCCTGTCCACCAAGGCCTTCTCATGGCCCCTGCTCTTCTAATTTCCTTTTTAAGCTCCTTCCTGTTAGCCTTATAATCTTCTAGATCTCTAACATTACCTAGCTCTCTGAACCTTTTGTAAGCTTTTCTTTTCTTGAGTGGATTTATTATAGCCTTTGTACACCACGGTTCTTGTACCCTACCATAACTTCCCTGTCTCATTGGAACGTACCTATGCAGAACTCCACACAAATATCCCCTGAACATTTGCCACATTTCTTCCATACCTTTCCCTGAGGATATTGGTTTCCAATTTAAGTGTCCAATTTCCTGTCTGATAGCCTCATAATTCCCCTTATTCTAATTAAACACTTTTCTAACTTGTCTGGTCCTATCTCCCTCCAATGTTATTGTAAAGGAGATAGAATTATGATCACTATCTCCAAAATGCTCTCCCACTGAGAGATCTGACACCTGACCAGGTTCATTATCCAATACCAAATCAAGTACAGTCTCTCCCCTTGTAGGCTTATCTACATATTGTGTCAAGAAACCTTCCTGAACACACCTTACAAACTCCACCCCATCTAAACCCCTCGCTCGAGGGAGATGCCAATCGATATTTGGGAAATTAAAATCTCCCATCACTACAACTCTGTTATAAGTACACCTTTCCAGGATCTGTTTCTCTTATCTGCTCCTCGATATTCCTGTTACTATTGGGCGGCCTATAAAAAACACCCAGTACAGTTATTGACCCCTTCCTGTTCCTAACCTCCACCCACAGAGACTCCCTCCATGACGTCCACCTTTTTTGCAGTCGTGACACTATCTCTGATGAACAGTGCCACACCCCTCACCTCTTTTGCCTCCCTTCCTGAAATATCTAAAACCCTGCACTTGAAGTAACCATTGCTGTCCCTGAGCCATCCAAGTCTCTGTAATGGCCACAACATCATAGCTCCAAGTACTGATCCACGCTCTAAGCTCATCCGCTTTGTTCACAATACTTCTTGCATTAAAATAGACACATCTCAAACCGTTGGTTTCCAAGCTTTCTCTATTTGTGAGACAACTCCAGTCTCTTCAGGTTGGTTCCCACCCCCCCAGCAATTCTACTTTAAACTCTCCCCAATAGCCTTAGCAAACCTCCCTGCCAGGATATTGGTTCCCCCCAGGATTTAAGTGCAACCCGTCCTTTTTGTACAGGTCACACCTGCCCCAAAAGAGGTCCCAATGATCCAGAAATCTGAATCCCTGCTCCCTGCTCCATTCCCTCAGCCACACATTTATCCTCCACCTCATTCTATTCCTATACTCATTGGCGATATGCACAGGCAATAATCCCGAGATTACTACCTTTGTGGTCCTGGATGGGATACTTTGTGTTCAAATCCTGATCTATGGTGTTAACACAAGAGATACAGCACAGACAGATAAGAAGATGGTCAACAACAGCAATTCCACTCTTAATCAGTATCAAGGGCGGCACTGTAGAGTAGCAACAGTGCCAGCAACCTGAGTTGAATTACTGTCGTTGCCTGTAAAGTGCACGTGCTCCCTGTGATTGCATGGGTTTCCTCTGGGTTCCTCCCAAATTCTAAAAGACATTCGGGTTAGGGTTAGTAAATTGTGGGCATGCTACGTTGGCGCTGGAAGCATAGTGACACTTGCAGCCTGCCCCCAGCATGATCCTCTGAATGTGTTGGTCGTTGACCCAAAAGATGCATTTCACTATGCTTCGATGTACATGTGACAAATGAAGCTAACTTTCATGATCTTTAATCTTTATATCTTCCTTGAAAAATGCACGTGTTTGCTGAAGAAAGCACGGTCATTATTATTTTGCAGGACCATCCTTGATATCCTATCTTATTGACAGCCCCACTGGTGTCATTAAAAATAAGTCAGAGAATGGACTGTTTACAATGTACGAGAGTTATGTGTATAAAAGAAAAAAATTTAGAGCATGAGACATTTAAAAAATAAAGAGAGCATTTATTTAATTGTTGAAACTTTAAGCAGTCTAATTCATGGCAACTACACTGCATAACTATTTTATAAATATTAAGCTCATCTCTGACATCTTTGAATAAAAAAAAAGGAAGATTCTCTCAATGGCTGGATTTAGTCCGAACCAGGTGGATCGAAGGTTGAAAGCAGTGGAGAGATTCTCTGCTGAAACATCCCAATCTTTCAACAGGTCAGTTATTTGTTCACAAAGTTCTCCCATTCTGACATTCAGAGAATGTGCTTGCTTATCAATGAGGCAGGCTGTATAAGTGATTTAACTCCACTGCCTTTATCTCTCAAACTGACAACAATGCTGACAACAGTTTCATCTGCAAGGTTGAATTACTAAAACCACGACAGGGCACGTCATCACTTCAAGGAAATATCGTGAGCTTCTCTCCTTTTATTTCTCTTGGAGTTTTTAATTTGACAGCTACATAAAAGGCAGGTATGGCCAATAGCTTCATTTTTCTCAGAATCAATGGGTCAAGATCTTGTTGGGATGATTATGAAGCAACCTCTTCAGACCGTGTTGGAGATGCTTACCTCATGGCACACAGCAACACAGTATTAAATCCAAGATTGTATAAAGTCAAAAGTGTAAAGAAGAACATAAATAATTGTTAATCTGGATCCAATGCAACACACAAATAAAACAATCAGAATCAGATTTATTATCACCAGTATGTGAAATATGTGTTCCATATATGTGAAATTTGTTAACATATATCAAACAAAAATTTAAAAAATCAAAATACACATGTAAGAAAGCTTATCTACATAGATTGTATGTCTATAAAGCGACACCAGGTACAGAAGTGCCTCTATACAAGGTAACTACAGGAAATTATAAAGTAATGGTAGTTGGTGTAGAAGGGTGGGTTAGTGAGTAGAGGTGTTGATGAGCCTTGCTATTTGTGGAAAGTAACTGATTTTTGAGTCTGGTGGTCCTGGCATGGATGCTACATAGCTTCCTCCCTGATGGAGTGGGAAAAACAATCCATGAGCATAGTGGTGGAATCCTTCATGATGTTACTGACCCTTTTTCAGCATCTTTCTCTATCCATGTTCTTGATGGTGGATGGGCTGGTGATGTGTTGGAGAGTTTTGTCTATTTAGTGTAGCGCCTTCCTGTCCTCTGCAGTGCAATTTCTGTACCATGCCGTGATGCAACTTGTCAAGATGCTCTATATTGTGTATCTGTAGAATGACACGAGTACAGATGTGCAAAGTCCATCTCTCTTCAGCCTCCTCAAAAAGTAGAGGTGTTTGTGTACTCATGCAACTGAAATTTTTACTGCCAAGCTGATTTGGAACCAAGGCAAGATGTGAGCAACATTTCCAAAGATTGCAAAATTTACTGATTTCTTAAAAAAAATCAGACAAATTGACAGACAAACTGAGCCCCCCCCCCCAACAAAAACAACACCTAAATAAAGTCTGGCATTTATAACAAATGATAATTGTAAAGCAACAAAGTTGTATTGTGGAAACCATTAAATGCTTGGAAGGTATCAGATGATTGGAACAGCCGACAATGGTGCCCAGATTCAGAAGAATTTAAAGATTAATTTTATTTGTCAAAGGATGGCACCCAACAGCAACTCCTTTACTTGCATCTTCGAAAACAGTCTTATTTCCATCTTTAATATCTCTATTTTTTCTCCTTTCAGTGTTCTTTTGAAGACCCTAAACTGGAGTTACATGCTGACTATGGTTCTTTGCGGGAATGGGACCCGCTCTCGGGGTTCCACAATTGGCCGCTTTTCGGCATGCCAAAATCTCGGCCTAAGATCTCAATAACTGGAGACGGGCGGATCAAAGGTCGGTGTCACCCCAGGAGACCTGTGTGTCGTTGGGTGAGTCGGAACATCAACTGTGCCTGGGAACCCGGGATCCTTGCGATCTCCAGGCACAGAGCTTGAAAAAAAACAAAGTAACAGACTTTTAACATTGTAATCCAGCGAGTTGTTTGTTATGTCTCCCCGCTTGCTGGAAAATGGAATGGGGTCACCTCTTTCTCCTGTAGGGAGAGGGGGAGAGGGGGAGAGGGGGAGAGGGGGAGAGGGGGAGAGGGGGAGAGGGGGAGAGGGGGAGAGGGGGAGAGGGGGAGAGGGGGAGAGGGGGAGAGGGGGAGAGGGGGAGAGGGGGAGAGGGGGAGAGGGGGAGAGGGGGAGAGGGGGAGAGGGGGAGAGGGGGAGAGGGGGAGAGGGGGAGAGGGGGAGAGGGGGACTACGAGACTACAGCACGTGGAATTATCGGGTGACCAATGTAGTCTTTGGGGTAACTGCAAGTCTGTGTCTTTGCTATTGCTTTGCTCATGCTTGAATGCTGGTAGCGGGTGCGCTTTATTTTTGCCCGGGGGGGGATGGCTTTGACGTTCTAACATTTAACTGTCACTCATTCTTTGGGCCACTCCTCTCTTTTCATAGATGTTTTGCGAAGAAAATGCATTTCAGGATGTATATTGTATACATTTCTCTGACATTAAATGAACCTTTGAATCAAAACATAGTGAAATGGATCCTGAAGAGTTTTGGTCTAAAACATCAACAGTTTATTTATTTCCATATAAGCTGCTTGACCTGCTGAGTCAGTGAAATGGGTCTTTTGCGTCAAATCAAATCAGTGATGATTGTGCTGGACAGCCCACAAGTGTTGCCATGCTTCTGACCCCAAATGGCATGCCCATTGCACCTAAAGATGCATATACAGTCATTCCATGTAAATAAATTAAAAGATCTAAATCGATGATCTGTCCAGCTATAGTACTGTGCAAAAGTCTTAGGCACACACACACACATTTTTTATATGGAGAAAGAGTTTGCAAATCTGGTGGGAGCAAAGGATGTTGTGAATGGGAAGGGTGGAGAGATACAGGAGGTGGACAAAATCGAAAAGGGCGAATACAGGACTGAAAGGGTGTTGTATTTGAATGCAGGAGTATACGCAGGACCACCTGATGACCCCGTGATCTCTGTCTCAGAGGCCAATGTTAGACTGTCTTTAAAGAGAGTGAACCCTCGCAAGGCAGAAGGTCCCAATGGAGTACCTGGTAAGGCTCTGAAAACCTGTGCCAACCAACTAGCAGGAGTATTCAAGGACATTTTCAACCTCTCACTGCTGCGGACAGAAGTTCCCACTTGCTTCAAAAAGTCAACAGTTATACCAGTGCCTAAGAACAATAATGTGGGCTGCCTTCACAACTATCGCCCATAGCGGTCACATCGACAGTGATGAAATGCTTTGATAGGTTTGTTATGACTAGACTTAACTCCTGCCTCAGCAAGGACCTGGACCCATTGCAATTTTCCCATCACCACAATAGGTCAATGGCAGACGCAATCTCCATGCCTCTCCACACGGCTCTAGACCACCTGGACAACACAAACGTCTATGTCATGATGCTGTTCATCGACTATAGCTCAGCATTTAATACCATCATTCCCACAATCCTGTTTGAGAAGTTGCAGAACCTGGGCCACATATCCTCTTCACCGATGATTAACACTGGCGCACCTCAGGGGTGTGTGCTTAGCCCACTGTTCTACTCACTGTATACACATGACTGTGTGGCTAGGCCTAGCTCAAATACCATCTATAAATTTGCTGACGATACAACCATTGTTGGTAGAACCTCAGATGGTGACGAGAGGGCGTTCATGAGTGAGATATCCCAACTAATGGAGTGGTGCCGCAGCAACAACCTGGCACTCAATGTCAGTAAGACGAAAGATTGTGGACTTCAGGAAGGGTAAGATGAAGGAACACGTACTCATCCTCATAGAGGGATCAAAAGCGGAGAGAGTGAGCAGCTTAAAGTTCCTGGGTGTCAAGATCTCTGAGGATCTAACCTGGTCCCAACATATAGATGTAATCATAAAGAAGGCAAGACAGTGGCTATACTTTATTAGGAGTTTGAAGAGATTTGGCATGTCAACAAATACACTTAAAAATTTCTATAGTTGTACCGTGGAAAGCATTCTGACAGGCTGCATCACTGTCTGGTATGGAAGGGCTATTGCACAGGACTGAAAGAAGCTGCAGAAGGTTGTAAATCTAGTCAGTTCCATCTTGGGAACTAGCCTACAAAGTACCCAGGACATCTTTAGGGAGCAGTGTCTCAGAAAGACAACGTCCATTATTAAAGACCTCAAGCACCCAGGGCATGCCCTTTTCTCACTGTTACCATCAGGGAGGAGATACAGAAGCCAGAAGGCACACACTCAGCATTTCAGGAACAGCTTCTTCCCCTCTGCCATCCAATTCCTAAATGGACATTGAAGCTTTAGGCACTACCTCACTTTTAAATATACAGGATTTCTGTTTTTGCATATTTTTTAAGAATCTATTCAATATATGTAATTGATTTACTTGTTTATTATTATGTTTTATTTATTACTATTTTTTCCCTCTGTTAGATTATGTGTTGCATTGAACTGCTGCTACTAAGTTCACAAATGTCATGTCGCATGCCGGTGATAATAAACCTGATTCTGATTAAGGTAGATGAACTTGCAGCACAGGTGCAGATTGGCAAGTATCACTGAATCATGGCTGAAAGATTATAGCTGGGACCTTAATGTCCAAGGATACACATTGTATTGAAAGGACAGGCAGGAAGGCAGAAGGGGCAGCATTGCTCTGTAGGTACAAAATGAAATCAAATCATTAGAAAGAGGTGACATAGGGTCGGAGGGTGATGAATCATTATGGATAGAGCCAAGGAACTGCAAGGGTAAAGAGACCTTGATGGGAGTTATATACCCCAATAGTAGTTAGGATGTGGCCTACAAATTACAATGGGAGATAGAAAATGCATGCTAAAAGGGCAATGTTACAATAGTGATGGGGGACTTCGATATGTAGGTAGTTTGGAAAAAAAAAAAATCAGGTTGGTGTTGAATTACAGGAAGGGAAATTTCTGGAGTGTCTATGAGATGGCTTTTCAGAGCAGCTCGTTGATGAACCCACTGGACAATCAGCTATTCTGGACTGGGTGTTGTGCAATGAAGCAGAATTCATTAGAGACCTTAAGGTAAAAGAACCCCCAGGGGCAAGTGGTCATAATATGATGAATTCACCCTGAAATATGAGGAGAAACTAAGGTCAGATGTATCAGTATTACAGTAGAGTAAAGGAAATTACAGAGGCATGAGAGAGGATTACCCAGAACCAATTGGAAAAGAACACTAGCAAGGAAGACGGCAGAGCAGCAATAGCTGGAATTTCTGGAAGCAATTTGGAAGGCACAGGATATATACATCCCAAAGAGGAAGAAGTATTCTGAAGGAAAGATGACAACTGTGGCTAACAAGTCAAGGCCACTGTAAAAGCTGAAGACAGCGCATATAGTAGAGGAAAAATTAGAGGGAAGTTAGAGAATTGGGAAGCTTTAAAAAACTTCTGAAATGCCCGCTTCGCTAATGCTGCTACTGTGTGGTAACCATAATCTCCAGAGCAGAAGGCCCCGAAATCCTCGGCTTTGCGTGTTTCAGCAGCCGGGGCGAGGTCGAAGGCGCTCGGCAGGCTGTATCGAAGGGCTGGTCGGAGGCTTGAAGTTTTCGGACGGATGGACTCACTGTCGGCTGTGGTTGGCTGCGGTCAGCTGCTTCCAAGGCATCGGCAAGTTGACGGTGCCTGGAGGTTTATGGCAGGGAGTTTCTCCCTTTTGTCACCTGCTATCGTGGACTCGGGAACTTTTGAGACTTTTTTTTTACCGTGCCCATGGTTTGTTCTTCATCAAATTATGGTATTGCTTTGCACTGCTGTAACTATGTTATAATTATGTGGTTTTGTGTTAGTCTTTGGTTTGTCCTGTTTTCTGTGATATCACTCCGGAGAAACATTGTATCATTTCGTAATGCATCTATGCATTTCTAAATGACAATAAAAGAGGACTGAGTGTTCTCATAATCTAAACCGACAGAAGGCAAAAAAAAGTCATTAAGGTAAAGTTGGAATATGAAAGTAAGCTAGCCAATAATATTAAAGAGGATACCAAAAGTTTCTTCAGATACATAAAGTGTAAAAGGGAGGCAAGAACGGATATCGGACTGCTGGAAAATGATGGAGAGGTAGTAATGGGGCGGGGGGGGGAGAAGATACTGAAATGGCAGATGTCTGAAGAACTATTTTGCATTATTCTTCACTATGGAAGACACTAGCAGTATGGTGAAAGTTCCATGTGTCAGGGACGTGAAGTGTGTGAATTTACCATAGCTAGTGAGAAAGTCCTTGGGAAACTAAAATCTGAAGTAGACAAGTCACCTGGACCAGATAGTGTACATCCCAGAGTTCTGATAGAGGTGGCATTAGTAACAATCTTTCAAGAATCACTAGATTCTGGAATGATTCCGGAAGACTAGAAAATTGCAAATATCCCTCCACTCTTCAACAAGGGAGAGAGACATAAGAAAGGAAAGTTTAGGACAGTTAGTCTGACCTCAGAGGTTGGAAAGATGTTCAAGTTGATTACTAAAGATGAGGTCTCAGTGTATTTGGAGGCACATAATAAAGTAGACTGTAGACAGCATGGTTTTCTCAAGGGAAAATCTTACCTGACAAATCTGAATCCTACACTTTTTTTTCTTTTTAAGTTAAGCTAAGCTTAATTTATTTTCCTTGTGAATGCCTTATGGTCTTAGTACTAGAACACCAGGACCTAGATCCAACAGTTAAGTTTAAACATGGCTAACTCAAAACACCTGGTTTATTAACACCTTCACTTTTCTTTAATTTATTTTCCTTGTGAATGTTGTTTATATGATGCTATTTGCCTCTGATGCTGCTGCAAGATTTTCTTTGCACCTGTGCACACATGCAATGACAATGAACTTGACCTTGCTACTAGCTACAGAAATTGCATTATAAAATGGCACATTTTAATCACTAAGTAATAACCCATCTAATAACAGAAAGTATGATAATTTCATTAGTTCAATGTGTTTAGGGAAGAGGTCTACCTTAAATTAACTACATTTCTACACAATTAAAGACAAACTTTATTGCTACACAAAAGAACCTTCTGGTGGTTATATGTAAAAACACAAAGTCGGCAGATAGATTTAAAACCTACCACTCACACTTTTAAAACTGACTACTCACCAATTGCTCGCCTGAAATTCTCCATAAGTACTTCTGTCTTCTTGATTTCAGTTGAATAGACTTCACTTCCCACCATAGGACAGAATGGTACTTTGTTTCCCAGCTCCTGTGCAATGGCCAGAGCCAAAGCAGTCTGCAAAAAGTAAACAAATAGTCAGTGATCACACACATTCAGCATTAAATGGAAAAGGTCTAGAATAACTTGATCAAATTAATCTTTCAAATTGCCAGCAGGACAAGTTGGTTAAAGTTAGAAGGGATGCAACTATAGGGTAAAAAAAAATGGCATTCATAACTAGATTAAAAACAAAGTATCATAATTGCAAATAAAAATCTTTTAAATGAGACACAGCAATAAACCTTTGGGTCAAGCAAGGCTATTAAAGGTTATGTGGAGAAGGCAGGTGAATGGGGTTGTGAAACTGAGGGGGAAACTAAATTGGTCATGATGAAATGGTGTAGAAGACTTGATGAGCCAAATGGTCTAATTCTGCCCCCTTGTTTTATGGTCTTATTACTAGAACACCAGCGCCAAGTTCCAATGGTTAAGTTTAAAACATGGCTAGCTCATAAAATACGTGGTTTATTCACACCCAATTTTGCTCCTCTGTCTTATGGTCTATGTTGAAATTTTATAGGATGAGATAACACCAAATTACATAACTTCCCATTTTAATAAGCAAAGTGCCATCACTGGTATTTATTCATTCTAATCTGTTACTAATCTAATAGATGTGATAACAGTGCCACTGTAAAGACCAACAATTTATTATTCTTAATTGTCCTAGACAAGGTGTTGATCAACCAAATACTTGCAAAAATACATTTCCAAATATTTGGCAAATATACGTTATGTCAGCCAGAATTCTATATCCAATATTGTGGGCCATTCTGTGATATCAAATGTGGTAAATTAAAGGTTGCTCTAGCCAGGGGTGGTAGTGGGGATAAGCTCCCCCACTACCTATTAAATGCTCCTAATAGCGTACATCTCAAGTAGCCTCAGGCAACCAAGTCCAGCTCCTGGCCTTCATGGCTTTGTTACTAAGTCCAGTGGAACCTTTTCTACTGACAGGAGAAGGAGCAAAGACAAGTTACTGGCACATTAAAATTAGTCACTTCGGGTAGATGGGGCTCAACAGCCATGGTTGGCAGCTAGAAGCAATTCTGATCTCAAATCTTCGCTGCCTTGCGGCTATACCCACTCACAGGTAAGGCTTTGGGACTAAACTCCAAAGAAAACATCCCGAGCTGGAGTCCCCAACACAGTCCTATGTTGAGTTCAACGCTGACTGGCAATTCCAGCGATGCTGCTGGTGCCAACCTGTATCAGTCTCTGCTGTTCCTTTGGATTCATCAGATTCATGGAGAGGGGGAGCTCGCCACATGGATGACAACTTGCTCTCCATATTGTGCTGCCCTGACTTGTGTATCTAGACAGCTAGGACACAACATCCATGGTTGACCCTGATCACTGTTGTAACAAGATCAAGTGTGCTTACCGTGCTATTCCATGCCCTTACATTGTAAAGTCTAAGAGTGCTTAGCTGTACTCCTACTCCGAGTATAGGCAGAGACTGAAGACTGCAGCACCAGTAGTGTGGATCAATGTATGGACAAGGGAAGGACAGGAGCGCTTACAGGACTGCTTTGACTCGGTGGACTGGACTGTATTCAGGGATTCATCTTTGAATCTGGATGAGTTACCAAATTCATTAAAACCTGTCTGGATGAGCATGTGTCTATAAAAACTTACTGTACATTCCCAACCCAAAAGCCGTGGATAAACCAGGAGTTTCGTTGTCTGCTGAGGGCTAGATCTGAGGCATTTAAGCCTGGCGACCCAGGACTGTTCAAGAAAACCAGGTATGACTTGCAGAGGGCAATTTCAAGAGCAAAGAAACAAACCCGAGTGAAGTTGGAGGCAACATCGGATGCATGTCAACTCTTGCAGGGTCTGCAGGACATTACTTCACTACCAGATGTGCTCAATGCCTTTTATGCCCACTTTGAAAGGGAGAGTACAACTACAACTGTAAAGATCCCTGCTGCATCTGGTGACCCTGTGATTTGTCTGAGAGGCCGATGTCAGGCTGTCTTTCAGGAGGGAGAGCCCTTGCAAAGTGGCTGGCCCTGATGCAGTACCTGGTTAGGCTCTGAAAACTTGTGCTTATGAACTGGCAAATGTATTCAAGGACATTTTCAACCTCTCATTGCTACGGTCAGAAGTTTCCACCAGCTTCAAAAGTGCAACATTATACCAGTGCCCAAGAAGAGTAGTGTGATCTGCTTTAATGACTATCATCCAGTAGCACTCACAGCTATGGTAATGAAACGCTTTGAGAAGTCATGGTCAGAATCAACTCCTGCCTCAGCAAGGACCCGGACCCACTGCAATTTGCACAAGTCCACAGTAGGTCTATGGCAGATGCAATCTCAATGGCTCTTCACACAGCCTTAGAATACCCAGACAATACAAATACCCACGTCAAGAGGTTGTTTGTTGACTATAATTCAGTGTTGAGCACCATCATTCCTACAGTCCTGATCGATAATCTATGGAACTTGGGCCTCTGTACCTTCCTCTGCAATTGGATCCTTGACTTCCTAACAGGAAGACAACAGCCTGTGCAGATTGGTAATATCATCTCCTGCTCACTGACTATCAACACTGGTGCACCTCAGGGATATGTGTTTAGCCCACTGCTCTACTCTCTCAATACCCATGAATGTGGCTAGGTACAGCTCAAATGCCATCTATAAATTTGCTGATGATATAACCATTGTTGGCAGAATCTCAGACAGAGACGCAAGAACGCACAGGAGCGAGCTATACCAGCTGGTTGAGTGGTGTCACAGCAACAACCTTGCACTCAACATCAATAAGACCAAAGAGCTGATTGTGGACTTCAGAAAGGATAGGATGAGAGAACACAGATCAATCCTTATAGCGGGATCAGAAGCAGAGAGTGAGAAATCTCAAATTCCTGGGTGTCAAGATCTCTGAGGATCTAACCTAGTCTCAACATAATTGATGCAGCTATAAAGGTGGCAAGACAGGGCTCACCTGAAACACTCCAACCTTTCCATCGACGTACCATGGAGAGCATTTTGGCAAGCTGCATCACTGTCTGGTATTGGGGTGGGGGGCTAATACACAGGATCGAAAAGTGACAGAAAGTTGTGAAGTCAGCTCCATCTTGGGTACTAGCCTCTGTAGTGTCCAAGACACCTATCAGAAGACATCTTCTTAGAAAGACAGCGTCCAACATTAAGGACCCCCACTACCCAGGACATGCCCTCTTCTCATTGTTACCATCAGGAAGGAGGTACAGAAGCTTTGAGGCACATACACAGTGACTCAGGAACAGTTTCTTCCCTGCCATCTGATTCGTAAATGGACTTTGAACCCATGAACACTACCTCATTTTATTTATAATATATGTATACATACACACACACATACTGTAATTGAGATATATACTTTATTGATTCCAAAGGAAATTAGTGTCACAGTAGCATTACAAGTGCACAGCTAAAAATATTAGAAGTAGAAAGAATAAAAACTATATTACCACAAAGTCTAATAGGAAGGGGTCATCACTTTCCCAGATATAGGTTGACTCATTATAGAGCCTAATAGCCGAGGGCAAGAATGACATCATATAGCACTCTTTGGAGGAATGCAGTTGTCTCAGTCTACTACTAAAAGTGCTCCTCTGTTCAGCCAGGGAGGCATGCAGAGGGTGAGAAACACTGTCCGGAATTGCCAGGAATTTCCATAGGGGCCTTTGTTCTACCATAGCCTCCAGCGTGCCCAGTTTGACTTCTATAAATGAGCCAGCCTTTCTAATCAGTTTATTGAGCCTGTTGGCATCAAATGTGTTGATACCACTGCCCCAGCACACCACGGCATAGAAGATTGAACTGGCAACAACAGACTGGTAAGACGTGTGAAGGAGAGGCCTGCATACTCCAAAGGTCCTCAGTCTCCTCACAAAGTAGAGGTGACTTTGGCCCTTCTCCACAGCCTGTGTTGGTGCTTCACTCACGTCTGTCATCCAGGTGCACCCTCAGGTACTTGTAGGTCTTCACCACATCCTCACCATCAACAGTAACAGGGAGCAATGCAGGCTTAATCCTCCTAAAGTCCATCAACATTTTCTTACTGATGTTGAGCTGCTAATGATTCAGCTTGCACTATTTGACAAAGTCCTCCAACAGGGCCCTGTATTCATCCTCCCTTTATACACCCAACTATTGCCAAGTCAGAGAATTTCTGCAGATGACATGACTCGGTGTTGTATCTAAAGTCCAAGGTATACAGGATAAACAGGAAGGGAGCCAATACAGTCCCCTGTGGGGCCCCAGTGCTGCTTATAGCCATGTCTGACACACAGCTCTGAAGCCACACATATTGTGGTCTGCCAGTCAGGTAGTCCATTATCCAGGACACAATGGAAGTGCCAATCTGCATTGAATGGAGCTTTCCTCCCCAGCAATGAGGGCTGTATGTTATTGAAGGCACTTGAGAAATCAAGAAAAATGATCCTCACAGTGCTGCCCTGCTTATCTAAATGGGAGAAGACTCTGTTCAGCAGGTAGATGACAGCATCATCGACTCCAATATGCTCTGGTAGGCAAACTGCAGAGGATCAAGGGCTGATCTGACCAGGGGTCAGAGGTGAGCCAGGACCAGCCTCTCTAGGATCTTCACGATATGCGAGTTAGGGCCACAGGACGGTAGTCATACAAGACTTTCAGTTGGCCCTTCTTGGATACCGGGGCCACACGTGATGTTTTCTACACAGTCAGGACCCTTTCCAGGCTGAGACTCAGGTTGAAAATGCACTGAAAAATTCCACCCAGCTGCTCAGCACACTCCTTCAGGAGCTTGGGGTTCACACCATCCTGTCCTAATGCTTTGCCGTGTCTGAGTTTCCCCAGAGCCCTTCTCACCTGGCTCCATAGTGAAGGAGAGTCCATGACGACTGGGGAGTTGGTGGAAGCTGGGGGCTGGGGGAGGTGAAGATTGGCACGATAACAGTCAGTATGTGGAGGTGTGGATGGCAGGTGCAGGGCAAGGAAGGAATGTAGACAGTGGAAGCCTGCGCTGTTCATCCACATGTTGAATTGGGGGGGCGGGGGGGGGAGAGGACGATTTACTTATTTTCCCTATTTTATCACGTATTGCACTGTACTGCTGCAGCTAAGTTAACAAGTTTCATGACATCTGCCAGTGATATTAAACCTGATTCTGAAGGTACTAAAACCAAGGTACCCCAGTCAGTTCAGATTGTCAACATTGCGTCCACAACCTCCATTAGCACAGGTGCACCACAAGGCTGTGTGCTTAGCCCCCTGCTCTACTTGCTTTATACTTATGACTGCGTGGCTAAACACAGCTCCAATGTCATATTTAAATTTGCTGATAACAACACGGTCATAGGCCAAATCAAAGGTGGTAACGAATTAGCATATAGGATTCTGAAAATCTTGCTGAGTGGTGCCACAACAACAATGTCTTACTCAATGTCAACAAGACTGAGGAGCTGATTGACTTACGGAGGATGTCACTGGAGGTCCATGAGCTCGTCCTCATCGGGAAATCAGAGGCGGAGAGAGCCAACAACTTTAAATTACTCAGTGTTAACATTTCAGAGGACCTGTCCTGGTATCTACACACATGGACAACTATGATGAAAGCACGGCAGCACCTCTGTTTCCTTGGGTGTTAGTGAATATTCAGCATGACATCAAAAACTCCGAGAAACTTAATTATAGATGTGTGGTGGAGAGCAAGTTGACTGACTGCATCACAGCCTACAGAAAACCACTGAGAGCAAAAATCCAATTTTATGTGAAATTAGAGATAGAATTGGATGCATGACAGCTGTGACAAGGGTTTCACATGCTATTATTTCCTCTAGGCAAAACCTAACAACATAAATGGCAGGGATGCTTTTTATGCTTGCTTTGAAAGGGAGAATACAGCACCTATGCAATTCCCCACAGCATACAGTGATCTCAGATTTCCAGTACATTTTCAACCTTTCACTGCTGTGTTCTGAGGTACCCACTTGCTTGTAAAGGACAGAAATCATACTGACGCCCAAGAACAGGGCGAGCTCCCTGAATGAATATCAGCCAGTAGCACTCACATCTATCATGATGAAATGCTTTGAGAGGTTGGTCTTGGCTGGAATTAACTCCTGCCCAAGCAAAGAACTGGACCTGCTGCAATTCACCTACTGCACAATAGGTAAACGGCAGATGCAATCTTACTGGCTCTCTACTTGGCTCTGGAGCACTTGTAGCAGCAAAGCATACATCAGGCTACTGTTTATTGATTACAGCTAGGTGCTCAATATCATCATCCCCTTGGTATCAATCACCAATCTTCTAAACCTAGGCCTCTGTACCACCCTCTGCAAATGAGTTTCTTATTGGGAGACCAAAGTCAGTGCGGATCAGTAATAAAATCTTCTCCTCACTGACAATCAACAGAGGCGCACCTCAAGAACGTGTGCTTAGCTCACTGTTCTATTCTCTCCACACTCATGACTGTGAGGCTAGACACAGCTTGAACATCAGCTATACATTTGCCAATGACATAACTGTTGGCGGCAGAACCTCAGATGCCAATGATGTGACGTATAGGGCTGAGAAAGATTAGCTGGTTGAGCAATATCACAAAAGTCTCACAGTCAATGTCGGCAAGAGCAAGGAATTGATTGTGGACTCCAGGAAGAGAAAATTAGAACACACACCAATCCTCATTGAAAGGGAGAGTAGCTTCAAGTTCTTCAGTGTCAAAATCTCTGATAATCTGTTTGGGCCTAACATGGTGATACAATCATGAAGAAGGCATGCCAGTGACAACACTTCATTAGGAAAATGAGGAAATTTGTATGTCAAAGACTCATATAAATGTCTATAGATATACAGTGCCGAGCATTCCGACTGTTTGCATCACAGCCTGGTATGGA
Source organism: Mobula birostris (assembly GCF_030028105.1). Classification (NCBI taxonomy): domain Eukaryota; kingdom Metazoa; phylum Chordata; class Chondrichthyes; order Myliobatiformes; family Myliobatidae; genus Mobula; species Mobula birostris. The sequence goes on along the minus strand of NC_092385.1, from coordinate 4,843,683 downwards.
GGCTCAAAAGCAGAGAAATGTCACAGGCTGCAGAGAACTGGAAACTCAGTCAGCTCTATCATGGGCACTAGCCTTCCCACTCTGAAGGACATCTTTGAGAGGCAGAATTCCCCCGCACGCCCCCCCCCCACACAATCCAGGACATGCACGTCATTACTATCATCAGGGAGGAGGTACAGGTTACTGAATCACTGACACAGGATACGTTCTATGGCCTACTCTATCCAGAGCTTCTTTCAGACATTGTTCAGCATGGATAACAACAGTAATTCATCAGTTGAAGGAGAGCAGATGGTATTCAGGAGGAGGTATCCTTGACCACATCTGATTTAATGCCATGAGAATTCACGAGGTCTTTAATTAGATCAGGAAGGAGGGCAGCCTCCAAGAGGACCGCAACCTTGTTGTGGTTTGGAGGCTTGTGTGCCTCATTGACCCAGAGAGCTGTTGGCTGGAGTCAGAGCTTTATGCTTTGACTCTTGTTAGGGTCATCCACACCAAACAGGTCAAAGGGCAGAGGCCAGACTAAGAGTGAACCACCAGTCCTCCAGGTACGGGGGCCCAGCTCAGGGCTAACAACCCTCACTGGTAAAACAAAATTGTAATGGAAACAGCAAAGAAGAATACTTTTACATCTGAATGTGATGGCATTCCTAAGTCTCCACCCAGGATTCACATGGATAACAGTAGTGTAAACTGAAAGAAAGCTACTGATAAGATGAAGGAATACGGCCAGAGATGGAGGACCTTCATTGCTGCCCTAAATGCCAGCAGCAGAATGAGTAGTAAGTAAGTAGCAGAGCAGGTTAAGAATTCCTAGGGCTACTCCCTCCTGTACAGCTCTGTGGTGGTCGCTTCCTGCGAAGGGACAGATAGTACCCAGGGATTGTAATAATATCACCTGTGAAGTACGATTTTGTGATCAAAGCCATGCTTTACAAGACTACTGGACAGCTCACCCAATTTAAACACCTGTATCCAGGTGTTAGCAAGGATACTCTGAGCTTGATCTGTCTGTGAGTAAATGTGGTGCCAGTGTGAATGTCAGGAGGTCAACCTTGTTGTTATCCTATTTCCATTTTTAATATTGCAGCTATATGCCCTACTAAGTAATTTCACACGGCATTTAAAATTCTACCAGCGATCATGTACAAGCCAGGTCAGGCAATGTAGATATTTGGCCCTCACATCTCACCACAAAGGCACTAGCAAACTAGATGGGATGTTATTGCCCAGAATACTAAAATATAACAATCTCATGCACAGTGAGATGGACTCTTGGCCTCATAATCTATCTCATTATGATCTTGAATTTATTGTTTACCTACACCGCAATTTTTTGGGATACCTTTACTTTATTCTTCATTGTTATTATTTTACCTTGTTCTACTTCAATGTAATGTGATTGATGCAGAACAATTTTTTTTTAAAAACTATATCTTGGTATATGTGACAATACCAAAATTGAATTCCATGCCAACCACTCTGGGATCTCAACATGCATTTTTAACCCACGTTCACAGTGATGAACTATTTTTTTCCTAACACAACCATTGCAGCCCATGCAGTAGAAAGGTGCCAGGTTCCTCAGTGTCTAAGAAAAATTCTGATCAGCGAACGCCCACTGTACCTTGCCGGTTCCTGGAGGTCCAGCCAATAAGACAGCCCTTCCAGCCATCTTCTTACTTCTGATCAGCTCCACTATGATCCCACAAGCCTATGGGAAAAGAAAGACACTCAATACATTTTCTATATACAAATAGGATCTACTGTGTGCTTCATCTCTAACAGAAAACTTTAAATAGAGTTTTTGACAGCCTGCACCAATAAATCAAGTTCTCCAATCACGATTCTAAATACTACTATCAGACCTTCTTGGAGTCTCATCCCCCCCTCCACTTTTCCAAGGGGAAGAATCTGACTTTCTTCTGTGTAACTACAAAGCCAGCTTGCTTCTCCACTGAATAATTTGTTAAACTTATTCTGCATCCACTCCAGAATCTATTTCCTCAAGTGTGAGACACAAGTGAGGACAATTCTCCTTTCATCATCAAACTCACTTTATAGATTATACCATGGTATTTTTACTCTAGAGGAGGCAGAGAGTACTAAAGACCCTGTAAGCTTTTATAACCAAATTTTCAATACTTATTTTTCCAAAGATTTGTGTGCAAATATCCCCTATTTCAATTATCCTGTGGGCCTTTGAGAACTGTACCCTCGTTTATATTGTCTCTTCTCATTCTTTCTACCAAAGTGAAACTTCACTCCTCACTTGTTACCCATCCTGCCCATTCTACTAAAACAGATCTCTTTGAAGTCCTCATGTATCACTATACTATCAGATTTTGTATCATGGACAGAATTCTGAAATTGCTAGCATCATATCCAACTTCAAATATCAAGAAAAGCAGTGTTCCTAGCATTGAACCCCACAAAACTCAACTTTCCTCCAGTTCAATTATCTTTTCACTGTAATCCTCCACTACCCAATATCATTATTGATTACCAGCATTACTTGCCATGGAGCCTTTTACTCTAAGGCTCACATTTTCCACGATGTCTAATTTACCCCAACTTTCCAAATGCTCTTTAGAAACACATATGCACATCAGGTGCATTTCCCTCACCTAACCCAAAAAAAAAATGATGGAAGAACTCATCTGGTCAAGCAGCATCCATGAAGGGATAAAGGAATTGTTGACATTTCAGGCTGAGGAGCATGCATAAGGGAAGGTAGCTAAAGGAGAGAGGAAGGGGTAAAATAAGGATGACGAGGGGTGAAGGATGGAGTCTGGGAGAAGAAAGGGGCAGGTGGAAGCAGGCAAGGGAGTAAAAGGCAGATAGAGCCAGGTAAGGGGAGCGGTGACAGTGGTTGGAGGGAATAGAGCAGGAAGTGTGACTGGGGAAGGAAGGACAGGGGAATGAAAACAGGAGAGGTGATGCAGGGGAAGGGAGAGGGAAGGAGTGAAGGACAGGGGAACGGAGGCAGATCCGGAGTGGAGGGGGAAGAGAAGGAAACGGCTGGGTGGATGAAGCCAGCGTTGGTTGAGGGTCGGGGAGAGATTTCCTGCCACCGGCGCTGCTACTCACCTCCCGGGCGTTCTCCTGGCCCACCAGCCCGGCGGCCACCGCCTTGGCCAGGCCGCTCTCGTCTAAGCCCAGGCCCTTCACATGGCTATGGCTGGCAATCCGTTGGGTCTTTGTGGTGCTCTTAACCTCTTCGATTTTCATCGCTGCTTTTCTTTGCTCCGGTCACCTCAACTCAGAATCCGAACCAAGCGGCGGCTCTTCCACGGAACACAGCGCGTGTTACTAAGTGAGGCAGGATCTTCAGCTGCTACCTACCTCGCTAGCACCAAGCAACGCCTACCCTCGCATTACATTGGCTAATGCCAACGCCAATCAAAGCACTCCTGTAGTCTGATGGTCCCCTCTCCGTCAATCATTGCTAAGAACTCTGAGCAAGATAGGTTGCATTCAACTTCCGTCTCCGTCGTTAAGGGCGGCCATCGCGTTCTCACCAACGGAAATCACCTGATTTTGCTTCCATTATTGGTCGCTGGAAAATACATCCCTAATTGCGATTGGACAATTCAGCGATCAATCATATTATCACCAATGGGCGGCGAGAAACGGGTGTGCGGGATCTCCGTCAACGAATATTAGCAATTATATATAGCAAAATAAATTAATATTTACCTCAGACCTAATCTTAATAGATTTGAATTAACATTTTAAGTATTGATAGTTTAAAACTATATTTATAATTTTAGAATATATAGTGAATTAAAGATTCATATAGTGAATTGAAGGGTTATATATTTAAAATGTATTTCAGTAAAGATGTTAAAATCTGAGTTTAAGAATTCTGAAATGTATTTCTAACTATACCGTTGCATGTTTTGTATACCGTACCAACGTTTTACTTTGTCTTCATTTTTCATGGACGTTGCTGGAAAGCTGGCGATTATTACTTGATTCACGAAACAATAAAATCTTTCTGACAAGTAAAATAAAATAGTTTCTGCAAAGGAGCTTATACCCCAACAATGCGTGCAAAAATGGTATGGATGTTGAAATCAGAAAAATTTAGTTTAGCCAGAATTTCTGGAGAGATAAATAGGCTTTTTGGTTGATGATCTTCTCAAGAAGGAAAGAAGCGGAGAGCAAGATGTAACTACCATTTGAGAGGAGGTACAGGAGTCTGAAGACCCACACGTTTTAGAACAACACACATCAAAGTTGCTGGTGAACGCAGCAGGCCAGGCAGCATCTCTAGGAAGAAGTACAGTCGACGTTTCGGGCCGAAACCCTTCGTCAGGACTGTACCTCTTCCTAGAGATGCTGCCTGGCCTGCTGCGTTCACCAGCAACTTTGATGTGTTGCTTGAATTTCCAGCATCTGCAGAATTCCTCGTGTTTGCGTTTTAGAACAGTTTCCTCTCCACCTCCCCCCCCCCCCCCCACCCCCCGTCCAGACTTACGAACAATTCCTGCACCCAGGAAACTACCTCGTTTTGCACTATTAATCTATTTTGTAACTTTACCGATTGTTATGTCTTTTCATTGCTGCAAAACAACAAATTTCACATATTTTAGTTGTAATAACCCTGATTTGATTCAGTTGGAATAGTCCGTGACGAGGAAGGCAGACGGCCCCTGTGGAGAGAGAAATTAATAAAAACCATCAAATAGAAAAGTATTTTTCCCACCGCACCATGGTGCCGGCTGGCTTGAATTTTAATAACATCTGTTTCTATTTCAGACTCTCAGCATCCACACAATCTCCTTTCGCAAACAGTAAAGCTGGTAAGGTGGAAACTTTCGTTCCATCCCGGGGGGGGTTTTGAAGTGGGTGCACAACATGTGTTCCGTCTGGTTGAACCGTCCCCCTCCGTTTCTTGGCAACCATGGCGGCGGCAGACACCCTGAACTTCAACATTGGGGTGCTCGGACACATTGACAGCGGCAAGACTGCGCTGGCTCGGGCGCTGAGCACCACGGCGTCTACGGCGGCCTTCGACAAGAACCCGCAGAGTAGGGAGCGCGGCATCACCCTGGACCTGGGCTTCTCCAGCTTCTGCCTGGCCGCGCCGCCGCATCTCGGGCCGCCGCAGTACTCCAAACTGCAGGTCACGCTGGTGGACTGCCCGGGCCATGCTTCGCTTATCAGGACCATCATTGGAGGTAGGACAGGTTGAAAAACCGCGCTCCGGGGCTCCGCAACCTTCCTTTCCAACCATCCACCCCTTCCACGATCTTTTCCACGGATGCTGCCCGACCTGCTGAGTTCCTCCAGCGTGTTGTGAGTGTTGCATCCACCCCTTCCACTGGTCTCTCTTCTGTTGTACAGAGTGACACCCAAGCTTCGCCCCTGCCACGGGCAGCGTTTATCTGCCCAATGGAATTTTTCGAGGAGGCGACCAGATGCGCTGATGGAGATAGTGAACTTCTGTAAGTTTTTTGACAAGATTCCACGTGGGAGACTGGTTCAAAGAGACCCAAGAGCTGTAGATCTGGGATCTAGGGTAACACAACACGCTAGAGTAAGTCAGCAGCTCCCGCTGGTCCAATAAAGGCTCTTGACTCGAAACATCGATTGTTCATTGGTGCTGCCTGACGTTGAGTTCTTCCCGCTTTTTGTGTGTTACTCAGGATACTAAGGAATCCATTTATCAAATTAATTCCAAAATAGGAAATAAGAATTGATAGTGCCCCCCTTCACTATTCCTCATTCTCTTTTCCTCTCTCACCTTTATTCCCTCGCCTGCCCATTGCCTCCCTCTGGTGTTCATCCCCCTTTTCTTTCTTCCATGGCCTTCTGCCCTCTCCTAGTAGATTCCCCCTTCTCCTGCCCTTCTCACCAATCAACTTCCCCACTTTTTACTTCACCCCTCCCCGTTCCCAGTTTCACCTATTACCTTGTGTTTCTCCCTCACCTTCCCCCACCTGACTCTGACTCCTCATCGTTTTTTCTCGGGTCCTGATGAAGGGTCTCGGCTCGAAACGTCAACTGTACTCTTTTCCATAGGTGCTGCCTGGCTGCTGAGTTTCTCCAGCATTCTGTGTGTGTTGCTTGGATTTCTAGCATCTGCAAATTTTCTCTTGTTCGTGATTGACAGTGGAAGGTTGTGCTGGAATTGGAGCAGTGGTGTAACGTGGAGATTTGTGATGGGATGCCAGCAACATGTTACATACATTAAAAGGATCTGAACCTACATTAAGGAAGAAGGGCTCATTAGTAAAGAGATGATATGAAACTGTGTTGTCATAGAGCATGGAAACAGGCCCTTCGGCCAACCAAGTTGTCTACCTGAACTACTCCCATTTGGCTGCATTTGGGCCATATTCCTCTAAACATTTTATTACCATGTAACTTTCTTAATGTCTTTTAAGTACTGTAAATGTACCCAGCTCTGTAGCTTCTACTTGCAGCTTGTTCCATTGACACATCAGCTTTGAGTGAAAAGAGTTCCTTTAAAATTTTCCCCTCTCACCTGTACCTTTTGACTTTTACTCCCCCTACTCTGGTAAAAGACTGACCATTTATCTTATCTATTGTCCTTGTGGTCTTATATGCCTCTGTAACATTGCCAATTAGCCTACTATGCTCCAGAGGGGGAAAAAGCCCCTGCCTATCTATCATAGAAGATAGAACAGTACAGGCCTTTCACCCCATGATGCTGTGCTTACCTTTTAACCTACTCTAAGATCTATTTAATCCTTCCCTCCCACCGTTTTTCTTAGATCCATGTGCTTATCTAAGAGTCTTTTAATATACCTAATGGAGCGGCCTCTACCACCATCCACATACCCACCATCCATGTAGAAAATTTACCTTTGACATTCTTCCCCCCCCCCCCCAATACTTTACTACAAATACCTTAAAATTATGTCCCATCGTATTAGCCAGTTCTGCCCTGGGAAAAAGTTTCTGGCTGTCCGCTTGATCTATGCCTCTTGTCATTTTGGACACCTCTATCAAGTCATCTCAGATTCTGCTTCATTTCAAAGAGAAAAGCCCTCGCTCACTCAACTTATCCTCATAAGACATGCTGTCTAATCCAGGCAACACCCTGGTAAATCGCCTCTGCACCCTCTCTAAAGCTTCCACACCCTTTGTATAATGAGGTGACTAGAAAAGAACACAATACTCAAAGTGTGTTCTAACCAGAGTTGTACAGAGCTTGCAACGTTACCTCATGGCTCTTGAACTCATTCTCCTGACTCATGAAGGCCAACACTCTATATGCTTTCTTAACTATCTCCTTAAATTGTGTGGCAACTTGAGAGATCTATCCCTATAACTCAGATTCTCCAGTTCTGGTAATAGTACAATGAATCTTTTCTGTACCCTTTCCAGCTTAACCTTACCCCTTCTCAGAACAGGAGCTATACACAATGTGGCAAGTGTGGTCTCACAAAGGACTTATGCAGTTGCACCATGACATCCCCACTCCTGTACTTTGTGCCTTGACTGATGAAAGCAAGTGTTTCAGAGGCTGCCCTCATGATCAATTCTGTCTGTGTTATGTTGTTAATAGAGAGAAGAATTGTAAAGCTACCTGACAATGTGAACAAGTTGGTAAAAAAAAAAAAGGCTGAGAAATGGTAACTCCTTAGTCTTAAACAATGTGAAGTGATGCATTTTGGAAGGACAGATGAGTTCAGGACATAGACAATGAATGATCTGACCCTTGGCAGTACTGAGGAACATTGAAGGCATTCCTAGAGGCGAAATGTATCATCATTATGGCCCACACATGGCAATCACGGTCTTTCCATGACCATGATTATTCTTGGCAAATCTTTCTACAGAAATAGTTTCCCATTGTCTTCTGGGCAGAGTCTTTACAAATTGGGTGACCCCAGCTGTTAGCAATACTCTTCAGAGATAGTCTGCCTGGTGTCATTGGTTGCATAACCAGAACTTGTGATGTGCACCAGATGTTCATACGACCATCCACCACCTGCTGTCGTGCCTTCATGTGACCTGTGTCCCTGATTGTGGGGGTGGGGAGAGCTGTGACTAAGCACCTTGCCCAAGGGTGATGGAACGCCTCACACCTCCTTTGTTGGAGATGTATCTCCACCCCTACCCCCGAGGTATAGGCTATTTATAGGAGACTTGAGAAAGAGTTTTTTTTAATCCAGATGGTATTTGAAATATTCAATGCACGTCTTGAGAGAGTGGTGAGAAGAAATATTTAGATGAATACTTGAAATGCAGCAGCTTACAGTGGTGTTAGAAAGTTTGTGAACCTTGTAGAATTTTCTCTATTTCTGCATAAATATGACCTGAAATCTGATTAAATCATCTATGTCCTAATACTAGATAAAGGAGGCATCCGTTAGTCTTGGAAGACCATGGATCTGCGCCTGAAAAGTCTTCACTCTCCAGGGCGCAGGCCTGGGCAAGGTTATATGGAAGACCAACAGTTGCCCATGCTGCAAGTCTCCCCTCTCCATGACACCAATGTTGTCCAAGGGAAGGGCATTAGGACCCATACAGCTTGGCACCAGTGTCGTCGCAGAGCAATGTGTGATTAAGTGCCTTGCTCAAGGACACAACACGTTGCCTCGGCTGGGGCTCGAACTCACGACCTTCAGGTCGCTAGTCCAATGCCTTAACTACTTGGCCACGTGCCCACACGTAGATAAAGAGAACCCAATTAAATAAATAACAGAAAAAAGCATTATACTTGTTTGTTATTTATGTGAAAAATGATCCATTATTACAAGTATTTGTTGGGAAAAGTCTGTGAACCTCTGGGGCAATGCTTTCTACAAAAGCTATTTGGAGTCAGGTGTTCTAATCAATGAGATGAGATTGGAGGTGTGGGTTGCAGAGGTGCCCTGCCCTATATAAAAAAAAAGATACACAAAGTCAGGTTACTGACAGAGCCTGCTGTTCTCAAGAAAGATCTGTTTATGTGCGCCATGCCTCGATCAAAACCACTTTCAGAGGACCTTAGAAGAAGAATTATAGAGATGCATGAAGCTGGAAAAGGCTTCAGAAGTACTTCTAAAGTCTTGAGTGTTCATCAGTCCACTGTAAGAGAAATTGCCTACAATTGGAAGAAACTCAGTACTGTTGTTACTCTCCTTAGGCGTGGGCGTCCTGCAAAGATCACACGAAGAGCACAACGTGCAGTGCCGAAGGAAGTGAAAAAGAACACAAGGGTAACAGCAAAAGAACTGCAGAGATCTCTAGAATTTGCTAAAGTCTCTGTTGATGTGTCCACTATAAGAAAACACTGAACAAGAATGGTGTTCAGAGAAGGACACCAAGGAGGAAACCACTGCTCTCCAAAAAAAGACATCGCTGCACATCTCAAGTTTGCAAAAGACCACCTGGATGTTCTGCAATGCTTCAGGGACAACGTTCTGTGATGAGACAAAAATTTAACTTTTTGGTAGAAAAGCACATTGCTACCTATGGAGGAAAAAGGGCACTGCACATCAACACCAAAACCTCATCCCAACTGTGAAGCATGGTGGAGCGAGTGTCATGGTTTGGGGGCTGCTTTGCCGCCTCAGGGCCTGGACAGCTTGCAATTGTTGAGGGAACAGTGAGTTCAAAATTGTATCAAGACATTTTACAGGAGAATATCAGGAGAATAATCTGTCACCTGAAGCATAATAGAAGTTGGATAATGTAACAAGACAAAGATCCGAAACATGAATAAATCAGCAATAGCATGGTTTAAAAAGAAGAAAATTCTTGTTTTGGAATGTCGAAGTCGAAGTCCTGACCTTAATCCTATAGAAATGTTGCGGATGGACCTGAGGCAAGCAGTTCGTCAAAGAAGCTCACCAAAATGCCAGAGCTGAAGCAGTTTTGTAAGGAGGAGTGGTCTAAAATTTCTCTGAGCCCATGTGCAGGACTGATCAACAGTTACTGAAAATGTTTGGTTGAAGGTATTGCTGTAGAAGGGGTCACACCAATTACTGAAAGCAAAGGTTCACATACTTTTTCCAACAAATACACATAATATTGGATAATTTTTCTCAATAAATAGATGAACAAGTATAATGTTTTTACTATTACTTATTTAATTGGGTTCTCTTTACCAAGTTTTAGGACGCGTGAAGATCTGGTCACTTTTTTACGTCATGTTTATGCAGAAATAGAGAAAATTCTATAGGGTTCATAAACTTTCCAGTGCCACTGTGGAAAGACTGAACCAAGTGTTGAAAATGGCACTACTCTAGGTAGGGCCCTGATGGCCAGTGTAGACACAAAAGACTGAAGTGTCTGTTCTGTAGATTGCCTCCAGTGTTGCTTCCTACCCTTAACTGGAATTCAGCCAACTCTGCCTTGCTGACTTGCTTTCTCACATTCTCTTCCCCAACCCCCCACCTTGTCCTCCCCCCCCCCACCGCTCCTTGCTGTCCCTCTTCACTTCTGCACTTATCATCACGTTCCTTGCTCTAATAGCAAGGAGGAAATGGAACAATGGGTAGCTCTTTCGAATAGAGGTCCTATGCTTGGCTTGCCATATGGCTGTTTTGCGATGTCCTGTATTAATCACAATGCCACGTTGTCAGGCAGTCTCTCCTCTCTGTAGCGGAGTGTTCTCACCAGCCGTTGGGTGGTGAAAGAGGCAGATACACCACTAGTCACCAGCAGCCAACCAGAAAAGTCTTCTGTCCGTGCTAGCATATTTCCTGTAATACCATGTCTTGTTTAGCAGCCTTATGTGCGGCACCATGTCAAATGCCTTTGCTGTTGCACTTTTACACCGCATTTCCTTTGTGATAACCAGTAACTTTAAAATAGTCGTCTTTACTTTTCTTACACTTGTTCACTCATCTGTACAGGTCTTATGATGATTATGAGGACACATAGTCCTCTTTTATTGTCATTTAGTAATGCATGCATTGAGAAATGATACATTATTTCCTCCGGTGTGATATCACAAAACACAGGACAGACCAAGACTGAAAAACTGACAAAACCACATAATTATAACATATAGTTACAAACAGTGTAACAATACCATAACTTGATGAAGAAGTCCATGAGCACAGTAAAGTTCAAAGTTTCTCAAATGTCCAGACGGGAGAAGGAAGAAAAACTCTCCCTGCCATGCAGTCCGACTCTGAGTCATCCGAAAACTTCGAGCTCTGATCAGCTCTCCGACACCAAGTACTGAGCGCTATCTCTGTCCGAACGATTCAACCTCCTTCTCGTTCGCCAAAAGCAGGCAAGGCCGGGGATTTTGAGGCCTACCCTCTGAAAGATTCCTGACCACACAGTAACGACAGCAGCGAACAGGCGTTTCAGAAATCTTTCCAGATGTTCCTCTGTGCTTTCACGTCCATTCTCCATCAAATCAGAATTGTCGACGGCCGCTATTTAACAGATACAATATCATTTTTCACCGGAGGGCTGCACACACGCAGGCGCACTGCCATCTTCTCCTCCTGCCATCTTGCCTTTGCATCTGATATCCAAATCAATCACTTTCTCCTGAATGCCCTTTTTTTAAGATTTTTTTTAAGTAACTCTTTCTCAGTATTATTTTTATTTGCGATTTGTCTTTTGCACAACTTTCTTTATGTAGTTTTTCATAAAATTCTATTTTTTTTTAACCATGAGTGCCTGCAAGAAAATGAATTTCAAGGTGGTATTTGATGACGTACCCTCAGTAGCCACTTTATTAGGTACCCGTTGTACTTAATAAAGTGGCCACTGCGTGTATGTTCATGGTCTTCTACTGCTGTAGCCCATCCACTTCAAGGTTCAGTGTGTTGTGCGTTCAGAGATGTTCTTCTGCACACCACTGTTGTAACTTTGGCTATTTGAGTTATTGTCACCTTCCAGTCAGCTTCAACTAGTCTGACCATTCTCCTCTGACCTCTCTCATTAACACGTTTTTTTGCCTCAGAGTAGAGGGGTGTCCTTTTAGAACATAGATGAAGAGGAACATCTTTAGCCGGGGGGGGGGGGGGGGTGTATCTGTGGAATTCTTTACCACAGGCAGCTGTGGAGGCCAAGTTTTATGTATATTTAAGGCAGAGATTGATAGATTCTTGATTGGTCTGGGCATGAAGGGATACGGGGAGAGGGCAGGAGATTAGGGCTGGGAGGAAAATTGGATCAGCCATGATAAAACAGCAGAGCAGACTTGATGGGCCAAAAGGCTTAACGCTGCTCATATATTTTATGGTCTTATGGTCTAAAGCTAAGTTTCTGAGATCCTTAAACCATCCCCTGGCACCAAAATCATCCCACAGTCAAAGTCACTTAGATCACATTTCTTCCCTATTATGATCTTTGGTTTGAATAACAACTGAACTTCTTGGCCAGGTCTGCATGCTTTTGTACATTGAGCTGCTGCTACATGATTGACTGATTAGATATTTGCATTAATGAGCAGGTATACATTGATGAATTTAATTTCAACTTTGAGATTGCATTCAGGCATGGGCTGATAAGTACAAATATCACTCCTACCACAAAATTTAATGACTAGTTTCAGTAAGAGGGAGTTTGATCACCCATTCATGACATACAATGGCATTATCATCTTGGATATCACCGTCAACCAGCTCCTTATTACAATGGTAGCAGGTCAGTGGTTGGTCATCTTGTTATGGGGCAGCATGGTAGTGTAGTGGTTGGTACATCGCTGTACAGTGTCAACTAGTAATCTGTTATCAGGGTTCAATTCCCACTGCTGCCTGTAAGGAGTTTGTACGTTCTCCCTGTGATTGTGTGGGTTTCCTCTGTGTGCTCCGGTTTCCTCCCACAAAGACATACCATTAGGGTTAGTGAGTTGTACACGTGCTATGTTAACGCCAAAAGCGTGGCGACACATGCAGGATACCCAGCACAGTCCTCGGTGATTTGTTTTGATCCAAAAGACACATCTGTCTTTATGTTCCGATGCACAGTTACTTGTATATTTCATATTTTAGTAATTTTGAAACTCTTGTAAATATGTTGTTCATTAAGCATTCTTTGTTCAAATAATTAATTATGTCTGTATGTTTAAAAGAAAGAATTGCATATGCCATGACGCTACCGTGTGATGCGTGCATGCTCCGCTGAAAGTAAAACAAAACTAGCGTATTCAACTCTCTCAGCTCCAATGTCTTTCTTTTAATTAGTTTAATGTTTTTGATTGCATAAAACTTAACAGTGACGGCAAGGAAGTTTTAAATGAGGCCGAGATGACTAAGCACAGCGAGACATTTAAGTTATAAAAAAAAACACAGGGAGAAACATTCGAGTTTATAAAGAGTGCGGGAATTTTTTTCTTTCAGAGCAGCACATTTTCATTATAAAATGAAAGACAATCGACTTTTAAAAAAAGACAGAAAACAGAAGAAAACTGGTTCATAAACAGTGGATACCTGGTGATAATCATAAATCTTTAAAAAAGGCAGAAATAGCTGGCTACATTAGAAAGACAGTGTTCACTTGCACAATAGATAACTGGCTGATGTACACTGAGTGAATAGAGCAGTATTTTGAAGTAAATGAAATAGCCAATGAGAAGCAAGAATCAATTTTGCTGAGGGCATCAGGTTCAAAAGCATACAGTTGGCTTAGAAGTTTGACTGTTCCAACCAAACCAGATGAAATGAGCTTTGCTGATATTGTGAAAATAATGCAGGAACATTGTGAATTACAGAACACTTTAGGTTTCTATTTGCCTATTGATGTGACCAGCCTACCAATGACGCCCTTGCCACAGAACTGCACACTGTCCTCTCTCAACTAGACCTACGTTAGAATGCTATTCCTGGACTACAGTTCAGCATTCAACACCGTAATTCCCTCCAGACTTGACAGGAAGCTCAGAGACCTTGTGCAGCTGGATGCTAGACTTCCTGTTGGATCACCTCCAGGTGGTAAGGATGGGCTCCCTCACCTCTACCCCTCTGACCATCAACACAGGTGCCCCCCAGGGTTGTGTCCTGAGTCCCCTCCTCCACTCCCTTTACACCGACAACTGTGCTGCCACGCACAGCTTTAATCTGATGATCAAATTTGCAGATGACATATATTAATCAGCCTTATTTTCTAGTGGTGACGAAACAGCCTACAGAGAATCAGAATAAGAATTCAGAATCAGAACCAGGTTTATTATCACTGGCATGTGTCGTGAAATTTGTTGACTTAGCAGCAGCAGTTCAATGCAATGCATAATGAAAAAAAGTCAATAAATAAGTAAATCAATTACAGTGTATGTATAATGAATAGATAAAAATTGTGCAAAAACTGAAATAATACATATTTAAAAAGTGAGGTAGTGTCCAAAGATTCAATGTCCATTTAGGAATCGGATGGCAGAAGGGAAGAAGCTGTTCCTGCATCGCTGAATGTGTGCCTTCAGGCTTCTGCTAGACCTCCTACCTGATGGTAACAGTGAGAAAAGGGCATGGTGATGGGGGTCCTTAATAATGGACGCTGCCTTTCTGAGACACTGCTCCTTGAAGATGTCCTGGTACTTTGTAGGCTAGTACCCAAGATAGAGCTGACTAAATTTACGACCCTCTGCAACTTCTTTCGGTCCTGTGTAGTAGCTCCTCCATACCAGACAGTGATGCAGCCTGTCAGAATGCTCTCCCCGGTACATCTATAGAAGTTTCTGAGTGTTTTTGTTGACGTGCTGAATTTCTTCAAACTCCTAATGAGTCTAGTCACTGCCTTGCCTTCTTTGTAACTGCATTGATATGTTGGGACCAGGATAGGTCCTCAGAGATCTTGACACCCAGGAACTTGAAACTGCTCACTCTCTCCACCTCTGATCCCTCTATGAGGATTGGTATGTGTTCCTTCGTCTTACCCTTTCTGAAGTTCACAATCAGCTCTTTCGTCTTAGTGATGTTGAGAGCCAAGTTGTTGCTGCAACACCGCTCCACTAATTGGCATATCTTGCTCTTGTACGCCCTGACACCCTGATACAGTGGTGCCAAGATAACAAACTCTGATTGTGGATTACAGGAGGAACGGAGACAGGCTCACCCAGATCAACATCAATGGGACTGCAGTTGAGAGGGTTAGTAGTTTCATGTTCCTTGGTGTACACATCACTGAAGATCTCCCCTGGACTGTACACACTGGCTGTGTGGCAAAAAAAAAAAGCACAACAGCGTCTCTTCCATCTCAGGCAACTGAAAAAGTTCGACATGAGCCCTCAAATCCTCAAGACCCTCTGCAGGGGCACCATTGAGAGCATCCTGACTGGTTGTACACTGCCTGGTATGGGAACTGCACCAACCTTGATTGCTGGGCACTGCAGAGAGTGGTACAGACTACCCAGCGCATCTGTGGATGTGAACTTCCCTCCACTGAGGACATTTACAGCAGCAGGTGCGTAAAGAAGGCCTGGAAGATTATCAAAGATACCAGTCACCCAACCACAAACTGTTTCAGCTGCTTCCATCTGGCAAATGGTACCACAGCATTAAAACCAGGACCAACAGGCTAAGGGACAGATTCTTTCTACAAGCTATTGGACTTATAAATTTACATGTCTGTACATTGCAATGGAGTCATAATACAAAGATTTTTATTCCCTCACGTTGTGGGATGGATGTAAGATTTAAATAAATTCAAAATTCAAATTCATAAGTCAAATCAAAAGGAAAGGGAGTCAATTTCAGCTTGCATAGCTGAATTGAGGAGATTGTCTTAGAGTTATCAGTTCAATGCTGGGCTGAGTGATGCATTGAGAGATTACTTAGTCTGTGGAATCTTAGAAGAAAACATTTAAAAATGACTTCTAACTGAAACACAACGTGCATTTAAAAGGACAGTTGAAATAGCCATATCATGGAAATAGCAGACAGAAACGCAATTGAGTTACAGACAGAAATGAAAGTGAGCATGAACAAAATGGCAATGTCTAAACCAGGGATCCATGGTAATGGTAAGGGTCCATGAAACAAAAAAGGTTGGGAACCCTTGGTCTAAACAGGAGTGTGTCTGGCTGAACAAATTGTGGCAGGGGCTTGCATACACCAGACAAATGCAGTTTTAAAAGTGAAATTTACAGGAAGTACAAAAAGTAGGACATACAAAGAACATGTTGGGCAACCAAAAATAGATGGATGGCACAGGGAAGAGAAAAAGCTAAAAAGTCAAGTTACCGTTTCGAAAGAGCACTAATCCACATGTTGTTGATGGAAAATCTGATAATGATAAGGGTAGCCTTGAGATTTACAATGTGAAAACTAAGATGAGATGAGCAATCTGGCTTACACCAGAAGTGAACGACAAATTAATTAAAATGGAATTGGGCACTGGCTTGACTGTTTCAGTCATTCCACAAAATGAGTTTGAATGGCATTTCAAAGATAGTGAACTGAAGCCAGCAGATATCTAACTAAGAACTTACACTGAAGAAAAGATAACTCCTGTGGAAATGACATTTGCAACAGTGAAATACAATGACCAACAAGCCACATTGGGCTTGTATGGGATTAAAAACAGGAGGCCAACATTGTGGGGATGTCATTGGCTGAGACAATTACAATTTGATTGGAGATCCATCCATAATTTGCATGCCATAACCCCTGTTATAGAGTAAACTGAAAGCGAATTAGGAAAGGTACTGGATGATGCCACAACAATGTTCAAGGATGGCACTGGAAAACATATCAAAGATAAAACAATGTTAAATTTAAATGTCACATCCAAGTTTTTTAAAACCTGTCCAGTTCCTTATACCATCCGTGATAATGTAACCAGTGAGCTAGATTGCATGGAGGCTGAAGGAATTCTTTCCAAGGCTGAGTGGAGCCCACGGGCGATGTCAGTTGTCCCAGTAGCCAAGAAGAATGGGTCAGGGTCTATGGCAATTTTAAGGTCACCATCAACCCAGTACTGAAAGTAGATCGATGCTTAGGATAGAGGATATCTTTACAAAATTTTCTGGAGGAAACACTTCAGCAAAGTGGACTTAGCTGAGGCCTACCTACAGATGGAGATGGAAGAAAGTCCAATGTGTTGCTCACCAAAAACATCCACAAAGGGCTTTATTGCTATAATAGGCTTATTTTTGGAGTAGCATCTGCACCTTGCATTCTGGCATAAAGCTATGGACCAGGAGCTGCAAGGGCTGCCCAGGCACTCAGTGTTACCTGAATGACATTTTTACCAGTAAAGACAGCAAGGAGCACCTCCAAAATCTCAAGGCAATGTTAAAAAGATTAGGTAGATTTCAACTCAGGGCATGATGCAACAAGTGTGAATTATTTAAACCAAGCATCACCTTCTGTGGTCACACCATTAAGGCACAAGGATTACGCAAGTATGCTGAGAAAATTCAAGTAGTGGTGGTTGCCCCAAGGCCAAAGGATGTGTTGCAGTTGCGGTCCTTTTTAGGACTTGTCAGCTACTAAAACAGGTTCCTGCCAAACCTGGCTTTACCCCTTGAACTCATTTGTACAGATTGGGAAGAAATGGCATTGGACAAAGCAATATGAGGTGGCTTTCAAAAAGGTAAAGGAAATGGTGACGTCAGACATTGTACTGACACGTTATGATCCACATTGTCTGGTGAATCTTGCCTTATGTTATAGGTGCAATCATGCCACATGTCATGCATGATGCAAATGAACGCCCCACAGCTTTGGCATCACCTTTTCTTACCGCTGCAGAGAAAAAGTACACGCAGATTGACAGGCCTTGAGTCTGGAGTAAAACATTTCAACCAGTACTTGTATGGGAGAGTGTTTACCCTCATTACTGATCATCAACCACTAGTGTCCAGATGGGCTCTGTTTCTTGGGGGACACAATTACAGCATCAAAGTGGAGGATGACTAATCATGGAAACGCTAATGAATTGTTTTATTTGCACTTGGAAGGAAATACCAGAAAAATTACAAAAAAAGACACTCCTTTTGACGTATTCTCCCTCATGAAAATTGAAGTTCTCCCTATTACAACAAAGATGATTCAAAGAGAAACCAGAAAAGACTCCACACTGCCTCAGGCCTACATAGCCACCCAAAATGGCTGGAATGTGCAGTGGAAACTCCAGCTCTCCTATTTTTACCAGTGCCAGGATGAAATTGCTCTTGACAGAGGTTGCTCTATGATGTGGAGGTTGAGAGTTGTTGTACTAACTAAGCTGAGAGCTACATTGCTGGAGGAGTCACATGCTGGTCATTTTTTTTATTAAGTGCGATTGTGAACAATAGCCAGATCAGAAGTGCTGATCAAGTCAACTAGTTCCCAAGAGAACTCTGATAGGCCAATCAGATGGTTCACTGCTGCTCAGCGATAACAGGCACAATGGTCCCTAGCCCCTGTATCCCAGAAACACACCTGAACAGTGCGGTGGAGGTATGTGCTATGCATGACCTGATCTGAAAGCATCATGTTGACTTATAACAGATTGTGTTCAAGGTGGAACAGCTTAGTTAAGGATGGGCTGATCAGCACAGATGGACAAATTATACCTCCACTACCCCGATACAGCTAGGCATGGTTAAAATGAAACTGTTGGCTCGTAGCTTTGTCTGGTGGACTGGCATAAATCAGCAGATTGATTAGCTTGCCATGCACTGTTTAGGATGTTAACAAGTCCAGAAAATGCCAAGAGCAGTGCCTCTCCATCCCTGGGAATGGCCTACATTGCACTGGCAGAGGATTCATGTGGATTTTGCCAGACACAAATTTCTTGATAGTAGTGGATGCAACTACAGCCTTGCAGACTGTTGATGTGTTGAGAAGTCTCTTCACAAGGACTGTTGTTCCAGAACACTTAGTCAGTGACAGTGGACCACAGCTTCAGTTGTTCCTGAAAATAAATGGAATAAGACATATTACATCTGCCAGCTACAAATGCCTTGGTGGAAAGATTTGTCCAGACTCTAAAGAACACACTGTGAGCAATGTCAGCAGAACACACTACACTGACACTGAATCAGAAGCTCGCTAATTTCCTCCTTGCATATCGTAATACAACCCACTCCACAAACAATAACTCACCGGCAATGCTGTTCCTGGGCCGTCCCTTGTATTCATGCTTGGATCACCTCAAACCCAATCTCAGAAGTAGTATGTAGGACAAACAGCCGAGAAAAATTGACGGCTCCTTAATGTTTCACTTCTGGACAAGCAGTCCTGGAGAGGGACTACAGAGGTGATCAAAAATGGGTACTCGGAAAGATTAAAGACAGAACAGGACTACTTTCTTACACAGTGGAGATTGTGTCTGGAATCATCTGGAGACTACACATCAATCAGTTGAGGAGGACAGAGTCAATTATTAGAGAAGAAAGGTGTCTACCGCTGTCGGTACCACTTCCTTTATTTTTAGAGTCAATTTCTACAGTCATCACAGAGGAGGCCCCAGAACCACAGCCACAAGTCTTACTTGCCAACCAAAATGATCCCCCTTGTCAGGAAGGACGTTATCCCAAAAGAGTAAGAAAACCTCTGTTGCGATTAAATCTTTAGGCCTGAATGGGACAATGTCGCAAAAAAAAAGGAGCTGGTTGTGGATTACAGGAGGAATGGAGATGGGCTAGCCCCTATTAACATCAGTGGATCTAGGATTGAGAGGACAAACAGCTTTAAGTTCCTCGGCATCCACATCACCAAGGAGCTCTTGTGGTCTGTACATACCGGCTGTGTCGTGAAAAAGGCACAACAGCACCTCTTTCACCTCAGATGGTTCAGGAAGTTTGATATGGGCCCCAAAATCCTAAGAATTTTCTACAGGGGCACAATTGAAAGCATTCTGACTGGCTTCATCACTGCCTGGAATGGGAACTGTACCTCCCTTAATCCCAGGACTCTGCAGAGAGTGGTGCAGACAGCCCAGCACATCTGTAGTTGTGAGCTTCCTATGATACATCAGTCACTGAAAGCAAGCATGCAAGTACAGCAGGCAGTGAAGAAAGCTAATGGCATTCTGGCCTTCATAACAAGGGGAATTGAGTATAAGAGCAATGAGGTCCTTCTGCAGCTGTACAGGGCCCTGGTGAGACCACACCTGGAGTACTGTGTGCAGTTTTGTTCTCCAAATTTGAGGAAGGACATTCTTGCTATTGAGGGAGTGCAGCGTAGGTTCACAAGGTTAATTCCCGGGATGGCGGTACTGTCATATGTTGAAAGATTGGAGCGACTGGGCTTGTATACACTGGAATTTAGAAGGCTGAGAGGGGATCTTATTGAAACATATAAGATTCTGAAGGGATTGGACACACTGGAGGCAGGAAGCATGTTCCCGCTGATGGGTGAGTCCAGAACCAGAGGCCACAGTTTAAGAATAAAGGGTAGGCCATTTAGTACGGAGTTGAGGAAAAACTTTTTTACCCAGAGAGTGGTGGATGTACGGAATGCTCTGCCCCAGAAGGCTGTGGAGGCCAAGTCTCTGGATGCTTTCAAGAAAGAGATGGATAGAGCTCTTAAAGATAGCGGAATCAAAGGTTATGGGGAAAAGGCAGGAACTGGATACTGATTGTGGATGATCAGCCATGATCACAGTGAATGGAGGTGCTGGCTCGAAGGGCCGAATGACCTACTCCTGCACCTATTGTCTATTGTCTATTCAGGACAGTTACAAAGACAGGTGTGAGAAAAGAGCCCGAAGGATCATTGAGGACCCGAGTCACCCCAATCACAATCTATTCCAGCTGCTACCATCCGGGAAACGGTACCGCAGCATAAAAGCCAGGACCAACAGGCTCTGGGACAGCTTCTTCCACCAGGCCATCAGATTGATTAACTCACACTGACTTGAGTGCATTTTTATGTTACATTGACTGTTCTATTTATTATAAATTTCTATGATTGCACATTACACATTTAGATGGAGACGCAGTGTAAAAATTTTTATTCCTTGTGTATGTTTCAAAGGTTTCAAATGTTCATAATGTCAGAGAAATGTACCCAATATACATACTGAAATGGTTTATCTTCACAACCATCTACGAAAACAGAGGAGTACCCCCCAAGAATGGACGACAGTTAAATGTTAGAACCCCAAATTTCCCACCCCCAGCTTCCCTCCCTCCCGCACAAAGCGGTAGCAAGCAACAATCCTTCTTCCCCCCGCACCAGCAAAAAAAAGCACCCACCACTGAGCACTCAAGCGTGAACAAGGCAACAGCAAAGACACAGACTTGCAGTACACCAAAGACTACGTTGTTCACCCAGCATTCGATATACCACTGGCCCCCCTCCCCCTCCCCCTCCCTCCCTCTCCCCACCCTCCCCCCCCCTCTCTCCCCCCGACATGACAAACATACTGGTTTACAATGTTAAAAGTCTGTTGTGTCGCTTTTTCCAAGCTCTGTGCCCAAAGATCTCGGATCTTCGGGCACACAGCCAGAGATCTTCTGTCTCCAACTGCGCACCGATCTCCTGCAGAGGCACCGACCTCCGATTCCCCTGTCTCCAGAGGCAGGAGATCCCGGGCCTCCGAAGGTGAGCAGATCTCTTAGGCCAAGCCCTTGGTGTGCTGAACAACGGCCAGTTGTGAAACCCCGAGAGCAGGTCCCATTCCCGTAAAGAACTGTAGTCAGTGTGTAACTCCAGGTCAAGGTCTTCAAAAGAAACCTGAAAGGGAAAAATAGAGATATTAAAGATGGAAGTAGAGCTGTTTCTGAAGATGCAAGCAAAGGAGTTGCCATTAGGCACCATTAACCCTCCTAAGCTCCTATGTGAAGGATGGAAGAAATAACGTCAATTCATTTCAATTCAATTTATAATTTACTATGCTGAGGATGTCTGTATAGTAGTTGTATTATATAGTATACTGTGTATATAGTTGACCATAAGACAAAGGAGCAGAAGTAGGCTATTCGGCCCATCAAGTCTGCCCCGCCATTTTATCATGAGCTGATCCATTTTATCCTATTTAGTCCCACTGCCCCGCCTTCTCACCATAACCTTTGATGCCCTGGCTACTCAGATACCTATCAATCTCTGCCTTAAGTACACCCAATGACTTGGCCTCCACTGCTGCCCGTGGCAACAAATTCCATGGATTCACCACCCTCTGACTAAAAAAATTTTTTCGCATTTCTGTTCTGACAGGGCGCCCTTCAACCTGAAGTCATGCGTTCTCGTACTAGACTCCCCCATCATGGGAAACAACTTTGCCACATCCACTCTGTCCATGCCCTTTAACATTCGAAATGTTTCTATGAGATCTCCCCTCATTCTTCTAAACTCCAAGGAAAATAGTCCAAGAGCGGACAAACATTCCTCATATGTTAACCCTCTCATTCCCGGAATCATTCTAGTGAATCTTCTCTGTACCCTCTCCAACGTCAGCACATCCTTTCTTAAATAAGGAGACCAAAACTGCCCAGAGGACTCCAAGTGAGGTCTCACCAGCGCCTTATAGAGCCTCAACATCACATCCCTGCTCCTATACTTTATTCCTCTAGAAATGAATGCCAACATTGCATTTGCCTTCTTCACTACCGACTCAACCTGGAGGTTAACTTTAAGGGAATCCTGTACGAGGACTCCCAAGTCCCGTTGCATCTCAGAACTTTGAATTCTTTCCCCATTTAAATAATAGTCTGCCCGTTTATTTTTTCTGCCAAAGTGCATAACCATACACTTTCCAACATTGTACTTCATTTGCCACTTCTCTGCCCATTCTTCCAATCTATCCAAGTCTCTCTGCAGACTCTCCGTTTCCTCAGCACTACCGGCCCCTCCACCTATCTTTGTATCGTCAGCAAACTTAGCCACAAAGCCATCTATTCCATAATCCAAATCGTTGATGTACAATGTAAAAAGAAGCGGCCCAACACTGATCCCTGTGGAACACCACTGGTAACCGGCAGCCAACCAGAATAGGATCCCTTTATTTCCACTCTCTGTTTCCTGCCAATCAGCCAACACTCTATCCACGTATGTAACTTTCCTGTAATTCCATGGGCTCTTATCTTGTTAAGCAGCCTCATGTGTGGCACCTTGTCAAAGGCCTTCTGAAAATCCAAATATACAACATTCACTGCATCTCCCTTGTCTAGCCTACTGGTAATTTCCTCAAAAAATTGTAATAGGTTTGTCAGGCAGGATTTTCCTTTAAGGAATCCATGCTGAGTTCTGCCTATCTTGTCATATGCCTCCAGGTACTCTGTAACCTCATCCTTGACAATCGACTCCAACAACTTCCCAACCACCGACGTCAAGCTAACAGGTCTATAATTTCCTTTTTGCTTCCTTGCCCCCTTCTTAAATAGCGGAGTGACATTTGCAATCTTCCAGTCTTCTGGAACCATGCCAGAATCTATCGACTTTTGAAAGATTATCGCTAATGCCTCTGCAATCTCCACAGCTACTTCCTTCAGAACACGAGGGTGCATTCCATCTGGTCCAGGAGATTTATCGACCTTTAGCCTATTCAGCTTCCTGAGTACTTTCTCTGTCGTAATTGTGACTGCGCACACTTCTCTTCCCTGCCACCCTTGAGTGTCCGGTATCCTGCTGTCTTCCTCAGTGA
Organism: Mobula birostris; assembly: GCF_030028105.1. Classification (NCBI taxonomy): domain Eukaryota; kingdom Metazoa; phylum Chordata; class Chondrichthyes; order Myliobatiformes; family Myliobatidae; genus Mobula; species Mobula birostris. The sequence goes on along the minus strand of NC_092385.1, from coordinate 4,820,238 downwards.
AGACTGATGCAAAATACTTGTTCAGTTCCTCTGCCATCTCCTCATCTCCCATTACAATTTCTCCAGTATCATTTTCTATCGGTCCTATATCTACTCTCACCTGTCTTTTACTCTTTATATACTTGAAAAAGCTTTTAGTATCCTCTTTGATATTATTTGCTAGTTTCCTTTCATAGTTAATCTTTTCTCTCTTAATGACCTTCTTGGTTTCCTTTTGTAAGGTTTTAAAGACTTCCCAATCCTCTGTCTTCCCACTAATTTTTGCTTCCTTCTATGCCCTCTCCTTAGCTTTAACTTTGGCTTTGACTTCTCTTGTCAACCACGGTTGCATCCTTTTTCCACTCGAAAATTTCTTCTTTTTTGGAATATACCTGTCTTGCACCTTCCTCATTTCTCGCATAAACTCCAGCCACTGCTGCTCTGCCGTCTTTCCCGCCAATGTCTCTTTCCAGTCAACTTTGGCCAGTTCCTCTCTCATGCCACTGTAGTTTCCTTTACTCCACTGAAACACCGACACATCAGATTTCGGCTTCTCTTTTTCTAATTTCACAGTGAACTGAATCATGTTATGATCACTGCCTCCTAAGGGTTCCTTCACCTCAATCTCTCCAATCACCTCCGGTTCATTACGCAATACCCAATCCAGTACAGCCGATCCCCTAGTGGGCTCAACAACAAGCTGTTCTAAAAAGCCATCTCGCAGACATTCTACAAATTCTCTCTTGAGATCCAGTGCCAACCTGATTTTTCCAATCTACTTGCATGTTAAAATCCCCCACAATTATCATAATACTGCCCTTCTGACAAGCCTTTTCTATTTCCAGTTGTAATTTGTGGTCCACATCCCTGCAGCTGTTTGGAGGCCTATAAATAACTGCCATCTGGGTCCTTTTGCCCCTGCTATTCCTTAGCTCAACCCATAAAGATTCTGCACCTTCTGATCCTATATCACCTCTTTCTAATGATTTAATATCATTTCTTACCAATAAAGCCACGCCTCCCCCTCTGCCTACCTTCCTTTGAGATGCACTCTATATTGAGTTGGAGTTTATAGCTCAGCAGGGAGGAATGTTGTACTGTATTTCATATTTCAGTAATATTTGAGTTATCTTGTAAATATGTTGGTTAAGCATTCTTTGTTTAAATTCATTACAGGTTATATGTAAAAAAAAATACATGAATTGCATACATTGCGATGCTATTATGTGATAAGTACATGACTCGCTAAAATTAAAAAGAAACTAACGTACTCGCCTCAGCTCCATCTTTCTTTTAATTATTTTAATGTTTTCAATTGCACAAAACATAACAGGTAATCTTGAATCTCTAATCTTAATCTTTACTCAAGTGAACATTGCCCCTTGGCTTCTATGAAGTGTTATCCAAGTTATGTTTTGGAAGATAAAGTAGGATTTCTACATTGTAGAACATCAATAGAAATTTTACTATTTTCAAACATTTTTAACATGGAAAAAGATTCTTGAAATTTTTTTCATAGTGAGCAATTTTATTTTAAGAATGACATCAGTAGGTCTGGTCAGATTCCCACAGTTTCTGGCCTTGTTCTAATCATGGATCACTGTTGATTTAAACCCTGATATGTAGTACTGTTTTGAAGTTCAAGGAGCATGCAGAAGACTTTACTTTTTCAATTGATAATAATACTAGCCCCTGAAGAAATCAATGCTAATTTCAGGAACAGTCCTCCTCAACCAAAGTGGAATAATTTCCCATGGGTAGTATTTTTATGCCGCTGAGCACTAGCCAAACAAATTTCTTTGTTGTAGAGTATTTATATGGTATAAAGTTTTCCTCAAGGCAAGAAACTGCAGATGCTGGAATTCTGAAATAAAAACAGGATGCTGTAATAACGCACAGGTCAGGCAGTATGGGGAGAGAATCTGAATTAGCATTTTAAGTCAATGGTCTTCAATAAGTTCTAATGAAAGATCAGAGTGGCGAGGTAATGTAGTGGTTAGTGTAATGCAGGTGTTTCCCAACCTGGGGTCCAAGGACCTGCGATTAATGGTAGGGGTTCATGGCACACAAAAAAGGTTGGGAACCCTGGCACAATGCAATTATACCACCAAAAACCTGAGTTCAATTCTTCAGCTCTCTGTGTGGAGTTTGTACGTTCTCCCAATGACAGCATGGATTTCCTCCCACATTTCAAAGTCGTACGAGTTAATGTTAGTAAGTTGTGGACACGCTACTTGTGGACTGTCACCAACACATTCTTGAATTGTGTTGGTCATTGATGCAAACAATGCATTTCATGGTACGTTTCAATGAGCACATGACAGATAAAGATAATCTAGTAATTTAGATCATGATCTGAAACATTATGTCTCTTTCAATGCTACCTGACCTGTGAGTATTTCTAAGCACGTAAAAAAATTATTATAGTTCCCTTTATACCTTAAGGGGAAGTGCTGCATCACTCTGTCATCAGTGATCCTGAATGAAATACCTTGCCTGTTCAGAAACTCAGTGCTCTGTGAGCAACACACTAAGTGCTGAAGGAACTCTCACCTGCTTGGGTAGCATTTACGGAGAGAATTAGACAGTCGAGGTTTTGAGTTGAGGCCTTTCTTCAGGACTGGATATAAAGAGAGGAAATAGCCAGTATAAAGGCATGTGGGGGTGAAGTGGGGAAGAGAAGGGGTGATGGGACTGATGGGATAGGGAAAAAGAGAGGGCAAAAGGGAGTCATTACTGGAAGGTAGAGAAGTCAACATTCATGCTGTCAGGTTGGAGATTATCAAGGTAGAATATGAGGTGCTGTTCCTCTGATTTGCATCTAGCCTCAACTTGGCAGTAGAGGAGGCCAGGAATAAACACATCGGTGTGGGAATGGGAAGTGAGGTTAAAATAATCAGCCATCAAGAGATTCTGGCTGGTACAGCAGATGAAGTGAAGTTGCTTTATGAAACAATCTCTCAGTCTGCATTTGGCTACACCAGGAGCACCGTCCTCTGCGAAATGTTTTTATAATATTTTTACTTTGGCGCAAAAGTGTTGAAGTGTTGAAATCTACGGGTACATTTCACATAGTTCATAAGTCTGACCGCAGGTGTCTAAAACAATCTTTTCTGAGTTCTGTCACCAAAGTTCAAAGTAAGTTTATTATCAAAATACATATATGTTCCTATATTCTACCGTGAAATTCATTTTCTTGCAAGCATTTATAGGAAAATAAAGAAATACAATAGAATTTATGAAAAAAACTATACATATAAAAATACTGACAAACTACCAATGTGGTAGTGATTGGACAAAACCAATTGTCCAAATCAAATAATACTGAGAGCATGAGTTGTGGAATCCTTGAAAGTGAGTCTATAGTCCGTATAATCAATTCAAATCTCTGGTGAGTGAAGTTATCCGTGCTGGTTCAAGAGCCTGAACGTTGTAGAGTAATAACTGTTCTTGAACCTGTTGTGTGGGACCTATGGCTTCTGTACCTCTTGCCCAATGGTCGTGCTGAATCTACAGAAACTTCTAAGAAGGTGAAGGTACTGTCCTGCGTACTTTATGATGACACGTATATACTGGTCCCAGGAAGGACATGCTCTGTAATATGTTAACGTCAAACCTAGGAAATATCAAGGATGTTCTGAAAGCCTGTCTGAAAATGTGAAGTGGGCTGCTCTGAGTCTCTGGCCATCGACACTCCAATGGCGAAAGAGCACGTGGATTATCATTGATAACAGCAAGGCCATGTGTTGGAAGCAGCAGGCATCAAAAGATGCACTCTACTTCCAAACTGCTCATCATTGATTTGACTGGTGGCATCACAGTTCGAAGCACATTTATTATCAAAGTACGTATGCGGTATGCAACCCTGAGATTCGTCTTCTCTATGGACAGCCACGAAACAAAGAAAACCATGGAACCCGTTCCAAGAAAATTGTCAGCCTCAATCCTCCCATACTGAAAACAAATCATGCAAACAGCAACAAGGACATCACAGCCTGGTATTGAGACTCCAATGCACAGGAACGTCAGAGGCTGCACAGGGTTGTAGATTCAACCAGCTCCAATCGAGACATATCCCTCCGCACCATCAAGGATCTCTTCAAGAGTCGGTGCTTCAAGAAGGCAGCATCCATCACTAGGGACCGTCACCATCCAGGGCATGCCCTCTTCGCATTTCTACCATCGGGTATAGGTTCAGGAGCCTGATGATCTACACTTAACAATTCAAGAACACCTCTTCCCGTTCAGCATCAGATTTATGGATGGTGCATGAACACTATCTTGTCATTCCTTTTTATTTGCGCTATTTCTTATGTTCTTATTTATTTTTATAGTTCAGGACATAGAACATTGAACAGTACGGCATGGTACAGGCCCTTTGGCCCATGATGTTGTACCAGCCCTTTGACCTACTCTAAGATTGATCCAATCCTTCCCTCCCATATAACCCTCCATTTTTCTATCATCTATGCACCTAGCTAAGAGTCTCTACTACCACCCCTGGAATGGTGCTCCACCCACCAACCATTTCCGAGTAGAAAATACTACCTTTGACATTCCCCCATTTGTAGTAATTTTATGTACTTGCTGCCGTGAACAACATCATACAAGTTAGTGATAGTAAATCTGAATCTGATTTTGCCTTTCATTTTATAGCGGGGTGGTTATAAAACCAGCATTTATTGTTGATTCCTAATTACCCGTGAAATCATTCGCTAGCGCAGGAAGTTCAGAGGACAACACAGAGTCACCCACGTTGTTTTACCATCCTTCCACTCTTTCGAATGCTTAACTATATTTTATAAAATCACTATCACATCACTTTTGTCTTTTTGTTATTTGTATATCTTTACTGTGTGTGCATTGGTGGCTTTGTTCAACTCAGTTACAAAAATTACCACACTTTATTTATGTGTGATTACCTTCAAGATACTTTGGGGTGTTCTAATGATGTGACATTTAATTTCAATTCATTCGAGCTCTTATAAAATTTTCTATTAAAAATAACATCTTAATCGTGAAAGTCTAGTAATATTTTCTCAATCCTCTGAGTAGAGATCTCTTTTAGTTAAAAAAATATTACTTCCTCTGTCAAAGCCTGGATCACAGAGGGTGAATATTGTTGGGCAGCAGTTAGTGATTTTTTTCCTCTTTAGCAAGGTCCACTGATTTTTATATTTGCTTTACAGTAGATGGCAGTAGTTGTTAGAGGAAAGTAAGAATGTGGTGCTTGGAGAAATAGTTTGTGATTACTATTGGTAGTTCTTACTAGGCTTAATGAAGAAACTGTTAGCAATGGGCAAGGTGAAAGTAGATCTTCCACATTCTTGAACCTTTAATTCTACCTCATTCATTATTGTTGCTTTAGTATTTCTGCTTGTGTTTCTGTGTTTGCATCATTCTCTTGTTCATGAGCTTGTTGCTGTATTTGTTACTATGTAGATGATTTATATTGGGAGCTTCACGCAAGCAAAGGATTCCATTGGACCCTGGTGTATATTTAAATTAATTGATCAGAATACTGCTCAACAACAAGTCCCTCATGTATCATAAAAACATTTCATGATACTTCACTGGAATCTATCTGTACCAAGAACTAAAGAAAAATTAGCTTTATTTGTCATGTGCACATCGAAACATAGAGTGAAGTACACTGTTGTGTCAAATCAAATCAAATCAGCGAGGATTGTGCTGGGTTCAGTCCACAAGTGTCACCATGCTTCCAGCACCAACATAGCATGCCCACAACTTACTAACCCTAACCCGTATGACTTTGGAATGTGGGAGGAAACCCACGTAGTCACAGGGAGAATGTGCAAACTCCTTTCAGACAGTAGCGGGAATTGAACCCCAATCTTACAGCTGGCAACTTGGATCCACTCCAATTTGCCTAGTGGTAGATCAGGTCCACAGCAGATGTCATTTCATTGGTTCTTCATTCAACCCTGGAACATCAGGACAGCAAAGGTGCTCTTTATCAACTACAGATCAGCATTCAGTACCATCATCCCCTCAAAACTAATGAATGAGCTCCAAGACACTGGCCTCATTACCTCCTTGTACAACTGGATCCTTGATTTGCACACTGACCCCAGTCAGTTTGGAATGGCAGTAACATCTCCACAATCTCCATCAGCACAGGTGCACCACAAGGCTGTGTGCTTAGCCCCCTGCTCTACTCACTTTACACTTATGACTGTGTGGCTAAGCACAACTCCAGTGCCATATTTAAGTTTGCTGATGACACCACTGTCGTAGGCCGACTGAAAGGTGGTGATGAATCAGCATAAGGAGAGAGATTGACAATCTGGCTGAGTGGCGCCACAACGACAAATTCTTACTCAATGTCATCAACACGAAGGAGCTGATTATTGACTGCTGGAGGTCCACGAGCCAGTCCTCATCAGGGGATCAGAGGTAGAGAAGATCATCATCTTTTTATTCCTCACTGTTACCATTTCAGAGGTTCAATTACGAAAAAAGAACAGCAGGGCCTCTATTTCCTTAGGAGTTTGCGAAGATTTGGCATGGCATCTAGAACTCTGACAAACTTGTATAGATGTGTAGTAGACAGTATATTGACTGGCTACATTACAGCTGGTATGGAAACACCAATGCCTTTGAACAGAAATTCCTACAAAAATATTGGATATATCCTAGTCCATCATGGGTAAGATCCTCCCCACCATTAAGCACATCAATGCAAAATGCTATCGCAGGAAAGCAGCATCCATCATCAGGGATCCCCCATCACCTAGGACATGCTCTCTTCTTCCTGCTGCCATTAGGAAGAAGGTACAGGAGCCTTAGAACTCACACCACCAGGTTTAGGAACAGTTATTACTCCTTCGACCATCAGGCTCTTGAACCAGTGGGGATAACTTCACTCAACTTCACTTGCCCCATCACTGAACTATTCCCACAACCTATATCCTCACTTTCAAGGACTCTTCACCTCATGCTGTCAATATTTATTGCTTATTTATTTATTATTATTTATTTATTTTTGTATTTGCACAGTTTGCTATCTTTTGCACATTGTTTGTTTGTCCACCCTGTAGGGTATGGCCTTTCTTTGATTCTGTTTTGGTTCTTTGATTTACTGAGTATGCTCACAAGAAAATGAAATAGGGTTGTATATGGTGACATATAATTAGAGTCAGGTTTAATATCAGCAGCATATGTCATGAGCTTTGTTAACTGTGCAGCAGTGTTACAAAGCAAGACAATAAAAGAGAACAAAGCTGCATGACAGTAAGGATCATGTGTAAGTGTGTGTATGTGTATGTATGTATATGTATATGTGTGTGTGTATAACAGTAAAATAAGCAGTGCAAAAAATAGAAATTAAAAAAGTAATAAGGTAGTGTTCATAGGTTTAATGTTCATTCAGAAATCAGATGACAGAGGGGATGAAGCTGTTTATGAATTGTTGAGTGTGAGCTTTCATGCTTCTATACCTTCTCCCTGATGGTAGCAACGAGAGCAAAGCCTGACCTGGGTGATGGGGGTCTTTAAAGATGGGCGCCACTTTTTTGCGACATTGCTCCTTGAAGATGTCCTGGATACTATGAAGCCTAGTGCTCATGCACTTTATGTTCTTTCATAATAAATCTACATTGAACTTTGAAAGTGTATGCTAACCGTTATGCTCTCATACTGCCTTAAAAAATTTGTCAGAGCTAAACAAGATGACATGAGGATAGGGGAATAGAGGGTTCATTATTGAGTAGGTATTAATGAGGAGAGAGATGTGAGGACTTACAGAGCTGAGGTAATGATATTATCTGCTTCACAAACATTGTGCCTCTTGAGATGATTGTAAAGCTGCGAACTTGAACGCTCCCCATAATATATATGAAACAATAAATATTTGAACAATATATAGTGGCAGGATGAGGGACGGATGAGCACAAGGACAACACTGGAGGAGTGCAGAGAACGTAGAGGTATTGTAGAAGTCATTTGTATATTTAACATGGAGGTTGACAGGTACTTAATTAGTACAAGCATCGAAGTTTATGGGGAGAAGGCAGGAGAGAGGGGTTGAAAGGGAAAATAAATCTGCCATGATTGAATGTGACAGAGCAGACTTGATGGGATGAATGGCCTAATTATGCTCCTCTGTCTTATGGTCTGATGATTGGAGCAAGTGAGGGGTAGGATGGCTTGAGGTTCTGAAGAGATTATGTTACTTGCACATGACCACATTGACACTGTGGAATTATTACTGCATAGGCACGAGAATGTTTGATGAATTTTCCCCGCTGCCTTGCTCAGGAGTGCTGAGGTTAATTACATGGTCTCCTCTGCCGGTCCTGCCAGAATCAGCTAACTCAGCACAGGCTGCGAATTGACTCCAGGACATTCCAGATCTGCGTGGCTCAGTGCCACACCAATGGCTTATCCACTAAGCCATCAGGAGCTGGCTGCAGTTTTCCTTGAGGCCGAATACTTAAAAGATGGAGTCCCATAGTTCGCCTCCTTCTGTGCGTCATCCACGGGTAGGAAGGCAGCCAGCTTCCAAAGCATCATCAGCTGCTGAGAGAGGAGGCCAGACTGCCATTCTGTCTGATTTTTCAAATCCCTCCCTTTGGAGAGGATCCTGGCAACAACTCAGTGCCTAACTAGGGAACTCAGCTGGGCAGAGACTTTAAAATTTACTGTTGCTGGCGTTTGTCAAAGTAGGAGCAGCCTTTTGCAAGTTAATGTAGGAGTAAACACTGTACTTTTAAGTGCTTAAATATTCATATATTACTGGAAAATATCAGACAGCCTTACAATATGAAGGGAGTCTACTGTAATTAAACCTGTAAAAGAATGACTGATTCTAATGAAAGCAGCCTGTAGGATATTCTGACACACTTCCTCTTATTTCCTGTTGGGTTTTCTCCCCCTCTGGTTGTTTCCTATTTATTTAATGTTTCCCTTTTTATGTTGTACAATTCCCCTGAAAGTGTATTTTGCATATTTGTTTCTGAAGTGCTTTTACTTGTCTACATTTACTTCAGAATCAGAATCCGAATCAGGTTTATTATCACTGACATTTGTTGTTTTGCGACAGCAGTACAGTGTAATACATAAAATATACTATATAAAATATATAATAATGTACATACAAGTTTAAATATTAAAAATAACAATAAGTGATATATGTGTTTTTGTTTGTATATATACATAGACATATATTTGGCATCCATCTGTCTCGAAGGACAATGGGTAATGATGATCATCATCACAAGCCTGGGTGAAATGTATGGAGACCCTGAGTTGCCCAGTTGTCAAGCCTCACCACTGTAGTCCAAAGGAAAGCTTATGAAACAATACGTTTGGCACCAGCTTGGCTGCAGGAGCTGCCGGAAGGATGTTGAATGACATCCGGCCGCCTTAGGGGCTCCGCTCCAGATTTGCTGTCTACGGTTTACTCCCATAGCCTTCGTCTCTCTTGAGGCTGGCCACAAGGCAGTGGGGCTATTTACCCATAACTGGAGATCTAGTTCACTAGCACTGGCGCATGTCCACACACCGGTGAGCCTACATGCTACATGTGCATGAGCCAGATCTCCTCCCCGTCCTCTGTAGTTCAGCCTGAGTCCAAAAGGAGTTCAGTTTCCATGTGTTGCCAGCAAGGAGGAACTACACGAGGCTTGTTGTTGGAGAGGCTACGTACTGGCAGGGAAAGACTTACACATTCAGCTCTCCTTTCCACAAGACTGCTGGCTGGTGGTGGAAGCTGAAAGTGAGAGTAACAAGCACTACCCACTACACTACTGCACTAGACACCTCACAACACACACACACACACACACACACACACACACACATACACACTCAATGTATACAAAAGTCTTAGGCACATACACCCTATCCTCGTTATATGCGTCTTCAGACTATGTGGATTCACAGTTATGCGAGGACCCTATTTCTACCAACGTCTCGTTATATGCGTCCAAAATTCACAGTTATGCGAGGAGCACTGCCTTCCCGCCAATACAAGTCACGTGCGCACGCCTCACAGTCTCTCTGTTGGGATGAGAAGCACCGCTTTCCCGCCAATACAAGTCAGGTGTGCGCGCCTCACAAACTCTCTCCCACCACTCTCGCATTGGTTTTGGCAGGGTGTGGATGCACGATCTTAAACTTTTGTTGATTTTACCTACTGTGCAGTGATTTTGTGCTTGAAATATTTAACTATGCGTCCGATGTCATGTCTTGGGCTGTCAGCCGAGCGGCAGAAAACCGCTTTAACACTTGAAAACAAGTTGGAAATTATAAACAGCGCGGCATCAGCTGAAGGTAACACAGCTCTGGGACACTACTGCTGGGAACAGAATCTTGCCTTTAAAGTTCTTTTGTTGCTTGACAATGCACCAGCCCATCCTAAACATTTGGACAGCATTCATCCTAACATAACAGTGCGTTTTCTGCCGCCTAACACAACATCGCTGATTCAACCACTCGACTGGTGTGATCCACATTCAAGGCGTGTTTTTTTACGGTGAACTATCTCTCAGATGCTGCAAGCAACAGACAACTTTGAAAATCCCAGGAGTTTACCGACGGTGAGGGAATGGTGGAAGTCGGAACACTTGGCACAAATGGCGATGGACATTGACCCAAGTTTAGAACGGAGTCAGCATTTCAGTCGTTCCCTGCCGTCAACCCTTCTTCCCTACAAGCAAATATATGCTGAGAAACAAAATGCTACCAAGCAAACAACCCTCACCACTTTATTCAAATCGCTGTAATCTTCTGCTGCTGGCAGTTCCAAGAGTTCTGTGAGTCTTCCTTTACCCCTTGCTGTGCTTGATATGATCCTGACGACCACAACCATCCACCTTATCCGTGTAAAACTGCCCAACACCACAACAACCACTCATCTCCCGGAGCGAACACACCTGCCACTGTTGGTGAGTACTGTACACCAGAGGATGTTAACTTTCTATGATTTATTACATTGAATATTACCTTAAATTGATTAAATATAATACAAATGTTGTCTTGTAGTACTGCTTTTGTGTCGTATTGGTATGAAAATGTGAATAAATTACAGATAAAACATATTTAGGAAGCCCTCTGGAACCCATCCCTATTTTATCCATTTAAATAGTTATTCACATTATGCGATTTCACATAATGTGTCAACTTCGAGGAACGTATCCCTTGCATATAACAAGGATAGTGTGTATATATAGCTAGGGTGCCTAAGACTTTTGCACAGTACTGTAGTAATTTTATGTATTGCACTGTACTGCCGCAAAAAAAAAATCATGACATATGTGAGTGATGATAATCCTGATTCTGATGTGGGTCTCTATTGTGGATTGAGAGTGGGAAAGGGCAGGGAGAAGGGAATCATGGTTGAGGAAAGAGGAAGGGAGAGGGGAGGGAGCGGGAAGCACCAGAGAGACATCCTGGAGGATCAATAAACCAATTGTTTGGAATCACATGACCTTGCCTGGTGTCTCAGCTGGGTGTGTTTGCACCTGCGCCACACTCTGCCCCTGGCACTTCGTCTCTGCCATCTGTCCTGCACCATTCTTGCGGCACTCCACCCTTGCCATTCCCAACGTTCTTTGCTTCCTCCAGATTTACAAACTTGCGCTCCGCTCCACATTGACAATTACAGTACTGTGCAGAAATCTTAAGCACCCTAGTTATCTACAGTATATTCGCCTCACACTGTTGTACAGTACTGTGTGTAATATAGATATATAATAAATAGTGCAAAAAAGAAATATACATATAGAGATATTGCTCATGGGTTCATTGTCTGTTCATAAATTTAATGGTGGAAGGGCAAGATGCTGTTCCTAAAACATTGAGTTGAGTGTCTGTCTTCAGGCTCCTGTACCTCCTCTCTAATGGTATTAATGATTAGAGAGGACGTCCTGGGTAGTGGGACTTCTTAATGACGGATATTGCCTTCTTGAAGATGTCCTCAGCGGTGAGCATCATTTTTAGCCTCCTTTTTGTTCGATAAAGAAATCCAATCTCCATCTTGTTTTTTCCTCTTTTCTAGTTATTTTCTATTTTTACTTGCTTGTTGACCCCAGGAGACCATGCTTATTTGTTCCTGAGCAATCCCATCAACCCCACTCCTGCTCGTTTTTAGTTTTACGTGCCCGCTGACTTCTCTTCTGATTCTTTTGCCACCTACCTACCGTAAGGGGTAATTTGCAGTGGCCAGTTTACCCTATGAATGCGTCAGAGCACTTGTAGAAAGCCACATGGTTACTGAGGTGAAGGTACAGATTCCACACAGCTGGCACTCCGGGTAAGGGTTGAACTTGGGTGCCTGAAGCTGTGAAGCAACACCATTAACCGCTGCACCAGCTGCTAATTGCTAATGAGAAACATGAGTATGACATCTGAACTAAAACAAATAATTCAAGACAGGTTCTTTGGAGAGACTGCAAGATTGTGTCAGAGTCAAATGATCTATCCGTGGCTTGCCGCGTCTTGTGGGTAAATCTTAATGGGCAGGTGTTAGAGAAGTACTGCATAGAAACAGGCTCTTCAGCGCATCTAGTCCATGCTGAAACCATGTAAACTGCCTGCTCCCATTGACCTGAACCGGGACCATAGCCCTCCGTACCCCTACCACCCATGTACCTATCCAAACTTCTCTTAAATGTTGAAATCGAGCTTGCATACACCACTTATGCAGGCAGCTCGATCCACACTCTCACCATCCTGTGAGTGAAGAAGTTTCCCCTTATATATAGGCATCCATTGGTCTCATGAGACCACGGATTTGCGCCTTGGAAGTTTTCCAGGGTGCAGGCCTGGGCAAGGTTGTATGGAAGACCGACAGCTGCCCATGCTGCAAGTCTCCCCTCTCCACGCCACTGATGTTTCCCCTTATGTTCCCCTTAAACTTTTCACCTTTCACCCTTAACCTATGACCTTTGGTTGTAATCCCACAAACCAAATTGAAAAAAGCCTGCTTTCTATAGCCCTCATAATTTTATATGCCTCTATCAAATCTCCTCTCAATCTTCTACATTCTAAGGAATACAGTCTAACTTACTTAACCTTTCCTGATAACTCGTGTCCTCCAGGTCCAGCAAAATTCTTGTAAATTTTCTGTGCACTCTTTCCTCTAAGTAAATGACCAAAACTGCACACAATACTCCCAAGTTAGACCTGAAAAACATCATGTACTCAATACTTTGATTTATGAAGGATTAGAATAAGCAGTTATGAAGTGATCAGGATATCAGCCCATCAGTGGTGAGAAAATGCCAAGAACAAACCAAGAAGAAGGAACACCGAGCAAAATATAGCTTGATTTGGGAAATGCACTGTTTAAGAAACTGAAGGGGCTGTGAGCACAGCCCAATCCATCTCACAAACTAGCCTCCCCTTCTTTGACTCTGTCTACATTTCCTTTTGCCGCGGGAAAGCAGACATAATTAAGGACCCCACCCACCCCAGACATTCTCTCTTCACCCCCTCCCATCAAGCAGAAGATACCAAAGCCTGAAAGCTCATGTCCTGATAAGATTAGAAGACATAGGAGCAGATTGAGCCATTCAGTCCATTGAGTTTGCTCCACCATTCCATCATGGCTGATTTATTCTTGCTCTCAACTTCATTCTCCTCACTTCTCCCCATAACCGTTGACACCCTTGCCACTGAAGAACCTTTCAACCTCTGCTTTAAATATACCCAATGACTTGGCCTCCACAGACATTTGTGGCAATGAATTCCACAGATTCACCATCTTTTAGCTGAAGAAATTCCTCCTCATTGGAGTCTCAAGCTTTCAAAGTTGCTGCACAGGTTGATTGGGTGGTTAAGAAGGTGCTAAATGCCCTGATGAAGGGCCTCAACCTGAAATACCAACTGTTTATTCCTCTCCATGGATGCTGCCTGACCTTTCATCATTTTGTGTGTGTTGCTCTGGATTTCCAGAATCTGTGGAATATCTCGTGTTTATTAAAGCACATAACACCAGGATCAGAGCAGCTTCTCTCCTGCCTCTATAAGACTATTGAACATTTTCCTAGTAGAATAAGATGGACTCTCGACCACACAATCTCATTGGTGGATCTCATTATTTCGTCTCATGTTTCCCTCAAATATTTTACCCTTCACCCTTAACCTATGACGTCTTGTTCTAGTATCATTCAGCCTCAGTAAAATAAGCCTACTTGTGTTTACCCTATCCTCATAATTTTGCATACCTTAGGTCTACAGCCTTCTAAACCTTGGTGATATAAGTGCTTGTCAAGGAACTACTTAAATATTTACCTCTACAATCTTTTTAGGCAGCGTATTCCAGATTCCAGCCACACCATGTGTGAATAACTCCCCCTCAGATCCCCTATAAACAGATTTTTTTTACAGCTGCACGGACCATCACTGGTCTGAGCAGGAAATTCTTACACGGCCTGTAATCTGCGCGACACTTTAATTTTCTTTTGTAATATGCACAATAAACACCCACATACCACAACTCACAACACAAGTGAATGATGTCAAGCTGTCAAAACAACTGACAGGCACAATGACAAAAATAAAACGTTTTGAATAGATGGCGTTGGCATTCAACATGTTGGCGGTTTGTTAACTGACTTCCATTCTGTGTTTATCCTTACAATTTGTAACAATGTTGGAACTTGAAACAATGATGATGTAACTATGTTGAAGTTCTAAAATGTTTCAAAGTAGAGGTTGTGGTTTGTTTATTATTTAGAAAATTAATGCACTATATTCATCAACATAATAAGTTTTCACAAAATATTAACATAGATTTCAAAATTATATTAGCATAATTTCAAAATTATATTAACATTATATAAAAGAACATTCCGAGGTTATGTGCACAGGAGCAATTCAGTAACTGCGCAGCCGTGCACCCGCATAGTTTGGAGGGAACAGTATCTCTGAACCTTCTCCTCCTCATGCTGAACATAAACCCTGTTGTCTTTGATACTCCTACCACAGGAAAGATATCCTTATTATCTATCTTATTTGACAATCCCTCCCTTTGAAATTTTGAATACCTTTACCAGGTCACCTTCTCTGCTCTTGGGGAAAAAAATTCAGCCTACCCAATCTCTCCAAGTGAAATGTTCTAACCAGGTAGAAAAAATGTGTTCTCACTGCTCGTTGACTTCCCCCTCATTTTATTGCTATAAGTTGTTTATGTTTCCTCATTGCAACTGGCCTCTTTAATCAGCTGAGTTTGTGTACTGCTTATCCCCGCAACAACCCCAGCTTCAGCCTATCAGAAAATAATGCACACAAAATGCTGGAGAAACTCAGCAGGTCTTAATGAAAGGTCTCACCCTGAAACATTGGCCGTTTATTCCTCTTCATAGATGCTGCCTGACCTGCTGAGTGCCTCCAGCATTTTGTATGTGTTACTCTGGATTGCCAACATCTGCAAAATCTCTTGTGTTTATGACCCTATCAGGGAGGTTTCATTACCCATCCATCTTTAGACTGTTTTACAACTTAAAATAAGCTTGTTTTTCCTCTCCTGCTTCTGACAAAGTGTCTTCTCAGTTTGTTTTTTCTTAATTCTCTTTGTCTTTCAACCGATGCTGTTCGACATATTGAGTGTAATATTTTCAAATCTAGTTTATCGTCATATGGTTTTTTTGGTGGTTGTCCATTGTGTCCAATGATGAAGGAAACCTGTGCAGGAGAGTCTTAAAAGTGGAAAAGCCATTGCACTGGGACAGTTCCACTTTCTTGGCGTCAGAAGTCTGAGTCCAGTGGTATGAACAAGTGTCACAAATTGGGGTCTTCCTTGGTTGCAGTGGATGACCATGACATTGTCTGTGCCTTGTCATGCCTTTTGCTCCATGGAGCGTTGCAGAACCGCCTTCCTGGCCATTGGGTTTCACTGTGGATCTCATCCTCCCAGTTTGCCAGAGCTGACTTCACATGCTGGGACAGGCATGCCCCCCCCCCATCTCACTGGGGTGTGAGGCCCTCTGGCTACCCTCACCTGGTTTAGCCCTCTTGTCAAAGTGGTGTGATGGGATGTGGCCGCTGTCGCATGGCTACTTGGAGCCACAGGTGAGAGCTGAGGGTGTGGTAGGGGCCAAAGTGAAGTGAACTGCCCCAGAATGGACTCGGCAAGCCCCTTCACCAGAGGTGCTACCCCTCCCTGGACACCCCTTATATACACAGGTGCAATTAAAAACTTACTTGCAACAGTATCACAGACACATAGCATCAGGTAAGTAGCTTTCACGGGAAAATCTAAAATAAATTATACACAATTTTTGATATTTATTTCTGTAAAATTGCAAGTACATGTGGAATGATCATTTTTTTTATCATATTCCTAAAGCACAAAATCTTTGCAAAATCAAGGCAGAAATTGCTGGGCAATTTTCAGTGATCAGACAGTTGAGTGTTTAAATCGTTTGTTTCCGAGCCATTATATTGAAATTAGCTCATGAAATTCCAAGTGCATTTCAAAGTTCAAACTAAGTGGATAACAGCTTCTTCCCTCAGGCTGTGAGACTAATGAATATCCTGCCACCACCAAGGTCTCGTCACTAGGACAACAAGCATGATAGTGCCAGTGACCAGTGGTGACATCCTGAAGTCAGTTTATAAGACTAGTCTACAGTTTTCTTCTTTTAAATTTACTTCTTCTTATGAACTGTGATCGATTACAGCCTGTAATTTCCCTTTTAAGAATCTATTTTTGGGCTGACTGAACAATCTGGTGCTTCTGCGATCTTCTAAGCGATGTGGCGTGGATGAGATTTTGTGCCAATTCCTAATGACCGCAAGAACATAAAAATATACGAGCAGAATCAGGCTATTTGGCCCATTGAGTCTGCTCTGCCATTTCACCATGGCTGATCCATTTACCCTAAGCCCCAATCTCTTGCCTTCTCCCTGTATCCCTTCATGCCTTGACCAATTAAGAATCTATCAATAACTGCCGTAAATATATGTAAAATCTTGGCTTCCACAGCCGCCTGTGACAATGAATTCCACAGATTCATTGCTCTCTGGCTAAAGAAATTCCTCCTCATCTCTGTTCTAAACTCTCCCACCACAGGAAGCTTCCTCCCCATCCACTCTATTGAAACCTTTCAACATTCAATAATTTTCAATTAGGTTACCCCTCATTCTTCTGAATACCAGTGAATACAGGGCCAGAGCCATCAATCACTCTTCCTGTGACAAGTCATTCAATCCTGGAATCATTTTTGTGAACCTCCTTTGAACCCTGTCCAGTTTCGGTACATCCTTTCTAAGATAAGGGGCCCAAAACTGCTCACAGTAGTCCCAAGTGGGGCTTTACATCCTTACTTTTATATTCTAGTCCTCTTGAATTGCATTTGCCTTCCTCACCACAGACTTAACCTGCAAATTAACCTTTAGGTAATCCTGCACAAGGACTCCCAAGTCCCACTTGCACCTCAAATCTTTCCATTTTCTCTCCATTTAGAAAATAGTCTACTCTTTCATTTCTTCTACCAAAGCGCATGACCATATACTTCCCAACACTGTATTCCATCTGCCGCTTCTTTTTCCATTTTCCTAATCTGTCTAAGTCCTTCTGTAGCCTCTCTATTGCCTCAAAACTGCCTGCCTATCTACCTATCTTTGTATAGTCTGCAAACTTTGCAACAAAGCCATCAATTCTGTCATCCAAATAACTGACATATAAAGTAAAAAGAATCTGTCCCAACACAGACCCCTATGCAGCACATATGTACTGTCCGCTTGCATTTGACCGGTCCCTTTTGCTGCTGCTGGTAGGCGGAAGATGCAAGAGTCTTGGGTCCCACACCACCAAGTTCTGGAGCGGCTGTTGCCTGTAACCATTGGGCTCACCTCAGCACTGGATGCTGTCCACACTGGACTTGCTTTGGGGACTTGGCAGTTCATGTTCCTTGTGTTTTGTTTTGTTTATTTCTTTTTTTTTACTATTTTGTTCCGGGTGCTTTAGCGCTGATCTCTGCAGCTGTGACCAGCGGCCTGCAGCCATCAGCACAGTACTGGGTCTCACTTTTGGGGAGCCTATAGTTAATGTTATTTGTTTACTTTTTATTGTTTGCATGATTCGGTTTTTTTTGAACATTAGGTATCTGGTGATCTTTGTGTGGGGGATTTTCTTTGAACGGGTTCTATTACATTTCTTCATTTTGTGGCTGCGTGGAAAAAGACAAATCTCAAGGTTGTATACTGTCTACTTTGAAAATAAATCTACTTTGAAATTTGAACTTTTGAACTGAGCTGTTTACTATACTGTTGAATGTTTACTGTTCACCCATGCTGCGCTTATATGCTGTTCGAATTATACTTATTAACTTGTTTGTGCAGATATTTTGTTTTATGTCTGTGTGTGATATATGTTTCGTGCTATGGTCCAGAGGACCATTGTTTTGTTTGGTTGTGTATATGTATAGACAGATGACAATAACTTTGAACTTGAACTTGTATATGTCACCATATACGACCCTGAGATTCATTTTTAAAAAATCCCTTTTTTGTTATATTTGTTCCTTTCTGTTCTCATTTTATTTTTGTTTATAACTGTGTTAAAATGCAGTTTACAGGGAGTTGTGCTCTGGGTGCTTCTGTAATAGATATGAAAACCAGGAATATCGGAACACTGGTGGGACTATAATCTTTCTATAATACTATTGCAAACCTACACCATGACCTGTCACCCCCACCTTTCCTAACTTTTTAATTCTGTGGAAAGCTTTACTTGCCTTCTCATTACTGCCATCAGGGGGGAGGAACAGGAGCCTGAAGACCCACATTCAGTGATTCAGGAACAGCTTCTGAATTGCCCACGAACCCATGAACACTATCTGACTGAGGATGCTGATGAAGTAACTCAGCTGGAAATGTTGCCTATTTATTTTCCTCCATACATATTGCCTGACCTGAATTCCCTCAGCATTTTGTATATGTTACTCAACTCTACCTTATTACTCCTGTTTTATTTTGTGCTATTAACTTATTTTTGTAATTATACAGTTTTATGTCTTTGCACTCTACTGCTGCCACAAGACAACAAATTTCACATCATATGCCAGTGATAATAAATCTGATTCTGATTCTGAATCACGAATCTGATATCTGTTGTGTTGAACACGTAAAATTACAAGGTTTACAAGGATGCTGCCTGGATTGGAAAGTGTGCCTTGGGAGAATAGGTCAAGTGAACTTTGCCTTTTGTCCTTGGTGCAATGGAGAATGAGAAGTGACCTGATAGAGGTATATAAGATGATGCGAGGCATTGATCGTGTGGGTAGCCAGAGGCTTTTTCCCAGGGCTGAAATGGCTAACATGAGGGGGCATAATTTTAAGGTGCTTGGAAGTAGGAACAGAGGGGATGTCAGGGGTAAATTTTTCTCACAGAGTGGTGGGTGTGTGGAAAGCACTACTGACGACAGTGGTGGAGGCAGATACGATAAGGTCTTTTAAGGGACTCTTAGATAGGTACATGGAGCTTAGAAAAGTAGAGGGCTATGCGGAAGGGTAATTCTATGCAATTTCTAGAGTAAGTTACATGGTCAGCACAACATTGTGGACCAAAGGGTCTGTAATGAACAACACACACAAATGCTGGTGGAATGCAGCAGGCCAGGCAGCATCTGTAGGAAGAAGTAAAGTTGACGTTTCGGGCTAAGACCCTTCATCAGAACGAAGCGTCTTGGCCCGAAATGTCTACTGTACTTCTTCCTATGGATGCTGCCTGGTCTGCTGCGTTCCACCAGCATTTTGTGTGAAAAAGTCCTGTGTGATCGAGAATCTCCAGAGGGGAAAGCCCCAAATCCTCGGCTTTGCCTTTTGCCTGTTGCCGGGGCTGGGGTCGAAGCGCTCGGCAGAGATGGTGCTCGGTGTCGCAGAGCTGGTCGGAGGCTCGGAGTTTTTCGGACAGACTCAGAGTCGGACTGTGGTCGGATGCTTCCGGGATGCTGCATCGGCAAGTTTGCGGCGCTGGAGGTTTACGGTCTGAGTGAGATGATGGGACTTTCGTGAGACTTTGAGACTTTTACCGTGCCCATGGCCTGTTCTTATCAAATTACGGTATTGCTTTGCACTGTTGTAACTATATGTTATAATTATGTGGTTTTTGTCAGTTTTTAAGTCGGTTTGTTATGTGTTTCTGTGATATCATTCTGGAAAAACATTGTATCATTTCTTAATACATGCATTACTAAATGACAATAAAAGAGGACTGCGTGGCCTCATAATCTAATCTAATCTAATCTAGTTTATTACTGAATCTGGCAGATCATTGTTCTTCCCTTTCTCTGATATTCCACTCTAGTCCCCTATCAGATTCTTTCTTCTCTAGCCCTTTCCCTTTCCCACCCACCTGGCTTCACCTATCACCTTCTAGCTATCCATCATCCCTTCCCACCACCTTTTTATTCTGGCATCTTCCCCCTTCCTTTCCAGGCCTGATGAAGGGTCCTGGCCCAAAATGTCGAATGTTTATTCATTTCTACAGGTGCTGCTTGATCTGTTGAGTTCATCCAGCTTTTTGTGTGTGTTGCTTTGGATTTCCAGCATCTGCAGAATTTCTTGTGTTTAAGTCCGTATCTAATGTTGCTTTTACTTTCCTCTTCAGCCGTGTTTAATCTTTTTTGTCATCCTGGAAGAAGGGATTATCCTTTTTGTTTAATGAACAGCTACTTCCCAAGTATATACTGAAAAACATATCAGTTTATTTTGATAGTTTGCTGGAATAACCGAAATAGAATTCTTAGTGTAGATTATAAATTTCTTGAAAGTCTAGTGGCCTATTTTAATATCTTGCCTTGTGGTATAAGTGTTAAACAGAAGTCCTTTCTCTTGTCAGGGAGGTTATTAAAGAACTTATTAGTTAAAAACAAAATCACTTTTTGAAGAACACAGAAATCTTCTAACATAGAATAGCACAGGAACTGGCCCTTTGGCCTGCAATATCTGTACCGATCATGTCAATCTAGTCAAGATCTGTATCACTCCATTCGAATGGAATGATCAACTGGCATAGCATACTCGGTAGGTCATATGGCCCACTTCTGCTCCTATGCTTTATGGTTTGTTTACGTGCCTGTCTAAATGCCTCTGAAGCATTACTGTTTTTTCCTTCCGCTACTCCCCTGGCAGTGCATTCCAGGCATCTACCGTTCACTGTATAAAACGAAAAACAACTTGCCTCCTTTAAACTACACCACCCCCCATCACCTTAAAGCTGTGCTGTCTAGTATTTGACATTTCCCAAAAGAGATGACTGTATACTTCATTTAGGCCTGTCATAATTTTATATTGTTTCATATTTAATTATCATTCAACCATACATGAATATAGCCAGAAGAAACAGCGTTCCTTCAGGGTCACGGTGCAAAACATATTATGAACAGCATTCAGCACTCTGCACATAGCACAAATTGCACATATAGTTACGATTCAGAAAAACATATCACAAAGAGAAAAATGATATGGACCAAATCACTGAATTGTCTTGGTCCAGCTTGTTCTCACACTGAGCGAACACTGGAGGGCAGCACTGATGGGAAAGGCCAGCTCCCAATCCAGTATGAAATCCGCTGGCGCATAGCCAGTTCTGGCGTCTCCTTCGCCGGCAACCGCAACAGGCGACTCCGAGGCACGAGGGTCTTGTCCGTGCAACATCTGAGGCAACACAGCTCCCCCGCTGTTGGTCTCACCAATAAACCAGTGAACCAGACTTGTAGTATTCTGTGTCACTGATGTCCAACAGAATCTTGTGATCACAATAAAAACATCCAAGACAATCACTTGCACCTCTTTTTGGATTGTGCACCATCTCGACACACTAGTACACAACTAGTCCAGACGACACATAACAATGGCATGTAATAAATCCAGCTCCATTCCTATCGAGCAACTTGCTGACGGGGTAGAACTAGAGTTCTTGATGTTCTTACTATCCAGCAGTGGCTTCCAATCATAAAAGGAGAAGTGCAGGGCGAAGAAAAGCGCCTTTGATTGGACCTGGAGTGGCCGCTGCGTCTGAGCACCTCACTATCTTACCAGATAGTTTTATTGCTCCTCAGTCTCTGGCACTCAGGGAAAATAATCCAAGGTTATCCCAACTCTCTTTGTAGCTAAAATTCTCTAATTCAGACGTCATCTTGGTGAACAATTATGACAGTCTGTCCTTTTACTGCCACTTCCAATAAGTGAAGGACAGTTTAGCTGTCTGTTAGCAGTACAGAGTGCACAGTAGCATTGTGGTTAGCAGAATTGCTTTACAGTGCCAGTGTTCACCAATTGGGGTTCAATTCCCACCGTTCTCCGTAAGGAGTTTGAATGTTCTCCCCATCACCACATGAGTTTCCTCTGGGTGCTCCAGCTTCCTCCCACAATCTAAAGATGTATGGGCAAGTGCTGGATGGTTGTGGGCATGTCATATTGGCACCAGACACTTGTGGTCTGCCCCAAGCATGTTGTTGCTGATTTGATTTGATACAAATGGCACATTTCACTGTGTATGTTTTGATACACACGTGACTAATAAAGCTAATTTTTACAGAATGTGTTTTTTTCCAAATAATTAATGAGGCATAATGCTACGTTTTGATTCCTCATATTTTCATTTTTGAATTGCTATTGAATTCTTCATTACTTCTTTGCTAAAGGCAGTTGTGGAGGCCAAGTCTTTATGTATATTTAAGGCAGATTTCTTGATTGGTCATGGCTTGAAGGGATATGAGGAGAAGACAGGTGATTGGGGCTGAGAGTAAAATTAGATCAGCTATGATGAAATGGTAGAGCAGACTCGATGGGCCAAATGGCCTAATCCTGCTCCTATATCTTATGGTCTAATGGAGTAAGAAATTATGTAAACTTGTTTACCATACTTTAAATAGTTTCAATCTTTATAAATAATCTGAAAGGAACAATAGGCATTCTTATTACTGGAGGTATAAAAGGTCAACTTATGATGTTTTGTGAAGCTTTTGAAAATATGTAGAATGGTTGGCCAATTTTGTGGGAACATTGAATGTTCTACTACTAAACCTTCTGGTCCTGCCTAAAATGTGACACCTATTGCTTCACTAACAAAGAAAAATATATTTTTAAAATCAGGTTTATTATCATTGTTTTATGTAATGTGAAATTTGTTTTGCGGCAGCAGTACAGCGCAGACATAAAATTACTATACGTTACAAAAATAAATAGTGTGAGAAAATGATTAGCAAGGTAGTGTTCATGGACCATTCAGAAATCTGATGGCAGATGGGAAGAAGCTGTTCCTAAAATAATGAGTGTGTGTCTTCAAGCTCCTGTACCTCCTTCCCGACAGTAGTAATGAGAAGAAGGCATGTCCCGGATAATGAGGGTTCTAAGTAATGGATGCTGCCGCCTTGAGGAGCCACCTCTTGACGCCGTTCTTGATACTGAGGAGGGTTGTGCCCATGACTGAACTGGCTGAGTCTACAACCCTCTGAAGACTCCTGCAATCCTGGGCTTTGAAGCTGTGTTGCAACCAGACAGAAAGCTCCTCTGGTGTTTTTGGGGATTTGCAATCAACGCAGTTTTTTTTAAGTTTGGGAGGTAGGCGATGCTGTCAAGGCCACATTTATTGTTCAGTTCCAGTTGACCCAATACTGATCTTCCTTGAGTAGGGATTTCTGCATGGCATTAAGACCCAGTCACGTAGTGTAGACAAGAACCATATGTGAGCCTGATCAGGTAGTTTCCTTCTCTGAATGGCATTATTGAACTAGCTGAACTTTTACAATAATTTGGCAACTTTCATGGTGCGAGCCAGAGACTCATTTAGTTTCCATTTCAGCAACTTATGGAACTGGACTCAATGAATTTCTTTCTGTGCGATGTCACACCATTAAAACAAAATGCCGGATTTCACAGCTTTGACTTGCAGGGCCAATAAAGGCAGATATTCAGTTATGGGTTATTCTCCTGATAAAATTTGATGTGCGTGTATATGTTGTGCATTAAATTATTTTTGCTGTAACATAGGCGACTACAGAGGTATCTAAGGCAGCATCATGCTACAAACAGCATTTGGCTGGACAAAAGTCAACCAGTAATTTGAAGCAGATTGAAAATCAGCAAGGCGTGCACAGGCATTTAAATTTGACTGCTCTAGTAGGGGCACTTTAAACAGATGCACATTGTACATACGTGCACATGGGCATGAATTTAATCTACTTAGTGATAAGTGGGGAGGACTTTGTCCTGACTGCACATGCCCCTTAGGAGCAGGCTGAGATTATTTGCTTCATCGGTGGCCAGAGATAGATCCAGAACACTCTGCTCAGTCACTGAATTGCAGTGTTGAAAAACAAACAGGAACATTGCAGGGAGGAATCTCATTGAAACCTATCAAATATTTAAAGGCGCAGATAGAGTGGACATGGAGAGGATTTTTCCTATAGCGGGGGAGTCTAGATCCAGAGGGCACAGTCTCAGAGTAGAAGGACATCCCATTAGAACAGGGGTTCCCAACCTTTTTTATACCATGAACCCCTACCATTAACCCTAGGGTGGGAACCCTTGCTTTAGAACAGATATGAGGAGGAACTTCTTTAGCCAGAGAGTGATGAATCTGTGGAATTTGCCAAGCATTGGGTACATTTAAAGGGGAGATTGATAGGTTCTTGATTATTAAAGGCGTGAAAATTTACGGGGAGAAGGTCGGAGAACGGATTGAGAGTGATAATAAATCAGCTATGATGGAATGGTGGAGCAGACTCGATGGGGCAAATGTCCTAATTCTGTTCCTTTGTCTTATGGTCTAATGGTACGTGTGAAACAACAGAGAGAGTGGAGAAGCAAGTGAAAGTGAAGGAAAGTGGACTGTTTGACATTAACGTACAAAGCCATGGCCACATAAGAGCTTGCTTCAATCCATGAATTTGAATCAGAATCAGGTTTATTATCAGACAAATGTCATGAATTGTGTTGTTTTGCTGCAGCAGTACAGTGCAATACATTGAAAATTACGGTATAAGTTACAATAAGAAATATTAATAATAGTGCAAAAAGTGAGGCAGTGTTTATGGGTTCATTTTCATTCAGAAGTCTGATGGTGGAGGGGAAGAAGCTGTTCCTAAAATGTTGAGTGTGTGCCTTCAGGCTCTTTTACCTCCTCCCTGATGGTAGTAATGAGAAGAGGGCATGTTCTTAGCAAGGGAGATGAGGCTGAGTACAGGGCTACGGTAGGAAACTTTGTCACATGGTGTGAGCAGAATTATCTGCAGCTTAATGTGAAAAAGACTAAGGAGCTAGTGGTAGACCTGAGGAGAGCTAAGGTACCGGTGACCCCTGTTTCCATCCAGGGGGTCAGTGTGGACATGGAGGATTACAAATACCTGGGGATACGAATTGACAATAAACTGGACTGGCCAAAGAACACTGAGGCTGTCTACAAGAAGGGTCAGAGCTGTCTCTATTTCCTGAGGAGACTGAGGTCCTTTAACATCTGCCGGACTATGCTGAGGATGTTCTACGAGTCTGTGGTGGCCAGTGCTATCATGTTTGCTGTTGTGTGCTGGGGCAGCAGGCTGGGAGTAGCAGACATCAACAGAATCAACAAACTCATTCGTAAGGCCAGTGATGTTGTGGGGATGGAACTGGACTCTCTCACGGTGGTGTTGAAAAGAGGATGCTGTCCAAGTTGCATACCATCTTGGACAATGTTTCCCATCCACTACATAATGTCCTGGGTGGGCACAGGAGTACATTCAGCCAGAGACTCATTCCACCGAGATGCAGCACAGAGCGTCATAGGAAGTTATTCCTGCCTGTGGCCATCAAACTTTACAACTCCTCCCTTGGAGGGTCGGACACCCTGAGCCAATAGGCTGGTCCTGGACTTATCTCATAATTTCCTGGCATAATTTACATATTACTATTTAACTATTATGGTTCTATTACTATTTATTATTTATGGTGCAACTGTAATGAAAACCAATTTCCCCCGGGATCAATAAAGTATTGACTATTAATAAAGGTCACCGCCTTCTTTGAGGCATTATGTTTTGAAGAAACACTTAATGGAACTTATGTGGGGGTGCACCATTCTGGATGGGAAAATAAGAATGAGGAAGTTTGGCTTTGGCTTGGGGGAGCAAGATGCTGGAATCATGAGTGAAAAATAAACTAGCTGAGGATCTCAGTGGGTCAGGCAGCATCTGTAGAGGGTCTGTCAACGTTTGAGCCAAGACCCTGCATCGGGACTGGGAGTGTAGACATCATACATGCAGGGCTTTGATGGAGGGGTGAGACAAACTGGTAGGTAATCGATCAGGTCGGATGACTCTGCAGCAGGTGCAGGCCCAGTTGTCCACCAGGCTGACCCCTTTCACTGGTAACTATTCTACAAAATATACTGTTTCTTGACTACGATCAGTGCAATCTGCAGCCTGTAATTTCCCTTTGGGACTTGTGCTTTTGAACCATCTGTACGATTGGTGTTTCTGTGCTATCCTGAAGGATTCGGTGAACTGGACTCTCGAGAATGCAAGTATGGCTGTGGTGGCCATCATTGGGGTGGACTTTGGGCCGCACTGAAGCAATGAGTGCAAAAAACAAACCAGTGTTTAGCCAATTTAAATGCCAAACTAGATTTAAAAGATTAAGGCATTGCGGCTAAGTACATATAACTCACAAGCATAACACATTAAGTAGTAAATTAACAAGAATAGTAAGGTGCATTTACAACACAAGTTTAACAATTAAACAGTATAATGCTGCTGGCGCTTCATGCGTGATGAGATCTGGGTGGTGGCAGGGAGTTCAGTAGTCTTACGACCTGGGGGAAGAAACTGTTTCCCAACCCAACAGTTCTTGTCCTAATGCTACAATACTTCCTGCCTGTTGGTAGGGGGTCAAAGAGATTGTTGGACGGATGGGAGGGATCATTGACAATACTGAGTGTGTGGTTGGGGAAGGGTCTTGAACTTTTCATGGATGCTCAGATTCTAGTCATCATATTGTCAAGTATTTTGTAGTAGAAAATATTTAAGAAATTTGCTTGTGCTCTGGTCTTCAAAA
The DNA here is from genome assembly GCF_030028105.1 of Mobula birostris. Lineage (NCBI taxonomy): Eukaryota > Metazoa > Chordata > Chondrichthyes > Myliobatiformes > Myliobatidae > Mobula > Mobula birostris. Next base: position 4,793,253 of record NC_092385.1, on the reverse strand, counting down.
ATTATTTTCAATGATTTTAAATTGGATTACGTTCAGATGGAGGGATGGATCCCCAACCAAAATGCTTCCTTTTCCTGATAAGCGAATTCTCAGCTGTATCTATAAAGCTACACCAGATTGCTAATCTTAAATACATCAAGGAATACTTTAAAATGGGGATGAAAAGGGAACTATTACATTCAGTAGCCTCTTTATTAGGCACACCTGTGCACCTGCTTGTTAATTTGAATATCTAATCAGCCAAGTGCATGAGAGCAACTCGATGCATAAAAGCATGGTAAAGATGTTCAGTTCTTGTTCAGACCAAGCATCAGAATGGGGAGAAATGTGATCTAAGTGGCTTTGACCATGGAATGATTGTTGGTGCCAGATGGGGTGATTTGAGTATCTCAGAAACTGCTGATCTCCTGGGATATTCATGCAGAACAATCTCTGGGGTTTACGGGGAATGGTGTGAAAAACAAAAAAAATACAGTGAGCAGCAGTTCTGTGGTGAAAATACCTTAATGATAGATAGATACTTTATTGATCCCAAAGGAAATTACAGTGTCACAGTAGCATTACAAGTGCACAAATATGCAATTATTAGAAGATAAATTAAAAAAATAAGTTACCTCAAGCAGTTTAACAGTAGGGTGTCATCACTTCCCCTGGCTAGAGGTTGATATTATAGAGCCTAATGGCTGAAGGTAGGAATGACCTCATATAGTGCTCTTTGGAGCAGTGCAGTTGTCTTAGTCTAAAGTTCTCTTCCATTCAGCTAAGGAGGCATGTAGAGGGTGAGAAACACTGTCCAGAATGCCAGGAATTTCCATAGGGTCCTCTGTTCTACCACAGCCTCCAGTGTCTCCAGTTTGGCTCCTCTAACAGAGCCAGACTTTCTATTCAGTTTATAGAACCTGCTGGCATCAATTGTGTTGATGCCATTGCCCCAGCACACCACCGGGTAGAATATTGTACTGGCGACAATAGACTGGTAGAACACGTGAAGGAGAGGTCTGCATACTCCAAAGGACCTCAGTCTCCTCAGGAAGGAGAGACGACTCTGCCCCTTGTTGTACATAGCCTCTGTGTTGATCCTCCACTCAAGTCTCATCCAGGTACTCCTCCAGGTACTTGTAGGTCCTCACCATCAACAGTAACAGGGAGCAATGCAGGCTTAGTTTTCCTAAAGTCCATCACCATCTCTTAGTCTTACTAATGTTGAGCAGCAGATGATTCAGCTTGCACCATTTGACAAAGTCTTCCACCAGGGGTCTGCATTCATCCTCCCATCCTCCCTTTATACACCTAACTGTATCTTCTACAAGCCATTAGACTTATAAATTCACATGTCTGTACACTGCAACGTAATTATAATGCAAAGAGTTTTGCTCCCTCACATTGTGGGACGAATAAATAAATAAATATTGCTGAGTCATCAGAGAATTTCTGCAGATGACATGACTCAGTGTTGTATCTAAAGTCTGAGGTATACAGGATAAACAGGAAAGGAGCCAATACAGTCCCCTGTGGGGCCCTAGTGCTGCTTATAGACATGTCTGACACACAGCTCTGAAGCCGCACAAGCTGTGATCTGCCAGTCAGGTAGTTGGTTATCCAGGATACAATGGAAGTGCCAACCTGCATGATTGGTGCTTTTCTCCCAGCAATGAGGGCTGTATGGTATTGAAGGCACTTGAGAAATCAAAAAAAATGATCCTCACAGTGCTGCCCTGCTTATTGAAATGGGAGTAGGCTCTGTTCAGCAGGTAGATGACAGCGTTGTTGACTCCAATGCCCTCAATCCCCTGTAGCTAGGCAAACTGCAGGGGATCAAGGGCTGATCTGACCAGGGGTCGGAGGTGAGCCAGAACCAGCCTCTCTAGCGTTTTCATGATGTGTGAGGTCAGGGCCACTGGACGGTAGACATTCAAGGCTACGGCAGGAAACTTTGTCACATGGTGTGAGCAGAATTATCTGCAGCTTAATGTGAAAAAGACTAAGGAGCTGGTGGTAGACCTGAGGAGAGCTAAGGTACTGGTGACCCCTGTTTCCATCCAGGGGGTCAGTGTGGACATGGTGGAGGCTTACAAATACCTGGGGATATGAATTGACAATAAACTGGACTGGTCAAAGAACACTGAGGCTGTCTACAAGAAGGGTCAGAGCCATCTCTATTTCCTGAGGAGACTGAGGTCCTTTAACATCTGCCGGACGATGCTGAGGATGTTCTATGAATCTCTAGTGGCCTGTGCTATCATGTTCGCTGTTGTGTGCTGGGGCAGCAGGCTGAGGGTAGCAGACACCAACAGAATCAACAAACTCATTCGTAAGGCCAGTGATGTTGTGGGGATGGAACTGGACTCTCTGATGGTGGTGTCTGAAAAGAGGATGCTGTCCAAGTTGCATGCCATCTTGGACAATGTCTCCCATCCACTACATAATGTACTGGTTGGGCACAGGAGTACATTCAGCCAGAGACTCATTCCACCGAGATGCAACACAGAGCGTCATAGGAAGTCATTCCTGCCTGTGGCCATCAAACTTTACAACTCCCCCCTTGGAGGGTCAGACACCCTGAGCCAATAGACTGGTCCTGGACTTATTTCCTGGCACAATTTGCATATTACTATTTAACTATTTATGGTTTTATTACTATTTATTATTTATGGTGCAACTGTAACGAAAACCAGTTTCCTCCAGGATCAATAAAGTATGACCATGACTATGAAGACTTCGGTTGGCCCTTCTTGAGTACTGGAACCACACATGATGTTTTCCACACAGTTGGGACCCTTTCCAGGCTGAGACTCAGATTGAAAATGCGCTGGAGAACTCCACAGAGCTGCTCAGTATATTCCTTCAGGACCCTGCGGTTCACACCATTCAGTCCCATTGCTTTGCCATGCCTGAGTTTCCCCAGAGCTCTTCTCACCTGCTCAGAAGTGAAGGTGAGAGGTCCGGGGAAAATGGCCAGAGTGGCTTAAGCTGAAGGAAGGTAACAGTAAAACTGAAATAACCACTTGTTATGCAGAGGAGCATATCTGAATGGACAATGAACCCATGAACACCAACTTACTTTTATTTTACTCTTTGTTTGCAATGCTTATTTTTTTATATATATATATTTCTTAAATTATAATTTTAAATGTTTTTACATTTTGTTCTGTACTGCTGCTGCAAAGCAACAAATTTCACAACATACATCAGTGATAATAAACCTGATTCTGATTAGAAATATATATGTGTTTTTAATCCTTTTTGATCTTTTAATCTTAAATATAAGAGCTAATTACCACTAATTGAGAAATGCCTGATATAGAAAGAGGATAATTTTATTTTATTCACTGCTATAAAACAGCCCTGCTACACGATGATGTCAGTTGGCATACTTAAACCAAAAAAGGAAGGAAAATACCCAAAACACTGCAAAGAGAGAGATTCATTGTTGTACAAGCATCGCCTGATGGACAGAAGACAATGCTTTCAGAGTTGCACTTGCTGACTAATATTATCATCAGTTTTCCCACAGTGTAATTTGTCTGAAATCAAAACCCTGAGGGCTACTCGGGGACTGCCGTCTGAGATTAAAATCTCATACTTTGGGGCGGAGTAAATGTACGATCGGGGAGACAGCGGTGATGATTCTGATGACAGTAATTGTTTCCTCTCTTTAGGTCTTTCAGTCACAACATAAGATTCCTCTGCGGAAGTCTTACATTAACACTAAAAGACAGGAGCTTGATCACCTGAATTAGCCCTTGACATTGGGGCTTTTGTTACAGTGCTGGCAAGAATTTCAGATCTCTCTGCTATCAGATCTGGCCATTGCTTTTAATTGCTTTTTGTCCTCTGACTGTCAGGTAGATGTTGCCAGTAGTAAAGACCAGAAATAGTAATAATTCCAAATTGATGTATATATTAATTGTTAAATGATTCTTCTACCCACTCCGTCCCACTTTAAGTTACCAAGGGACATTCTGTTTAAGTGTGGGGGTGATCAAAGAATTATACTCAGTCAAATTTTTAACAATGAGGGAAGCTAGTTATAGAAACACTGTATGTTTAATGAATGAATAAGCTCTTGTTTTTCATGAGAGGCATTTTTCTTTGCTAAATGTTTTTTATGTTTGAAAACTGATTAATGGATGAAAGGGTAATGAATTGACCCAGGGGATTGACCTTGTGTCTAAGATCCAGAGTTGGCAAGAATCCCATGCAACTGATTTTTTGGGTTCTGAGCTCTGCCTGGTCTGGTTTTCCTGTTAATGTTACAGTTGATGCAGAAGGGTTTTGACAAAAAACATTGTGAAATTGAAATGACACCCTGATGTGAGCAGTTTGCATTACTTTTGATTTTTTCCCCTCTGGCTTCTCCTTCAGTGTCAGATTGCTGGCAGGTGATGCAGTGTAACCTCTGCATGGTTCTTGTACAAAACAAAGGCACACAAACCAGCAGAAAAATGCCAGTCTGCCGATTTTGTTTGTTGTAACTAAAAGGGAAGAGAAATTTACATTTTAAAACTACCGTTGGGCATTCCGAAGAGTGTTAAAGTCAAATAACACCTGAAGACCCATGTTTCATGTTTTAGGGGTTGCTTCTTCCCCTCCGCCATCAGATTTCTGAATGGTCCATGAATACTACCTCATTTTTTTTGCTGTCTTTTGACACTACTTATATTTTTTTATATGCTTCTTAAAGTTTTTTTAGGTATTGTACTGCACTGCTGCCACAAATGTAGTTACATTTGTGATATGTACTATGTGTATATACGTATTCTGGTTTAAGATGGCATGACCGAAGGCATGTGACAGCTTACTAGTGGATTAAAAGGCAAGAGATTCGACTAAAAACATTACTTATAACATCTTTTCTGAAACAAGTTGTGGTGAACTATCGACACAGTGAGGAGGCCAGTGGAGGCGAGGCTGGTTTGGGGGATGAGCCATGTGGAGGCATTGTGAGGTGCAACATGTTCGAGCAGGGGTAGCAGATAGATTTGGTATTGCTGCCAGAGATAGACTGAGCATTTTGGAGGGGAGTCAATGCGGAAGAGTTTCAATGCTCGTCCACCTAACCCGGGTGCAAGGTTGGATCACACTGAGTGCCAAGTGGATTTTGAGAGGCTATTGTGTGTTTCTGCCTCGCTGGTGTGATGAATTGGGGACTGAAGCTTGGGTCTACTCTGATAGCTCTGCGAGTGGATCTGGGACTCAGTCTGCTCCGGAATGCTATTGGCTTGCTACTATTGTTTGCATGATTTGTGTTTTTTTTTCTCCCTCTTTCTCAGTGCAGTAGTTTTTGGTCTTTTTAAAAAATTGGGTTATTCATGTTTCTTGCTTTGTAGCAGACAAATTTCAAGGTGTATAATTTATACAATATTTGATAATAAATGTGCTTTGAAACTTTGAATCCTTTAATATGGGGAATGTGACAGCCTGTTCTGTGCTTTGAAAGCATATACAAACAACAGTGAATTAAAGACTGGATGAAGTTGATATTTGTTTAATGCTGCTCATATAGGCTGTCTAATATTTCCTGGGGAGAACACTTCTGTATTTTTGAACATAGAACAATACAGGCCCTTCGGCCCGCGATGTTGTCAATCTAAACCTTCCCTCTTCCATAGCCCTCCTTTGTTCCTTCATCCGTGTGTTTATCTAAGAGTCTCTTAAATGTCCCTCTTAAACTTATTTTGTCAAATAGTGCCATGGAATCTATCATGTTCACCTGAGAAACAAAGTAGAGGAGAAATATAAGGGTTACTATTCTCAATAACTTGTTTCGTAAGACCATGAGACTTTCAGTCCAGGAAGTCTGGTCCAACATTCCATCATGGCTAATTTATTGTCCCTCTCAGTCTTACTCCCTTGCCTTCTCTCCCATAACCTTTGGCGCCATTACTAATCAAGAACCTAACATCCATCCTTCGCTTTAAATATATCCAATGACTTGGCCCTCACAGCCATCTGTGGCAATGAATTCCACAGATTCACCACTCTCTGGCTGAAGAGATTCATCTTCAGCTCTGTTCTGAAGGTTTATCCTTCTATCCTGGGGCTGTGTCCTCTGATGCTAGACTCTCCCACTATTGGAAACATTTTCTGCACATCCACTCTATCTAGGTCTTTCAATAGTTGGTAGGTATCCCTATTCTTCTAAACTCTAGTGAGTACAATCCCTAGAGTTTAGAAGACTGAGGGTGAAGGGGTGGAATCTCGTTTCTATCTCTGTCTGACGATGCTGTAACCAGGAACCATCCTGACGACACCTAATGAACATGAGTGCATGCACACTTCCAGTAGGGGTCACTGTAATGCAGTTTAAAGCCTACACCCAGGTTGGAGCCTGCCCCCCCCCCCCCACCGCAACTCCCGTTCCTTGCCCCCAGAACACAGAAGCTAATTACTGAATGTCTGCTACTTCTCTGGCTTCCATTGGATAACCGAGCCTCTGTTGATTGTTCTAGTCTTGTTTGACTGGTTGTCACAGCAGTCGGTGCATTTTGCCCATCAAGCCCTTCAAGCAACCTCACCCCTTCTCCAGGAACAATGCCACTAGCAAGCTAGATTAATGTGAAGTTCTGTTTTGTGTTGCTTCTCTTATATGAACTTGCAAATAGCTTATGCAAACCTTCCTAGTCCCGAACTTCCTTGGCTGCTTCCAAAATACACTGGAGTCTCTGTTCTGCTACACAACACTATCTTATGGAGCAGTACAAAAATGTGTTGCATAGAGGATGTCTTAAGTGGTTTCTTTGTGTGAGGGAGGCAAAAACAATGACTGTTGTGTCAAAATGGTGCATTAGGGTTACATTGTGCATATATATTCCATGATATTCTGTTTATTACATTCATATTAACAGTCAAGGAGCTGAATTGTAGAACCTCAGAATACTTCCATTCACCATATTTTCTGAATGAAAAAAATTATTTGTTTTTAGGGAGGGGATGCAGGGGTAGAGAGGACGGTCTACAGAAATGATGCCAAACTCGACCAATATACACATTCCATTGTCCCTTCAAAATTTTTCATCATGTCAAGTTGACTTTTTAAATTTTTCTTGAGCATTTAATTCTGACATTGTAGCATAGCAGTCAGGGTTTAGCTTTACAGCACCAGCGATCACCAGGGAATTGGGTTCAATTCCTGCCACTGTAGGGAGTTTGCACGCTCTCTCTCTGACTGCATGGGTTTCCTCCGGGTGCTGCGGTATCCATCCACATTCCCAAGATGTACAGTTAGGGTTACTGAGTTGTATGCATGCTATATTGACTCTGGAAGGGTGACACTTGTGGCTTGCTCAGCACAATCCTCGCTGATTTGACTTGACGCTAAATTACACATTTCACTGCATGTTTCGAAGTTTCAATGTAAATATGACAAGTAACACTAATCTCTTTTTTTCCCAAAATCCTAACCCCACCCCTAACGACAAGGCACAAATTCTTCCATCTCCATGGATGTAAAACGAACATCAAGATAGAAGTAGGAGTACGCCTAATGGCCCTTTGTGTCCCATGGCGTCATAGACTCAGACAGCATGGAAGTGCGCCGTACCACCCAGCACATCCTTTTCGACCAGTAGGCATCTGTCTGTATCAATCCCATCTTCCAGCACTTGACCAAAAGCAATTTCAGTTCTCATCTACACACCGCGATGCTGTAATCTAGATACTAAAATGCTTTGCTTCCTGTAATTATGATGGACCAGGACCTCAGTCAGCTTCCCTCTTAACCTCCTCCATTCCAGGGAAAGCAGAACCAGCCTCTCCCATCTCTCCTCACAACTGAATCTCTGTGTTACAGGCAACATCCTGATCAATCTCCCCTGCACCCTGCCTGCCTTACATGGAAAGAAATGTTTTAAATCAATGCCACATTCCCAGAACACCAAAAGATCTCTTGATTAGCTTGAATATACTTGGCGACAAATCCTCCATATCCTTGTTGGGGAGAAAATTCTGAAGCTTCTCTACCAATTTGGGGAATAAATTTCTTCGTACCTCCTGAATGGCTGATGTATTATTTTGAGACTGAGTCTTGTTCTAGATTTGCCAGACAAGAATCCTGAATTTATCCTGTTGAACCCCACAAGAAATTTGTACATTTATGATGTTAGCGTTGTTTCTTCGAAAGAACATAGTTCCAGTCTTTCTAATCAGAATCAGGTTTATTATCACAGATGTACTGATACTGTGCAAAAATCTTAGGCACATATATATAGCTAGGATGCCCAAGACTTTTGGACAGTCCCGTATTGTGTGAGATTTGTTGTTCTGCAGCAGGAGTACAGTGCAAGGAATAAAAATTAGTATGTTACAAAAGACATAAATAATACAAAAAAGGAATAATGAAGTATTGTTCAGATGTCCAATGGCAGAGCGGAGAGGAGCTATCCCTACCTAACAGGTGGAGTGTGGGTTTTCAGGCTTCTGTACCTCGTCGCTGATAACAGTAACACCGAGAGGGCATGTCCAAATGCTGAGGGTCTATGATGACGGATACCGACTTCTTGAGGCACCGCCTCTTGAAGATTAGATTATGAGGACACTCAGTCCTTGTTTATTGTCATTTAGAAATGCATGCATGCATTAAGAAATGATACAATGTTCCTCCAGAGTGATAGCACAGAAAAACAGGACAAACCAAAGACTAACACTGACAGAACCACATAATTATAACATATAGTTACAGCAGTGCAAAACAATACCATAATTTGATAAAGAACATTCCATGGGCACGGTAAAAAAAAGTCTCAAAGTCCCGATTGACTCCTGAATCCCCGACAGCAGGTGGCAAAGGGAGAAACTCCCTGCCATAAACCTCCAGGCACCAACAACTGCCGATGCATTGAAAGCACCTGACCATAGCTGACACTGAGTCCGTCTGTCTGAAAACTTAGAGCCTCCGACCAGCCCCTCCGATACAGCCTCCCAAGCGCTATCCTCCGCTGAGCGCCTTCGACCTCACCCCGGCCGCCAAAACAAGCAAAGCCGAGGATTCGGGGCCTTCTCTTCCGGAGATTCTGGACCACACAGTAGCAGCGGCAGCGAAGTGGGCATTTCAGAAGTTTCTCCAGATGTTCCTCCATACTCTCATGTCTGTCTCCATCAAATCAGAATTGTGCACGATACCTACTTGACAAATAACAGATATCACCACTGGAGTGACCGCGTGCGCTGTGTTGCACCGCCATCTTCTCCTCCTCCCCCCAGATGTCCTCGGTGGTGGGGAGGGCTGTGCCTGTGATGGGGCTGGCTGAGTCTAAAATCCTCTGCCGCCTCTTTTGAATCTGTGCATTGGAACCTCCATACCAGGCTGTGATGCTCTCCACCATACATCTGCAGAAATTTGCAAAAGTCTTTGGTGACACCATATCTGCTCAAACTCCTAATGAAATATTGCCGCTAGTGTGCCTTTGATGTGATTGCATCAATGAGTTGAGCTCAAGATATATCCTCTGATATGCTGAAAATTTGCCTTCCCAAGGATCAATCTGGTAAACCTTCGCTATGTGCCCTCTATCTCAAATATATTCTTCCTTGAGTCTGTCACGGTGCAGCATTCCAGATGTGGTCTCACTGGGATTTGTAACTTAGATCAAATTCAAGTTTAGATTATTGTCATTCAACTGTACGCATGTATAGCACCAAACGAAACAATGTTCGTCTGGACCAAGGTGCACAACACAGTACATGTAACTCACAAACCACACATAAGGTAATATTACCACAAATAAATTAACAAATAATATTTATTCTTGTCAAAATCAAAGCATTTGTCATGTGCACAAGTGCATGTATGCACAGATACAATAAAGAGCATGCGGCAACATCACAGCAACATAGAATCAGATAAGCAGCATTCACAAGAAAGTCATAAATTAAGCATAAATTATGCACAGCATCTATAAGAAAGAACACAATATAGAAAATGTCTATTTCGGTGCAAAGTGATTAAATTGGTCATAATGCTGCTATACTGAGGTACTGATGAAGGTTGTGTCAATTGGTTCAAGAAAAGGAACCGTTAAAGGGAAGTAGCTCTTCCTGAACCTGCTGGTGTGGGGCTTCAGGCTTCTGTACCTCCTGCCCGCTGGTAGCTGTGAGAAGTTGGCATGGCCCGGAAAGTGGGAATCTTTGGTGATGGATATCGCCTTCTTGGGGGTAGCACTTACTATTGATGATACCAATGGTGAGGAGAGATGCGCCCGTGATGTGTTGGGCACAACCCACTGCTCTCTGCACCTGTTTGTCTTGCTGTGCATTCCACTGCACTCAAATCCTCTTGCAATAAAGGTCAACAAAGCACTCGACTATCTAAAAGCTTGCAGTCTCTGCATATTAAGGACCAAGGATCCACTTTATTTGCCATCTACATTTACACGTATTAAGAATTTGATGTGGTGTGCTGGTCAGGGTGCAGCATGCAACAAAAAACAATAGCATCTAATAATTATAAAGAATTTCTCATATATATAATCATAACTGGGAATATTAGCTGAAAAATGGCGGATGGAATTTAGTGCGAACAAGTGTGAGGTGATGCACGTTGGTAGAACCAACCAGGGTAGGTCTTACACAGTGAACAGTAGGGCACTGAGGAGTATGGTAGAACAGAGGGATTTGGGAATACAGGGCCATAATTAATTCGAAGTGGCATCACAGGCATATAGGGTCATGAAGAAAGCTTTTGGCACATTGACTTTCATAGATCAAGTATAGAGTACAGGAGATGGGATATTATGTTGAAGTTATATAAGACATTGGTGAGGCCTAATTTGGAATACTGTGTGCAGTTTTGGTCACCTACCTACAGGAAAGCTGTAAATAAGGTTGAAAGAGTACAGAGAAAATTTACATGGACGTTACCAGGTCTGGAGGAATTCAGTTATAAAGAAAGATTGATTAGGTTAGGAATTTATTCCTGAGAATGTAGAAGATTGAAAGGAGATTTGATCAAGGTATACAAAATTATAAAAAGTATAGACAGGGTAAGTGCAAGCAGGCTTTTTCCACTGAGGTTAAGTGCGACTACACCTAAAGGTCACGGGTTAAGGGTGAAAAGTGAAAAGTTTAAGGGGAGCATGAGGACAAACTTCTTCACTCAGAGGGTTGTGAGAGTGTAGAATGAACTGCCAGCTACAAGTGGTGCATATCGGCTCGATATCAACGTTGAAGCAAAGGTACATGAATAGTAGGAGCATGGAGGACTATGGTCCGGGTGTACGATGATAGGAGTAGGCAGTTTAAATGGTTTAGGCATGGACTAGATGGGCCAAAGAGCCTGTTTCTGTGCTGTACTTTTCTATGACTTGAGTGTTTTATATATATAATATAAACTCTATGTAAAACGCTAACAAAGTTATAGATTAAATTACCAATATGGAATAAAATGTGCATAATTAGATACCGGCATGTATTTACAATGGAAACAACATGATAAAAATTAGTTTAAAGCATCTGCAGTGCAGTGATGGAGGTTATCAAGGGAGGGGGGAGTCTATCTAGAATGGTTGATTGGATTAACTGTCTGGGGGAGGAAACTTTCAAGGTAGTGTGAAGTTTTAGTTTCAATGGGAGCATTTAGAAAAGGTAGTTTGCAGGGTGTGTAGTGTCTGCAGTGATTTTTCCTGCCCGCTTCTTTGTCCTAGACACATACAAGTCCTGCAGTGATGGTAGACTGCAGGCAGTGACCTTTCCTGCTATCATGGCAGTTCAGTGTTGTTTTCATATATTGTAAAAGGATCTTCATGATAAGTGCTTTCGGATACCAACATCTTTCAAACATCTATAATTTTAAAAAAATGCCTGTCCTGAATTTTCCGCATTGCATTTCATCTCGTCATTTGCTTGGTATTCACATAACATGTCTGCATCTCACTGAAGCCTTTCTTCACCCTTTTCAAAGCTCACACTGCAACCCCGCCCAGGACCAGTGGAATGGATTGTTTAATTTTCTATCTAGATCCATGAGTGTATAATCAGAACTGAGGGAACACTCCACTGCACTGTTGGAGTTACTACCATTTTGAGATGTTAATGTGATGAAAACACGCACACACCTCTGAATGGATATTTGTTTGTTTATTTACTTATTGAGATACAGAGTGGAATTGGCCCTTCGAGCTGTGCCACCCAGCACCCCCCAGTTTAACCCTAGCCTACCATGAGACAATTTCCAATGACCAATTAACCTATCAACTGGTATGTCTTTGGACTATGGGAGGAAACCAGAGCACCCAGAGGAAACCTGAGTGGTCACAGGGAAAACATACAAACTCCTTACAAGCAGCAGTGGGAATTGAGCCCTGGTTGCTGGTACTGTAAAGCGTTGTGCTAACCACTATGCTACTGTTCTATCCTATAATGATGTGAAGGATCCCACGCAGACTTTTTGAAGAAGAGCGGAGGAGTTCCCCCCAGTATCCTGGATGATGTTTATCACTCAGCCAAAGAATTCATGAATTAAACCCAGGACCTTCTGATCTGGATGGTACACCATCCAGTTAACTTATCAAGCCTTTCCAAAACAAATGTACATTTGTGGGGAATAAAAAGTACTGCTTTTAATTTCTTTCAAGAGTACAAATAGTATGGGGATAATTGCAATGTCCATACAATGCGTTCCATTTCCCTTTGTAGCAAATTGTTGGCAACGAAAAGGGAATAAAAGTTCAAGAGTTCCTTGAGTCCTTTAAATCCAAGTTCTTATTTAATTTCTGTTTCAAATATGAAGTACCCACATCCCTAGGAGCCCTGTAAAGCTATCGCGTTTTAACCATCTGTATTTTGTTTGTGACTAATTCGGTCACATAGATTCACTGTAAAGCTTTAGTATGAAGAAGTGACTTGCTCTTCAGCCGCCTACTTGTAATGGTTTGTTTTCAGAAACATATTTTTTTTTCTGTCATTCATCAGGCAGAAGTTGAAAAGGGTAAATATGAAATTTGCTTCCAGCAAGCTGTCGTTTCCTTCTGAAGCCATGACAATGTTTAAGGTGGCTGGGTACTTAGCCCTGTGTATAACTTTAGAATTCTGGGGCACATTGCATTAATCATGGTTGTAAATGTGAGGAAGTGGCATGGCTTTGCATCTGTTTATGCCTATTACTTTTGTTGGCTCGGGTTCTGACTATTAGGATTTGAACTTGGAAATCTAACCCCCAGATACAAAACAGATCTAGTGTTTCACTGACTGCCCAACCCTATCATTATGCACACTTCGACCATTTTTACCCAAAGTTCTGGATGTATTTGATCTTGAAATTCTCAGCTCAATTTTAAGTGAGCCAGAATTTTAATGCAGGCCTTCCATTTCTCTTGAATATTTTTTTCTCTTGTTTGACATAGAATATAGAACAGTACAGGCTTTTCGGCCCACAATGTTGTGCCAACCTTTTAACCTACTTCAAGATCAATCAAACCCTTCCCTCCCACATAGCCCGATATTTTTCTGTCATCCATTGAAGAGTATACTCTTAGATGAATGATGTTCTTGCCTATCTAAGAGTTTCCTGAATACTCTTGCCTCTATTTGCCTCACCACCACCCTGGCATGCATGCACCCACCATTTTCTGTTTAAAAATAACTTACTCTGACATCCCTCCTGTACATTTCCCCAGTCACCTTAAAATTATGCCCCCTCATAATAGCTATTTCCAACCTGGGAAAAATTCTCTGGCTATCTACTTAGTCATCTTTTCATCCCTTAGCAGAATCAGAATCAGGTTTAATATCATTTATCATAAGTTGTGAAATTTGTTGTTATTTGGCAGCAGTACTTTGCAATACATAAAAATAAAAGTAAATTACAGTAAGAAGAATATATATATATAATAGTTATATATATGATAGTTAAAGAAGTAGTGCAAAAACAGAAATAAAAAAATTAGTGAAGTAGTGCTCATGGGTTCAATGTCCACTCAGAAATTTGATGGCAGAGGGGAAGAAGCTATTATTGAACCATTTGGTGTGTGTCTTGAGGCTCTGTTACCTCCTTCCTGATGATGGCAATGAGAACAGGGCATGCCCTGGGTGATGGGGGTTCTTAATGATGGATGCTGCCTTTTTGAGGCATCACTCCTTGAAAATATCCTGGATGCTGGGAAGGCTAGTGCCCATGATGGAGCTTACTAAGTTTACAACTTTCTGCAGCTTATTTCAATCCTCTGCAGTAGCCCCTCACCTCCTTGAGAGGTTGGTCATGACTAGACTGAACTCCTGCCTCAGCAAGGACCTGGACCCATTGCAATTTGCCTATTGCCACAGTAGGTCAACAGCAGACACAATCTCAATAGTTCTCCACATGGCTTTAGACCACCTGGACAACACAAACACCTACGCCAGGATGCTATTCATCGACTATAGCTCAGCATTTAATACCATCATTCCCACAATCCTGATTGAGAAGTTGCAGAACCTGGGCCTCTCTACCTCCCTCTGCAACTGGATCCTCGACTTCCTAACTGGAAGACCACAATCTGTGTGGATTGGTGATAACATCCTCCTTACTGACGATCAACACTGGCGCATCTCAGAGGTGTATGCTTAGCCACTGTTCTACTTGCTATCTACATATGACTGTGTGGCTAGGCACAGCTCAAATACCATCTATAAATTTGCAGATGATACAATCATTGTTGGTAGAACCTCAGATGGTGACGAGAGGGTGACGAGAGAGTGAGATATGCCAACTAGTGGAGTGGTGTCGCAGCAACAACCTGGCACTCAATGTCAGTAAGACGAAAGAGCTGATTGTGGACTTCAGGAAGGGTAAAATGAAGGAACACATACCAATCCTCATAGAGACCATAAGACCATAAGACAAAGGAGCAGAAGTCGGCTATTCGGCCCATCGAGTCTGCTCCGCCATTTTATCATGAGCTGATCCATTCTCCCAGTTAGTCCCACTCCCCCGCCTTCTCACCATAACCTTTGATGCCCTGGCTACTCAGATACCTATCAATCTCTGCCTTAAATACACCCAATGGCTTGGCCTCCACTGCTGCCCATGGCAACAAATTCCATAGATTCACCACCCTATGACTAAAAAAATTTCTTCGCATTTCTGTTCTGAATAGGCGCCCTTCAATCCTTAAGTCATGCCCTCTCGTACTAGACTCCCCCCCCCATCATGGGAAACAACTTTGCCACATCCACTCTGTCCATGCCTTTCAACATTCGAAATGTTTCTATGAGGTCTCCCCTCATTCTTCTAAGTTCCAAGGAATACAGTTCAAGAGCGGACAAACATTCCTCAAATGTTAACCCTCTCATTCCTGGAATCATTCTAGTGAATCTTCTCTGTACCCTCTCCAACGTCAGCACATCCTTTCTTAAATAAGGAGACCAAAACTGCCCACAGTACTCCAAGTGAGGTCTCACCAGCGCCTTATAGAGCCTCATAGAGGGATCAGAAGTGGGAGAGAGTGGGCAGTTTCAAGTTCCTGAGTGTCAAGATCTCTGAGGATCTAAACTGGTCCCAACATATCGATGTAGTTATAAAGAAGGCAAGACAGTGGCTATACTTTATTAGGAGTTTGAAGGGATTTGGCATGTCAACAAATACACTCGAAAACTTCTATAGATGTACCGTGGAGAGCATTCTGACAGGCTGCATCACTGTCTGGTATGGAGGGGCTACTGCACAGGACTGAAAGAAGCTGCAGACGGTTGTAAATCTAGTCAGCTCCATCTTGGGTTATAGCCTACAAAGTACCCAGGACCTCTTCAAGGAGCGGTGACTCAGAAAGGCAGCGTCCATTATTAAGGACCTCCAGCACCCAGGGCATGCCCTTTTCTCACTGTTACCATCAGGTAGGAGGTACAGAAGAAGCCTGAAGGCACACACTCAGCGATTCATGAACAGCTTCTTCTCTGTCACCCGATTCCTAAATGGACATTGAACCCTTGGACGCTATCTCACTTTTTTTTAATATACAGTATTTCTGTTTTTGCATGTTTTTAATCTATTCAATATACATATACTGTAATTGATTTACTTTATTATTTTTAAATATTTTTTCTCTTCTATATTAAGTATTGCATTGAACTGCTGCTGCTAAGTTAACAAATTTTATGTCACATGCTGGTGATAATAAACCTGATTCTGATATTGAACCTGGTTTTTTCTGTTATCATGTAATAAATGCTGACCCTGCTGAGACTAATTCAGTTAGTAGAGACTATGAAGCTAAAAAAACCTTTTTTTTCTAATTCAAAGATTTTTGTAACAGCCAAATCAGAAAAGAACTGTGCCATAATGGGAAAAGTTGAAAGCATTTTGCCCTGATAGAGGTGCACTAGATGATAAGAATCATAGTCGATAGCCAGAGACTTTTTCCAAGGGTGGAAATGGTTAATACGAGGGGGCATAATTTTAAGGTGATTGTAGGAAAGTATGGGGGGGATGTCAGAAGTAGTTTTTTTTACACTGAGAGTTGTAGGTGCAAGAAATCCACTGGCAGGGGTGCTGGTAGAGGCATATACATTCGGGGCATTTAAGGGAATTTTAGATTGGTAAATGGATGGTAGAGAAATGAAGGGCTGTGTAGGTGGGAAGGTTTAGATTGATCTTGGAGTAGGTTAAAGGTTGGCACAACATTGGGGCCGAAGGGCCTGTGCTGACTGTTATGTTCTATGTATAAAGTCCAAGCCTGTTCAACCTCGTAAGCCGAAGGGCCTGTAATGTGCTGTACTGCTCTATGTTCATTTCTGATGGTGCCACCAGCTGCCATTATGGATTAACATGTATTGGCACTGCTCACATTAGATGCTGAATCGCAAAAGATGACGGGCCGCTGAAGGACAGGATTTGAACAGAAACAGCACAAATTTGTAGAAAAAGCCGCGATAAACAATAACTAATGTTTTTTAAAAAAAGAAAATAGAGTTGCAGTAAAGCATGTTCGCTCTGAGTAAATGTAGGTTTTGTGATCGACTATATCTGCACACCATCAATTAGATCTCAATTCGTAGTGCAAGTCAAGCCCTTGGCGATGGGCGGCAACTTTCCCTAGGCTAATTTTGTGGTGCATTGTACTGTTTTCCATCCAGCAGCAATATGCTAATGTGTAACATACTGGCAGAGGGAAGGGGAGTGTGGAGAGGAAGGAGAAAATCTTCAATAAAATTTAAAAATAACAACATACTGGAAAGTAACTCTTGTTATCTTCCTGGTACCACAGCTGGAATATCACAAGGCTTTTTGAATAGAACATGATACTACTACGACAGAGACAAGTGTGGCACCATTTTATGCACAGCAACATCCCAAAAGGATCTGAGAATGACCAATTATTGGTGTTGTTGCTCACTGTTCCTCTAAACTGAGAAGGTGCATGGCTGCACAGTAACTGAAATGCTTCCGTGCACATAGCTTCTGTTGCTGTGCAGCTGGAATTTTTTTAATATAATGTTTTATTGAAGTGTCGCACAGTTTTCAGGCAATGTAAAAAAATTCCTGCTTAGAGCAATGGTTGGTCCATGCAGCTATAAAAATAGAGGGAATATTGTTGTTGACTGAAAAGTTAAAAGTAAATTTCTTATCAATGTACATATATCTCACTAGATACTACCCTGAGATTCCTCATCCACTAATCACCTCCAAGTTTTTTACTTCATCTGCCACTCCCACCCACCCGCTTATCTCCTCACCTGGTCTCACCTATTATCACCTGCCAGCTTTTACACCTTCCTCTCCTACCACCTTCTTATTCTGGCTTCTTCCCCCTTCCTTTCCAGTCCTGATGAAGAGTTTCAACTGTTTATTCCTCTCCACAGATGCTGCCTGACTTGCTGAGTTCCTCCAACATTTTATGTGCATTGCCCTGGATTTCTCTAGCATCTGCAGAATGTCATGTGTTTGAAACTTTGCTGGTCCATGTCTTTACTCTTATGTGTTTCACGGCATACTCTGGGTTTAGGGGTGCCATTGTAAACTTGGATTATTATTATGTCGTAATGGTAAATGGTAGTGATAGCAAGAACAATCTGATAATGTGCTATTGTATTGTGAAAAGCTGATTTGTATGGTATGAGGGGATAGCATGGGGAACTTTTTGATGTATAAAATAAGTTCACAAACTTTCATTTTGCTTGTGTTTCTAATTTTCTTTAAAGGATTTTAAAAAATCTGTGGCTAATTTTATTGTTCAAAATATTCTTATTTTGCCTATAACCATCTGTGTATAGTTTGGCAGTATAGTGTAATGAACACCTGATTTTAACTTGAATTTAATTTTGTGTACTTCAAAATAACTTGGAAAAATGTTTTTTTTTCATCTTTTGAGGTTACACTTCTTTTCCTCTTGCAATAGCTTTACTCATTTATTTACTCTGCTTTGACTGTGACCAGATTTGGAATTACCAAAACCCATAACTTCATATAGATGTACCGCACGATTCTAACCCATATATATGCTGTATATGTACTGCACCATTCTAACTCAGAGCAAACTCTGTTCCTTTGGAACAACTATGCTCAGCGATACTGGCTCCAGGTCCACCAACAACACACTAGTTTAAAATCCTCATTGTTGTTTTCAGAATCAGATTTATTCTGAGGCCTCCTTTGGTCAGGGTTGATCATGAATGATGAGCCCTAGCTGTCTAGCTATGCAAAGGCTGGGAAGTACAATATAAAGAGTAAGCTGTTGCCCATGGAGCAAGCTTCCATTCTCCACACATCTGAGGAACCCAAAGGAACGGCAGAGACCCATGCACTTTGGTACTAGTGGCATTGCAGGTGTTGCCAGTCAGCGTTGAACTCAACATAGGACAGTCTTAGGGACTCCAGCTCCAGATTTTTCCCTCAGGGTTTACTCCCAAAGTCTTCCCCATGAGTGAGTACAGCTGCAAGGCAGTAGAGGTTTGAGATCAGAGTTTTTATTCTCTTAGATGAGCTGCCAACCACAGCTGATGAGCCCCTTCTGCCTGAAGCGACTGATTTTAAGGCACCAGTAACCTTCCTTTGCCCCTTCTCCTGTCAGTAGAAATGGTCCCGCCGAGCTTAGTAAATAAGCCACATACGAAGGCCAGGAGCTGGACTTGGTTATCAGAGGCTATTTGAGACACAATGCCATTGGGAGCATTTAATAGGTGGTGGGAACTTATCTCCATGACCAGCCCCCGGCTAGAACGACCTTAAGGAATCCATCAGGTTTATTATGACTGACATATAACGTGAAATCTGTTGCTTGTAGCAACAGTACAGTGCAAAGACATCACTATGTATAAATTACAAAAATAAATACATTATATTTATTTTTAAATGTCGGGAAAGAAGTGGTTTGTAAATCATTGAATGTAGATCTTCAGGCTCCTGTACCACCCCCTAGAGGGCAGTAACAAGAAGATTATAAGAGCATAAGGCATGGTACCAGAGTTAGGCCATTCAGCCCATTGAGTCTGCTCCGCCATTCCATCATGGCTGATTTATTATCCCTCTCAACCCCATTCTCCTGCCTTGTCCCGTAACCTTTGATACTCTTACTAATCAAGAACCTATTGACCTCCGTTTTAAATATACTAACTGACATAACCTCCACAGTTGTCTGTGGCAATGAATTCCACATCCCAGATGCTGAGGGTTTTTAATGATGGATGCTTTCTTCTTGAGGTGCCACTTAAAGATGACCTCAGGGTAGGGGAGTGTTGCGCCCGTGATGGAGCTACTGAGTCTACAACCTTCCGTGGTATCTAACAACCTTGTGCACTGAAGCTTCAATACCAGGCTGTGATTCAGCCAGTCGGAATGCTCACCACCATGCGTCCATAGAGATTTGTCAGAGTCTTTTGACATACCCAATCTCCTCTCACTTCTAATGGCCTTGTACAATCACACTCCAAGATCCCAGTGTAGCTCAGATCTGGCCGTCTATTCATCTCTTAGTTTCATCAATATTATTTGACAAAAACTCCACTGGCTAGAGTTGCAACCAGAACAATAGAACATAGTGAGCAAAACACACAAAATGCTGGAGGAATTTAGCAGGTCAGGCAGTATCTGTAGAAATAGCCAACAGTTGACAGTTTGGGTCAAGACCCTTCATCAGGACTGGAGAGGAAGGGGGAAGCCACGTGTGTGGGAAAGGTAAAAGATAGGAGATCTGATAGGAGAGAAGCATGGACCATGGGAGAAAGGGAAGAAGGAGAGGTACCAGGGGGAGGTGATAGACAGGTGAGGAGAAGAGGTAAGAGACCAGAATGGGGAATAGCAGTTTCAAACTCCTCACATCTCACACAACCTCTCATGATTCCACAACACATTCTAAACAATTAGAAAAGCTCACCAGTACCTCTACTTTCTGAGAGAGCTGAACTATGCACGTATATACTCACATCCTTTTACAGATGTGCAGTAGTGACCATTCTCGCAAGCTGCAACTCTGCATGGTATAGAAACTGTATTGCGGTAGTCAGGAAGACTACAACGAATAGTCAAAACTTCCCAACGCATCACTGGCATCAGCCTTCTTGCCATCAGGACCCATATACAGGAAGGTGCTGGATGAGGGCCAGTAACATTATAAAGGATCCTACCAGACCAGCCTGTTCATGGACTGTTTGTCCCACTCCCATCAGGAAGGAGGCCACGTCGCATCTATGCCAGGACCACCAAATTCCCCAAGCAGTAAGGCTGATCAACACCTCCACCCACTAACCCACCCCTCCACACCCCCAACCACCACTACTTTATCATTTCCTGTCAAAGTCACCTTATGTACAGACACTCCTGTGCCTACCGTCACTTTATGGACATACAATCAATCTACGTATATAAGCTATTTTATGTAGTTATATTTATTTTGTTTTTTATTATTATGCTTATCTTATTGTGTTTTTTTTGAGCTGTATCGGATCCAGAGTAAGAATTTTTCTCCTTTACACTTGTGTATTGGAAATAACATTAAGCAATCCTGAATGAAGTAGTTTGTTGTTGCTCTGTTAGGGTTCCACCAGGATCAGTCAGCATTAGTGGCTACTGTACCTCATTGTGCAGTTAATTGGTAAACAATTCAAAGGGGATTTGATGGGTGTATGAGAGAGTGTAAATATCAGTGATACAGAGAGATATGGGGATGAACACACAAAGATGCTAGAGGAGCTTGGCATGTCAGGCAGCTTCCACGAAAAGAACTAAAAAGTTGACATTTTGAGCCGAGACCGTTCATCAGCACTGGATGGGGGGAGGTGTGATTAGAAGCCAGAACAAGAAGGAAGTGGAAGGAGTACAAGCTAGAAGATGATAGGTGAAGGGGAGTAGTGAGAGAGGAAACCCCGTCAAAGAGAAGATTGAAACTTCTTCAGGGTAGGTAGTGGATGAACAGTGGGATTGAAGGTATTGCTCTGCTGAGAGTCTGCATGTCTCCAATGGTGGCCTCCAAATTAACATAAGTAACTTCCAAACTTTTTTTGAGGTTGATCCAAGTACGGCAAAAGGTGATGAATTCTAAAGTTGAGGTGGGAATGCCTGACATTTGAGGAGTGGCATCACAGACACCTAGCAAAACAGAATGCATAGAATCAAGGGGAAAAGTGCCACTGACTGGAGTCATTGAGCACTACAGACCCTTTGGCCCAGCTAGTCCACCCCGAACCATTTAATCCGCCTGGTCCCATTGAACTGGACCATACTCCTCCCATCCGTGTACCTATCCAGACTTCTCTAAAACGTTGCAATCGATCCCACATCCACTACTTATGCTGGCAGTTCATTCTACACTCTCACCACCCTCTTGAGTGAAGAAATTCCTTCTTTAAGTTTCCCAATAAATATTTCACCTTATGTGCAGACCTTATGTTGCTGAGACTGGAGGACCAGAGTTATAAGGACAATTGAATAGATTAGGACTTTATCCATGGAACGTAGAAGATTGTTGAGAGATTTGATAGAGGTATACAAAATTATGAGGGATACAGATAGGGTAAATGCAAGCAGGCTATTTCCAGTGAGGCTGGGTGGGACTAAATCTATCTGTCATGGCTTAAGTGAGAAAGGGAAATGTTTAAGGGAACATGAGGGGAAATTTCCTTGCTTAGAGGATCATTGGAGTGTGGAATGAGATGCCAACACGCAAGTGGTGCATGCAGTCTCAATTTCAATGTTTAGGAGAAGTTTGGATAGGTACATGGATGGTAGGGGGATGGAGGGCAATGGTCCTGGTTGCAGGTTATTGGGAGTAAGCAGTTTAAATGGTTTGGTATGGACTAGATGGGCTGAAGGGCCTGTTTCTGTGCTGTACTTTTCTATGACTCTTAAAGTATAATTCAAAATGTATGTACTGCATAGCACAGGTAAACAAGTAAGCAGTGAAGAGTACAGTAAACAGCTTGCTGTCCTAGTGGTGGGAACTTGGTGCTGGCGACAGGGTGTTCCTTAGTTTCATGTGTCCAACTGAGGAAATGCCCCCTTCCATTGTTTCAGAGGCTTCTCCTCTAGATTCAGCCCTGAATGTCCAGTAATGGAAGGAGCTCAGACTATGGTCTTTCCTCAGGGAGCTTTTTACAGTGACTGCACTGAACATGTACTCCTGCAGCCTGGACTGTGCTGGTCTGCAGCATTCCCGTACAGTACTTGACCGGCTATTTGCTCCCCAAACAACCCTGTACTGGTTGGGATCCATGTGACTTCAACAATCCTGACAATCCACACCCTTAAAGTCAGGGCAACTTGCCTAATCAGCACTCAGTCCAATCCCCAGTCTACTTAAACGTTCACACTTCTGTTGTTGGCAAGCCGTGGCCGCTGTGTGTTCTAAACGCTACTGGAACACAAGTCACATGAGATTGTGCAGATGCTGGAAATCCAGAGTAACACACACAAAATGTTGGAGGATCTGAGCTTATCAGGCAGTATGTATGGAAAGGAGTAAAGGCTGAGACCCTTCATTAGGACTGGAAAGAAAGGGGGAAAAAGCCGGCTTCTTTCCTGTCCTGATGAAAGGTCTTGGTCTGAAACACTGACTGTTTATTCCCCTACATAGATGCTGCCTGACCTGCTAAGTTCCTCTAGCAACTCTAATTGCCCCTGCAAATATGCACACTCACGCACTAAAAAGTCAGGGATACGAGGCATATGGAAAAGCGATGAATGGTTTCCGTCGAAGTCTCATATATCTGACTTGGAATTACGTTCATCTTTGTTTCATTTATGGGCAATGAAGGCACAGTGAGGGAATTGCAGATACTTTTCCAGTTCCTGGAACTCCCTGCCCATCAATGAAATGACCCAAGAGACAACCCCTACCAGAGGCAGTCAGAGAGAGGCAGTAACTGCTGACCTCTCAGGCAATGCCTGCATACCAGGAATATATTAACGACATGCACGCTGAAACTACTGGGCCGAGGCTGATTAGATTCAAACTGATTCTGAAGGCAATGAAGGCATATGATGCTGCTGATAAGTGGCGACTCTTTGCATGCAGCTCCGATGGGAATCATCAGATATTCCCATTTAGAACTACTACAGCTGAAATCCACAGTCACAGCCATAGATATTTAAGTAAGCGACATTGTTTTAAGACGTTTAAAAATCCATGCACACTACCTCACTATTTTTGCTTTCTTTCTGTGCTACTTATTTATTTTTGATATATTTCTTATTGTAATTTATAGCTTTTATGTACTATACCGTCGCCACAAAACAACATATTTCATGACATAGAGTATGCAGTGATATAAACCTGATTCTGATGCTGATTGTGTCTAGTTTATACCACCAGCCTCTGACTGAGGGGAGGACTGGGTTCACCAGTCTACTTGGGCTGGGTTTCATCTCCTGTTAGAAAATAGTAAACGATTTGTCACAGGGTAAGAATATTCCCAATACTTAGATATTTCAGAATCGGAATCAGGTTTAATATCACTGGCATATGTCAGAAATTTGTTGTCTTTGCAGCAACAGTATGCAATACATAATAATAGAACAAAACCGTGAATTACAGTAAATATATATATTAGTTTAATTAAATAAGTAGTGCAAAAATAGAAATTGAGAAGTGAGGTAGTGTTCATGGGTTCAATGTCCATTCAGAAGTTGAATGACAGAGGAAAAGAAACTGTTCCTGAATCATTGAGTGTGTGCCTTCAGGCTTCTGTACCCCCTTCTTGATGGCAGCAATGAGAACAAGGCACGGCCTGGGTGATGGGGGTCCTTAATGATGGACGCTGCCTTTTTTAGGCATCATTCCTTGAAGATATCCTGGATACTACGCAGGCTAGTAGTGCCTATGATGGAGCTGACTGAGCTTACAACTCTCTGCAGCTTACTTTGATCCTGTGTCCCATACCAGACGGTGATGGAGCCAGTTACAATGCTCGTCACGGTACATGTTGTGTGAAGCAAGATTCCACAAGTATGGAGCAACAAAAAAAGCGATCTGCTGGAGGAATTCAGCAGACTGAACAGTATGTGTGGGTGGGCCATTGTGTAATGCTCTACAGAACCAGAAACCACGGTTCAATTCCTGCCACTGTCTGTACATTCCCCTCTGACCGCGTGGGTTTCCTCTGGTTGCTTGGATTTCCTCCCACATTCTAGATGCATAGATTAGATTTAGTTAGCAAGTTGTGGACATGCTACGTTGGTGCCAGGAGCATGGCGAAACTTATGGACTGCGCCCAGTACGTCCTTGGACTGTGTTGGTCATTGATACAAATGACACATTTCACCGTGTGCTTTGATGTACCTTGTGACAAATAAAGTTAATCTAATCTGTGGAGGCAGGTAGATGTTTAAGATTGAGACCCTGAATGGAAGTCCTGATGTAAGGTCTGGACCCTCCGTTTGCCTCCATAGATGGTGCCTGACCCAGTAAGTTCCTCCAGCCTCATGTCCCACACCACCAGGTTCAGGAACAGTTATTACTCTACAGTCATCACGCTCTTGAACCAGCATGGATAATTTCACTCACCTTATCACCGAACTTCCCTCAACCTATGGACTCATTTTTGAGTCTCTTTATCTCATGTTCTTGATATTTATTGTTAATTTGCTTTTTATTATTATCATCATTTCTCTTTTATTTCTTTTGTATTTGCATATTTTGTTGACTTTTGCACATTGGTTGTTTGTCCTGTTGAGTGTGGTTTTTCATTGATTTAGAATCAGGTTTAATATCACCAGCATATGTCGTGAAATTTGTTGACTTTGCAGCAGCCCTATCATTCAATACATGATAAATATAGAAAAAAATGTGAATTACAGTAGTTACAGTATATATAATATATATATATATATATATATATAAATATATATAAAATAGTTAAATTAAACAGAAAAACCGAAGTAAAAAGTAGTGAGGTAGTGTTCATGGGTTCAATGTCCATTCAGAAATCGGATGGCAGAGGGGAAGAGGCTGTTCCTGAACCGTTGAGCGTGTGCCTTCGGGTTCCTGTACATCCTCCCTGATAGTAGCGATAAGAAGAGGGCATATCCTGAGTGATGGGGGCCCTTAATAATTGTCGCCGCCCTTTTGAGGCGTCGCTCCTTGAAGATGTCCTGGATGCTGGGGAGGCGAGTGCCCAGGTTGGAGCCGACTGAGTTTACAACTCTCAGCTTATTTCGATCCTGTTGCATTTCTTTTATTTACTGTGAATGCCTACAAGAAAACGAGCCTCGAGGTTGCATATGGTGATATAAGTGTATTTGATAATCGATTTTCTTTGAACTTTAAATACCTCCAATCCACAAATCTGCATTTTCTCCGGGATATATTTAATTTTAATACAAAACCGTAACACTGCGCCAATAATAGGAGGCAGTGTCAGTAACTCGTTAGAAGACCGATCACACCGGCTTTGAATTTTAAACTTACTGTATATCAAAAAAATATTCAAATTAAAGTATCCGCGGTATTTAAATCATTATTGTACCATCACTACTTTATCATTTCCTGCCAGTCACCGTGTGTACAGACACTCCTGTGCCTAGTACCACTTTATGGACATACAATCAATCTATGTATATGTATACAATATAATTAATATACATACTTTATATATTTATACAAGCTATCTTACGTATTTATAGTGTCATTTTAAAAAATCTTATTATGTTTTTTGTGCTGCATCGGATCCGGAGTAACAATTATTTCGTTCTCCTTTACACTTGAGTGCTGGAAATGACATTAAACAATCTTGAAACTTAACCTCGAATTTTAAACGGTCTGTTTTTATTTTAGCGCTGCCTCCATTTCCTATATATGTTTTAATTTTTCAACTTTTTTGGTGTTAATCCTTAAATATTTCGATTTGTTCCTTTGAAAAACAATGTTTAATAATTCTCGTGCGCGCTTGCATTGAGAAATATTACGCGGGTAACGCTGCTCCGCTGCGGCTTCTGTCTTCCAATCCAAACATCCCAGGCTTTCGACCTAACGGAAGAAATACAAAAATAAACTGAATTTTACCGCACTCTTCCCCCCCCCTCGCATTTTATTTCCAACCCTTGTTAATTTTACCACATTTAGCGGCGAGAATTGAAACTAGCTCGGAGAGCAGGTCAGAGCACTCACTCCCTCATCCGAATAAAAACAAAAGACTTCTCCGCGCCTTGCTAAGACTTCGCTTAGTTGATTAAAGAAAGCCCGAATCACGGCTCGGGCTGAATGCTTGTTTCGTAAGGTTAGAGTTGATCGATCGTGGCAGCGATTACTGGAGGGTCAAGGCTAGTTTCCCCAGCAGAGGACTGAAAGGGTTGATAATTAAAGAGGAAATTGTCGAGTTTAGCCTAGTTCGGAGCTGTATGTACCAACTGATTAACTGGGTATTGCTGTAAATGCGACGGTTCCGCGCAGAAAACCGAGTGGAGACTAAGCTATCATTCTAATGTATATAAGATATGTTACGCATGGTGTTTTTAAAAATTATGTTTTATTGTGTTCTTTACCTTAGTATTTTTGTGCTGCATCGGAGTAACAATTATTTCGTTCTCCTTTACACTTGTGTGCTGGAAATGACATTAAACAATCTTGAATATTGAATTTACCAGTGAAGTGGCGTCGAATTACTTTGAACCCGCACTGCGAAGTTAGTCAAATAAGTGTGAGTTGTTTAACAATCTGACAGTCAGATAGGACGTAGTATTTTAATTCATTAACTGATGGGTCTGAGTTTAAGCCTACGCTCGAACCAAAACAAAAACGCAGCCTCTATCGAGGTAAAATTATTTTGAATTAAATGTTTTGATTGAGGTCAGCTTTGAGTTAACGATCTGTAATCGACACTGGGCATTAAACCGGGTCAGTGCGTTCGGTGATGAGCTCAGACCCTTTCCCCAGCCTCAGGAGCCAGTCATAAGCACTTAAAGTAATTATTTGTGTTGAGATTTTAAGCGGAAACCGCTGTCGAAAAAAATCCACCTGGCTTTTGTTTTCCTCCTGAATAAATGTCGACGACTGTAGTATTAGTGTAGCTACTGAGTGGGACTGAGGATTAATAGAATAAGAGCCCTTTCTACCCCCCCCCTTTCCATTCTAGTTCTGTTGAAGCGTTTTGACCCGAAACGCCAACTCTTTATTCCTCTTCGCAGATGCTGTCTGACCTGCTGAGTTCCTCCAGCATTTTGTGTGGATTGCTCTGGATTTCCAGCATCTGCAGAATCCCTTGTGTGTATAATAGAATTAGATTTATTGACTTAATGATGTGAAATTTGTTGTTTTGCGGCAGCAGTCCAGGGTAAAGATATAAATAACCGTTAATTACAAAAATAAATAGTGCAAAAAAAAAGGATTAATGGGGTCGTTTTCATGGGCCGTTCAGATAATCTGATGGCGAAGAGGAAGAAACTCTTTCTGAATAATTGAGTGTGTATATTCAGGCTCCTGTACCCGCTTTCCCGATGGGAAGAGGCCGCCGGTGCAAGTGTAAACGGTGCAGCTCCGGGACACCTTCAAGGAGCGATGCCTCAGAAAGGCAGCATCCATCATTAAGGAGCCCCAGCACCCTGAACATGCCCTCTTCTCATTGCTACCATCAGGAAGGAGATACAGGGGCCTGAAGGCACACTCAACGATTCAGGAATAGCTTCTTCCCCTCTGCCATTCGATAGACATTAAACCCATGAACACTATCTCACTTTTTTATTTCTATTTTTGCACTACTTAGTTAGTTTAACTATTTAATATATGTATACTTACTGTAATCTTATTTTTTCCTAATATGTAATGCGTTGTACTGTTGCCGCAAAGACAAAAACAAATATTAAATCTGATTCTGTATTTGATGGCCATTGAGAAAGACACAGCTGAGTTTTAGGTTGTTACCTGTATGAAAGCCATTTATTTTAATTTTATCACGTTCCTTTCGAACGCTTCTCCGGACAGCCTGAAGTCCAGTTACAAGTCAGAAGAAATGTGACCAAAGTTCAAAATATCTTTATTATCAAAGTATGTGTCGCCATACATTGTTACGTTCCATCAGCCGTCAAGTGCATCTTCCATCCTCGCGTTTACTTCGCACTATTTCATTAGTGTCGGCGAGGAATAAAAGGGACAGGGGACACAAATCATCGCGGGATGATTGCGGAGAATTCTCTGTATACAAGAATAAAGATTTTTTTTTCTGATAACTGACGAGTTTTAAAATCCCGCTCTTCAGCGCAATACTATTTGCAATCTTGGTTTACGCTCAGTTCTTTCAAAGTTGACTGCCAGACGTAGGGCCCTTAGAAATAAATCTCCCAATCCCATCCCATCCCACCCCACCCCACCCCACCCCACCCCACCCCACCCCACCCCACCCCCAGAAAGATGGTCTTAAAAGCATTTAAGTGCTAGTAGTAAAATGAAAGACTAACGTGAGCCATATTTTACTACACAGGTAGGGTACGGGTATGACACCCAATAACCTACGGGCTATGCCGCCGCAAGACCTGTTCTCTCTCGGCGCTGGACGCCTTAACCTGAGATATTTCCTCAGAGATTGATCCCCCCACCTCACCATTCCTTTGCCTCATCCGCCTACCCCTCCCTATTTCCCTCCCATTCCCCTTCTTTCGCGCCATTTCTCTCCCCTCTCCTTTTCACCCTATTTCTCTCCCCGACCCCCATTCTTCTCCCTCAAATTCTCCTCACCGCTTTGCTGAGTGCAAGAAACAAACAGCAGAAAATTCGCAGATGCTGGAAGTCCAAGCAACACACACAAAATGCTGGAGGAACTCAGCAGGCCAGGCAGCATCGATGGAAAAGAGGACAGTCGATGTTTCGGGCAGCAGTCCTTCAGCATTTTATGTGTGTTGCAAGAAATAAATTCCTGGGGCGCTTAGGGGCTATTCACTTGAAATTCATTTATTTAATGGCCTTTGTAAAGTGACGATCGGGGGTGGGGTGAGTGTGAGTGTGGGGTGGTGCTTCCTTCACCTGAGGCCCACAGGTGCTGTGTTTGAGAGTCACGGCTCTGTGTGTGTATTTGTGCAAGTGACATATCTTTCCTTAAGTCGGTGGCCTTGTGGATGGTGTGTGTGTGAATTATAATCGAGCATTGCACGTTAAACTTGCACGAAACTGTCAACACGGGAGGCTCCCAGTCTGAGGCGCAGCAAAATCGAATGCAAACCCTCTTCGGCTGAGGTGTAAATGTATTTTAATCTAGGGCACACGGTTGTTACTCTAGTCTGCCAAATGAGTGTAATAACGAGTAGAAACCAGGGACTTCTCACGCTTAATGAAAAGCTTAGTTAACCTCTGTCGTGACGTGGCACTGAAGAGGAAGGTTTACGCAGCTCTACGGCTGACAGTGTCTTGATTTGCGTTTTTTTTAAAAGGCTTTGGGGTAGGTTTGAAATTTTAAAAAAGACAAGTTTTAAAGATGCGCGAGAGTGAAGCCCCTGGCTCCGTCCTTGTTGGCGCAGTACCTTTCGTAAAAGACAGAAGCTGCCGTTTCTCCGTACTGTACCTGACCGCATTGTCTGTAGGAAGAAGCAGTCTGCACGTTTTCTCTTCGATTCATTTTTGACGCGGGTCGACCCTGTTGTTGATCTGTCCTGTCTGTATGTAAACCAGTCACCAGAACAATGATCATAGTCATGAGCAGTCATGTTTAATGTTATTAAAAACTGACTTTTTTTTTCTTGAGGGAGGCAGCAGTCAATACCCTTCCCTTTAATCTTTGAAATTTTTCTCTATGTGAGCTCTGTTCGGGAACAGCAAAGTTACAAGGTATGGGGGAGGGGAGGAGAGGTGAACAGCCAGTGAATTGCATATGTTAAACGTGTGATGTTATTCCAAAACATTAATGAAAGGGAAGTTGGGGAGTAAAATACTTCCAAATGTTTCCGACATAATTTTTGCCCTAATGTACTTAAAAAAATCGTAGAATCATTAAAAAAAGATTTAAATTTGATAACTTTAACTGAGTTCAAAGTAGTAATTCTTAACTGTCTTTGATATTTAGAAGGCATTATGATTAAAAAAAAACTTTTAGAAGTTCTAGTTCAGGGGACAGTTAATGGCAAATAAAATTGATCCTTGGTGCTTCATGAAGAGACGTGAAGGACCAAGGATCAAACTCATTTGCCTTGTGCATTTACACGTATTAGGGATTTGCTGTGGTGTGTTGGTCAAAGATTCAAGATTCAAAGTATACATGCAGTATACGACCCTGAGATTTGTCTTCCCCACAAACAGCCACGAAATAACATGTACCAAAAATCAATAACATTCAACAATTATAAAGAAAGGAATTACTTAAAAATAATTATATGTAAGTAAATAAAAGCTAATAAAATTAGTGGATAAAGTATGGATATGGAATAAAATAGAGTCATAGAAAAGTACAGCACAGAAACAGGCCATTTGGCCCATCTAGTCCATGTCAAAACATTTAAACTGCCTACTCCCATTGACCTGCACCTGGACCATAGCCCTCCATACCCCTACCATCCACGTACCTATCCAAACCGCTCTTAAACGTTGAAATCAAGCTTGCATGTTCCACTTGCACTGGCAGCTTGTTCCACCTTCTGAGTGAAGAAAGTTACCCTCATGTTCCCCTTAAACTTTTCACTTTTCACCCTTAACCCATGACCTCTAGTTATCCCACCCAACCTCAGTGGAAAAAGCCTGCTTGCATTTAACCTATCTATACCCCTTATAAATATGCATAAATAAATAAATACTAAGTTATTTACAATGTAAACAGCATTATAAAAAGTGAATATAAAGAAAAATAACATCTGCAATACTTGCAAAGTATTAGCACCCAGGGTCTCTGAACTTGACCTTTTTGTTTTCCATGCACTGCTTGACTTGATCACATGAATACTTTAAGTAGTGTGTGTATGAGGAGTATTAAAGTGGGCAGAAAAAATTCGTTATAGCCACACTGTGGTGCATGTCAAGTGCAATATATCGGAGTGACTTTGAATTGACATTTAGCCTTGTCTTAACATCGCCTAGTCCAATGCTCAGCCTACAAGCCATCCAACAGAAAAGAATTTTTAACATTTTTTAAAAGCATTTCTATTTAAAGCCCTACTAATTTATTCCCAGTGTAAATTCCATGGCTTTCTGTCCTTGTCCTCAGCCACCTCTGCCATGTTTAGTGCTGAATAGACTTTTTATAGTCCTTGCTGAGATTCCTGCAAGAATATATTTGTATTAGCTTGGATGACCTTTCAGTGTTGCTTCTGTTTGGCTTAATCTTGTCTCAGGTGTCTGATCACTGGAAGGTTTTAGTTGTGATCAGCCCTCATCAAGATTCTCACCACAATGCCCCTTGTCTTTGTTTAGAGGTTGTTTAATGTTGCTATGAATGAGTGCTGTTATGATCTTGTTTTTCAAAGTTCAAAGTAAATTTATCATCAAAGTACGTATATGCATCAGAACCTGGTATGGAAACACCAATGCCCTTGAATGGAAAGTCCTACAAAAAGGAGTGGAGATGGCCCAGAATATAGCCAGTAAAGTCCTCCCCACCATTGAGCACAGGTTGTCGCAGGAAAGCAGTATCCATCATCAGCGACCTCCACCACCTAAGTCATGCTCTCTTCTCACTGCTGCCATCAGGAAGGAGGTACAGGAGCCTCAGGACTCACACCATCAGGTTCAGGAACAGTTACTACCCCTCAACCATCAGGCTCTTGAACCAAAGGGAATAACTTCACTTGCCCCATCATTGAGATATTCCCACAACCTATGGACTCACTTTGTGGAACTCTTCACCTCATGTTCTCGATATTTATTGCTTATTCATTTATTTTTATTATTTCTTTCTTTTTGTATTTGCACAGTTTGTTGTTTTTTACACACATTAAATGTCCATGTTGGTGTGGTCTTTCATTGATTCTATTATGGTTATTATTCTATTATGGAATTATTGAGTATGCCTGCAAGAAAACTAATCTTGGGGTTGTATTTGGTGACATAATTTGATAATAATCATATCATATAATATAGTACATTTACATTGAACTTTGAACTTTTATATATATCATCATATACTACCCTGAGATTCATTTTCTTGCAGGCATTCACAATAAAATACTGAAATACATGTACATAGAATCAATTAAAAGCTACTCATAAAGAAAGGCTTACAACCAATATGCAAAAGAAGACAAACGGCATAAAAATAATAAGTAAATAGATAATACTGAGATTAGCGGCATGGTAGCACAGTAGCGCAATAAGGTCACAGCTCGGGAGTTCGGAGTTCAATCCCGGTGCCCCCTGTATGTCCTCCCCCTGGAATGTGTGGGTTTTCTCTGGGTGCTCTAGTTTCCTCCCACAGTCCAAAGATGTACCGGTTAGCAGGTTAATTGGTTGTTGTAAATTGTCCCGTGATTAAGTTAGAGTCGGGGGTTGCTGGGTGGCGCAGCTCGAAGGACAGAAAGGGCCTATTCCACGTTGTACAATATCTCTAAATAAATTTTAAAAAGCATAAAAGAAATGTGATGTAGGAGCATTGTAACTCTGGCCATATTGGCTGCAATTTCTTCCTGAAACTTAAGCTAATTCATTTCTCTCCAAAGTTGTAGAATCAGAATCAGATTTAATATCACCGGCATATGTCGTGAAATTTGTTAACTTAATGGCAACAGTACAATGAAATGCATGATAAATAAATATAGAGAAAAAATTTGAGTTACATTAACTATATATATATGTGTGTGTGTGTGTGTTTATTAAAAAGTTTAAATATATAGTGCAAAATTACAGAAATCTAAAAAAGTAGTGAGGTAGTGTTCACAGGTTTAATATCCATTTAGAAGTCGGATGGCAGAGGGAAAGAAGCTGTTCCTGACTCTCTGAGTGTGTGCATTCAGGCTCCTGTAGCTCCTTCCCAGTGGTAACAGTATGAAGAGAGTATGTCCTGGGAGGTGGAGGTCCTTAATGGTGGACGCCACTTTCCTAAAGCACCACACCTTGAAAATGTCTTGGATAATATGGAGGCTGGTACCCATGATAAAGCTGACTAATTTTACAAGTTTCTGCAACTTACTTTGATCTTGTGCATTAGCCACCCCACCCCCCATCACCAGACGGTGATGCAGTTAGCCAAAATACTCTCCATGGTACATTTGTAGAAGTTTTCGATTATTTTAGTTAACAAACCGAATTTCCTCAAACTCCTAATGAAATACAGCCACTGTCTTGCCTTCTTTATAGCTGCATCAATATGTTGTGTCCAGGTTAGGTCCTCAGAGATATTGACACCCAGGAACTTGAAATTGCTCACTCCCTCCACTTCTGATCCCTCTGTGAGGATTGAAAGTGAATCTGTAGATTGTGGAATCAATTTTTGTTGCATTATTGCCATCTATACTTCGATTTACTCTTTCATTTTACTCTTGCAGCGTAATTCAGAACTAAAATATTAAATGTATAAATTTAGCCTGCCCACCTCTCCATAATTGTCAGTGGTACCAGAGAACACAGATCTGATGTAACAATGTACTGTTTAATTGCTTATCTACAAAGAAAGCATATTTTGGGTGGCGATTATAGTAATTTCTTACTCTATTTGACATGGCTCTTAAAAACAAAAGGAAGCTACAGAGGTGGTTTTAAGAGGGGTTCCTTCAAAAGGAGTTTGTATGTTCTCCCTGTGACCGTGTGTGTTTCTCCCAGGTGCTCCAGTTTCTTCCCACAGTCCAAAGATGTACTGGTTGACTGGTCATTGTAAGTTGTCCCGAGATTTGGCTGGGGTTAAATAGGGGATTACTGGCGGTGCGGCTCGAAGGGCCAGAAGTGCCTGTTCCACACTGTATCTCTGAAATAAATGCAAATCTAATATATATTTAACTAAAAGTTGCCTGATCCAAATCTTCAATGGTTTCCAATACCACATGAGAGAAGCATGTCAAATAAGATCCTGATCCTGATCAGTCCTGAAGAAGGGTCTGGGCCGGAAACGTCGACTGTTTAATCAGTTCCATTGATGCTGCCTTTGCTGGCTGGTGGTGTACTGGCATCCACACTGGATTTCGAAGCGAATGGTCCTGCGTTCGAATCCGGCTGGCTTGTTGAATGCTATCCATCTGTGCTGCATTGAGCATCGAGCCAGCAACTCGGCCTTGTAAAAAACAGACAAAGAAATGGCAATGTTGCCGCCTGATGCACCACAAGACGTGGAAAGGAGCACAACAACAATAGATGCTGCTTGACCTGCTGAGTTCCTCCAGAATTTTGTGTGTGTTGCTCTGGATTTCCAGCATCTGCAGAAGTTCCTGTGTTCCTAATTAGCACAGATTTCTCTCCACTCAAATGGGAGGGAATTTGGAGTAGATTATACTTCATCTTGAGCAGACAATCTCAAGCGTTTTTTGTATTACATTTCCCTATCCCTTGGAGGAGAAGTTAAACCGGAGACCTTTCTGTTCCTGGATAAATGTAAAAAATTACATTTTTGCTGTGTTGAAGGGGAGAGGGAATTGTCCCTGATGTTTTAATCATTATAGTTTAAAAATATATGATTATGTGGTCACTATCACAGTTCTACGTGTGGACCATGAACCAACCCAAGAAAACTACCTCACTATTTGTTGCTCTATTTTTGGACTATTATCTTAATTTATATATATGCGTTATTGTGTTGCATTGTACTGCTACGACAAAAACCGTATTTCGCAACATATCCCAATGATATTAAACCTGATTCTGATTCAGGTGGTCTACTGTACCAAAGTTAGTGGAGCGGGCAGTGCGACGCTATTATAGCTCAGAGTTTGGAGCTGAATCCCGGCAGAGTATCGTGGTGGTTAATGTAACGCTTTACACCACCAGCTGTAAGACTGAGGTTTGATTCCTGCCGCTGTCTGTCAGGAATTTTGTATGTTCTCCCTGTGAACACGTGGGTTTCCTCCCACATTCCAAGGATATACAATTAGGATTAATGAGTTGTGGACATGCTATGTTGGCACTGGCACTGTGGCAACACTTGTGGGCTGCCCCCAGCACAATCCTCAGTGATCAAGCCATTGCTCTGTATGTTTAGATGTACAGTAATGTGCAAAAGTCTTTGGCATATGTATATACCGAGGGTACCTGAGGCTTTCTGCTCAGTACTGTTGTAATTTTATATATTGCACTGTACTGCTGTTGCAAAAAAACACATTTCATGATATATTTGAGTGGTGATAAACCTGATTCTGATCTAGGTTGCTTGTGGACTGAGAGTGGGAAGGCGGGCAGGGAGAGGAGAATCATGTTTGGGAAAAGGGGAAGGAATAGGGGAGGGAGTGGGAAACACCAGAGAGATATTCTGTAATAATCAATAAACGAATTGTTTGGAATCAAATGACCTTGCCTAGTGTCTCAGGACTCTGCACCTGCACCACCTGTCTCACACCCCTGCCACGGCACTCCACCCTCGGCATTGCCAACATCCTTTACTCCCGCCAGATTTATAAAACTCCACTCCATATTGACAAATATGTACTGTGCAAAAGTCTTAGCCACCCTAGTTATATATATATTTATATGTGCCCGAGACTTTTGCACAGTACTGTACATTTGACAGAAAAAGCTAATCTTTATCTTTTCTTTAAAACTGTGCACCATGTATACAATGGGGAAGTTCAAAAACTATGGGCCATAAGTACAAAATAGTCACTAATGGTTAATAAATGAAAGAAGAAATTGAAGTTCCCTTATCCGGAATGTGGTTAAAATATGGAGTGCGGTGCCATGTGGAATAGTTAAGGTGTTCTGTATTCCTGCATTTAACCTAGCATCGGGAGGGATTGGATATGGTTAATTGAATCAAATGGGAGGAGCAATGTGTGGAATATAAGTACCAGTATGGGCTACCTAAATGTCCAAAGTTCAAAGTAAATTTAATATCAAAGTACATTTATGTTACTATATACTACATGAAAAATTCATTTGCTTACAGTCATTCATAGGAAAATAAAAAAATACCAAAAGAGAAAAAAACAAAGAAATCTTTGGATTTCCAGCATCTGCAGACTTTCTTGTGTCTACGATATACCATGGAATTTATGAAAAATTACACATAAGTTAGAATACACACACAAAGTCCGTTAAATTAAGTAAGTAGTGCAAAAATAAAAATGGAAAAAAAAGTAGTGAGGTCGTGTTTATGGGTTCAATGTCCATTCAGAAATCAGATGGCAGAGGGGAAGAAGCTGTTCTTGAATCATTGAGTGTGTCTCTTCAGGCTTCTGTATCTCCTTCCTGATGGTAACAATGAGAAGAGGGCATGTCCTGGGTGATGGGGTTCCCTAATGAAGGGTGCCGCCTTCTCGAGGCATTGCTAAAGACTGACAAATAACCTATAAACTATGTACAAAAGCTAGGCTGAAGACACAGTTTCTGCACCACTTATTTGTGTAACAACTTGCGTAGTTCCTGCTTTTTCTTATTCAGTAACATTCTTATACGCTTACTCTTCATTGTCTATTACCCTGTAAAAGGTGCATGTTTTTTTAATTTATAAGAGGATTTCCAGCACTGTTTTTCAAGCAACAAGAAATATGTGTGATATTTTAAATGTAAGAATAAGAAAAATATTCTTGAAAGGGAGAAAAACATGTGTGAAACTTAAAATTAAAAAAATAAGTAATTTAAAAAAATGTAAAATAAGGTATATTTTGTTTAAGTACAAGGGTGTAATGTGAAGAGTCTGGGTACTCTGCTTCAGTGCTTTCTTTGAGTCATCCCTAAAGTGCAGTCTGAATAGTTCATTGGGGCATGCAATTATATTTTTATATTCCTTTAAATAAAAAGACATCCAGTCTCTTCCCTAAAAATTAACAAGCCTTTGTACAGTATTTTGAATGGAAATGACAAGATTTAAAATTGGTATTTCCTTTTTTTTAATGTATATAAATTAGCGCTTAGTTTTCTAATTGAAATGATGGGATTTAAAATCAGTATTTCTGGATCTTTTTTTGGTATTAAAACTGCACTTGGAATTCTAGTTTTATTTCCTGTTTCTAATTATTTTATGAAAATTAGAGCTGGCAACCAAGCGTGGAGCAAAAATTTGTGGTGTCTGGTATGAGTCCTGAACATAAATTCAAGCAATATTGTAGGCTCCACATGAAAAATTTAATGCGTGGAATTTGCGTTAATTTTGTTGAAACCAGAAGCTCCAAAAAATGTTTCAAATTCTTTTCCCCACTACATGTAAAATTAATTTTCTGACGGATACATATCTATTTGAATGCATTGATCATGTTATGTGCATCAGTTAACTTAATGTCACTTTCAAACAGCTTCTCAGAAAAATGGTTAGAGGGAAGCAAATGTAAAGGGGCTGTCTCAGTGCATTAATCTGTAGCATGTGTATTTTGAATTTTGCATTATCTTTAAATATTTGCTGTAATTAACGTTTGTAAATATCAATTTTCTGTCTGTATTTCAACAGGCAGATTTAGTGAAGCTCATTCTTAACATTCCAAACTCAATTGTAACATTTCCAACCAGATTCTTTTAAGATTTCTTAAAAGAATTCAATGACGAAAACTCACTGGACTATCTAAGTACATTTATTTACACAGGTGATTGCTATGGCAGCAAGCTTCAAAAG
This sequence comes from Mobula birostris, assembly GCF_030028105.1. NCBI lineage: Eukaryota > Metazoa > Chordata > Chondrichthyes > Myliobatiformes > Myliobatidae > Mobula > Mobula birostris. The sequence goes on along the minus strand of NC_092385.1, from coordinate 4,755,270 downwards.
GCAACATCTGTCATTAAGGACCCCCATCACCAGCACAAGCCATCTTCTCATTGTTACCATCAGGGAGGTGGTACAGGAACCTAACGACACAAACTCAACATTTTACAGATAGCTTCTTCCTCTCTGCCATCAGATTTCTGAATGGAAAATGAATGCATGTGCACTGTGTATAGTAATAAAAACTATGTGTGTATATATACATATTTATTGCAATTTATAGTTTTTTATTACTATGTATTGCAATGTACTGCTGCTGCAAAACAACAAATTTCATGACATGCCAGTGATATTAAACCTGATTCAGAGCAATAGAAAATGTGAATTACAGTTAAACACAGCAAAATCTAGAGGATCTGATAACTCTTTTTGTCCTAGATCCTTTTTTGGTTCCACTTTGTAGAACACAATCTACGAAGGAGGTTACTGACTGAAATTTGTAACTTTATAGGAATGTCTCATTTTCAGTTATTACACATGAAGAGCTACTTCTTGGAATTCATGTAAATGATTTAATTTTACTTACCATCAATACATTCCTTTCAGTGTAGATGTGTCTAAGATATTTAGATTTAATCTGACAGCAAGGACATGTGTCCATAAACCAGCATATTGTGCCGCAAACAGTTCAAAAGCAATTTTAGTTAATTTCAAAGTACATTGTCTATTATGTAGATAAATACAGCTGTCATTTTTCACGTAGATAGATCCAGTGGACAGCCACGAGATGAATGCATAATTAATGTGTTTTAAGAGGTGTAGATTGCAGGAAAAATGCCAGTCAGTGTATTAATATTATTAGCAACGCACACAAAATGCTGGAGGAACCCAGCAGGTCAGGCAGCATCTAATATTAATATTATTTCATAACTTTGTGTTTATGTCCTGAAGTTTTGATCATATACTTGGTTCTTGAGAAATCCACTTTCAAATGTTAATTTTTTTTAAAAACAATTTTTTTTCATATTTTTTAAGGAATGTTTTTAGTTAATTAAATGGCAAAATAATTATCATGTGGATAATTTGTCAGGAGTATGATGAAAACTGCTATTTCCCAGAAAGCGAGCTGCTCATTTTCAACAGGTCCTTTGGCATTAAAGTTTCTTTACACTTATTGTTCAGGATTGTTCTATCTGGTTTTGATTAAATTATCTCTTTTAATGCATGAGAATAGAGGGGATGCTTAGGGAGAAAGAACGTCAGCAGACCAAAGGAGCTTTTCATGGAAAGGCTGTTTATATGAGGAATGCAGGGCTCGGTAGTATAGTGGTTATCATAATGCTATTACAGCACCAGTGACGCTGCTGTCTGTTAGGCGTTTGTATGTTCTCCTCATGACTGCGTGGGGTTTTCTCCGAATGCTCTGGTTTCCTCCTGCATTTCAAGGACATACGGGTTAGTAGGTTAATTGGTCCATGGGCGTAATTGGGCAGTGCTGGCTCATTGGGCTGTGCTGTGTCTCTAAATAAATAAAATGGCTATTAAAGCAGGGCCAATTACATAATTTCATAGGAAATTAAATAAACAGTTAACAAAAAGAAATATTAAAGTACGGATTGAAATTGGGTCAGACTAGATAGCTCCAATTTCAATCTGGCATCAGAAATAAAGACATGATTTATAAAACCCTGTTGAAGGCAACACCAAGTTCATTACAACGAATGAAGTACAGTGTAGACCCTGTTCTAACACAGGGACAGAACAATGTACTGACATTTCAACGATTCTATCGAATATACATATAAAAGTCGTGTTTATGTACATTAAACAACATTAGTTTCTGAGGTCCTGATATATTGTACAGTGATTGTAAATAACTGGCGCCGGATTTATGTAATTGAAGGTGCTTTGTTTACATAGCTTGAATCTTGGCAAATGAAACACAGAATTAATTATTACATTAAATATCCTCTAGCTAGTTCTGAAAATACAAAAGCTCTATGTATTGAAACTAAGCACTATATTGAACGTCTAAAGAAATTACCTATGCGCGTGCACGTGGGGGGGTGTGTGCCTGTGTATTTTTAGAGATCACATAACAGGAAAGAAATGTATTTTTGTTGGTAGGGGCAGTTGGTCCTCATCCACATTTAGAGGTTAATACATTAAAGGAAATTTACACGATATTGTCAGATTAACTTGGATTTTTGCTGGAAACGTGAGGCACGCATTGGGAAGCAGAAAGTGCTTGGGGGTTTGACCCTCTGTGTTTGGTCATGGTGATTTAGATTCCTGACTTGGGCCATTTTTTAAAATATCACTTCCTCTGTCTTTCTCTTCTTTAATTACTAATGTTTTTTAACATTTCTCAGCAGCTTCTTTTGAGCTCCATCGGGTTGTGTGCCTGTGTGTTTTCATTTAAGAATGCCTAGTGTGATACTGTGATTAACCCCTTCTCCTCTCAACTCCCCCAGGAATAGATTTTTGTGACACTTTCCTCCTGCACTATGCTGTAAGGTTAGTGTTGGCAGGAATACCTGCAGTCTGCCCATTGCCTGTTCTGGAGAAAATATAGGTTGGTCTAACAGAGTTTGGTTTTACCTCTGTTTTTCGCTTCTCCTCATCCATCCTCTTTTCCAGTCTCAGACTCATTCTCTTCTGAACCCCACTCCTACACCATTTGCCTCCAGCCCCCTTTGCCTTCCTTCTCTCTGTCTCTCTGTCCATCTGTCTCTCTCCTACACTCACTTTATCTGTTTCTGTCTCTCTATCTGTCTCTTTCTCTTGCTCTGTTTCTGTCTCTCTCTCGCTGTCACTGTCTCTCTGTCTTTTTCTGTCTCTCTCTTTCTCTGTCCCTCTCAGTCTTTCTCTGTCTGTCTGTCTGTGTCTGTCTGTCTCTCTCTCTGTCTCTGTCTCTCTCAGTCTTTGTCTGTCTGTGTCTGTGTCTGTCTGTCTCTCTCTGTCTCTGTCTCTCTCTCTCTGTCTTTCTGTCTGCCTGTCTCTCTCTCTGTCACTGTCTGTCTCTGTCTCTTTCCCTCTTTCTGTCTGTCTCTGTCTCTTTCCGTCTGTTACTCTCTCTCTTCTCTTACACACAGGCACACACCTCCATTTCCCATCCCATCACTCGGTACCTGGGACAGTTTGAATCAGGATCAGCTTTATTATCACCGACGTATGTCCTGACATTTGCTGTTTTGTGGCAGCAGTACAGTGCAATATATAGAATCTACCATAAGTTAAAATAAGAAATAAAAAAAAATAAATAAGTAGTGCAAAAAGACAGCAAAGTCGTGAGCAAACACACTTGACCACGTCCACATAGACTGATCTGTAATAGTAAAAGCAGCTGAACCAGAAATAGAAGGAAGAGGTGTTTGTAATCTTGTTAGTTCAGCCCCCAAGTTTTAGTTCTCACTGATGAAGCTAAGTTATATAGAAACTCTGAACATCGAGCAGTTTCTCTGAGATAAGATGGAAAATCAGCTGGTGGACAGTTGTACAAAGATTTGCTCTGGCTTTCCTCTTCCTGGACCAAGGATAAAACAATTTATAAATTTTGTTAAATAAATATTATACAGTAACATTTTTTGTGATATATAGTATGTAGCTCGTAGTCAGATTCACCCCACAATCGAGTGTCAAAATCAGGAGTTTTAACAAATGCATTTAATTCTCACATGCCTAGTCTTAGTTGTACATTCAAAGAAACAAAGAACAAATGTCTATAATAAAGTACATTATACAACCCCAGGATGTTCCAAGCGACTTTGTAGCCAATTATGTATATTTGAAGTCAATGATTTGTGAATTATTGCCAAGGTTCAAACAGATGTGCAGAGGCACCACGGAGCAAAAAGCTATCCTATTTTTGGATCGAAAATTAATTTGCTTTTTTAAAAACAAAATGCTATAATGTGTACTTCAGAAGATGCCATTTGTCCGGGGGTAATATCATCTGCAGTGTACTTTACGACTGCTGGAGGCAACACCATAACAGAAACAACATTGTGATCTCTGCCACTGAAACGCTGAAGCTGAATTTTAACAAGTAACTGTACTGGCTACCTTTACTGGATTTGTATCTCACAGGGACAAGCAAGTAAATGACCAGTTTTCCCACTTTGAAAAGTTGACATCAGAAATCAAAGTTTAAAGTAAATTTTATTATTGGGGTACATATATGTCACCTGATACAACCCCGAGGTTCATTTTCCTGTGGGCATTCTCAGCAAACCCACAGAATAGTATCTATAACAGGATCAATGAACGATCAACCAGATTGCAGAAAACAACAAACTATGCAAATGAAAACATAAATAAATAGCAATAAATAATAAGAACATGAGATAAAGGGTCCTTAAAGTGAGATCATTGGTTGTGGAAACATCTCAATGGATAGGCAAGTGAGTGTAGTTATCCCCTTTGTTTGAGAGCCTGATGGTTGAGGTGTAGTAATTGTTCTTGAACCTGGTGGTGTGAGTCCTAAGGCTCTTGTACCTTCTAACTGATGGCAGCAGTGAGAAGAGAGCAAAACCTGGGTGGTGGGGATCTCTGATGATGGATGCTGCTTCCCTATGACAGCGTTTCATGTAGATGTGCTCCATGGTTGGGAGGGCCTCACCCATGATGTATTGGGCTGAATCCACTATCTTTTGTAGAATTTCCCATTCATATAGACATATATGTGCCTATGACTTTTTTACAGTCGTGTATGTGTGTGATTTATTTAGTATTTGTTTTTGTAATTTATAGCATATTTTTGGTATTGCACTATACTGCTGCTTCAAAACAACAAACTTCACAACTTATGTCAGTGATAATAAACTTGATTGTTTCTGAGCAACACGCACAAAACGCTGGAGGAACTCAGCAGGCCAGGCATCATCTGTGGAGAAGAGTAAACAGTCAGTGTTTCAGGCCGAAAGCCTTCATCATGACAGCCTGAAACATCGTCTGTACTCGTTTTCACAGATGCTGGCCTGCTGAGTTCCTCCAGATTTTGCGCATGTTGCTTCTGCAGATTTTCTCATCTGATTGTTTCTGATTCTGATTTCTTTAGCTTGCTCGGTTTCTATAAAAAGCACAGTGATAACATTGCTCTAGTTCTTTGTTTATTCCATGATTCATGCACAGAACAGCGCAGAAAATGTGATTGACATTGGTGTGGATTGGTTCGAATGGTGGGGGAAATATGTGAAATTAAGTATTCCTATTCAAATTCAGATTCAGATTTATTTATCATCTGTAACTTGAGACATACAGTGGAATGTGTTGTTTGCATTAACAACCAACACACTCAAAGATGTGCTGGGGGCAAACCACAGGTCTCAGAATCATTAACAAAATACAAAAACAGGCCCATCAGCCCATCTAGTCCATGCCAAACCATTTAATTTGCCTTCTCCCATTGATCTACACTGGGACCATAGCCTTCCATACCCCTCTCTTCCATCCATGTACTTACCCAGACTTATCTTAAATGTTGAAATCGAGCTCGCATGCACCAGTTGTGCTGGCATCTTGTTCCACACTCTCATGACCCTCTGAGTGAAGAAATTTCCCTTTATGTTCCCGATAAACTTTTTACCTTTCACCCTTAAGCCATGACCTTTAGTTCTGATCCCACCCAACCTCAGTGGAGAAAGCTTGCTTGCATTTACCCTGTTTATATCGCTCATAATTTTGTATGCCTCTTTCAAATCTCCCCTCAATCTTCTACGTTCCAAGAAATAAAGTTCAAACCTATTCAATCTTTCTTTATAACTCAAGTCCTCCAGTCCTGGTGACATCCTTGTAAATTTTCTCTGTACTCTCTTTCAACCTTATTTACATCTTTACTGTAGGTACGTAACCAAAACTGCACATGGTACTCCAAATTAGACCTCACCAATGTCTTACACAACTTCAACGTAACATCTCCTGCACTCAGTACTTTGATTTATGAAGGCCAATGTGCCAAAAGCTTTCTTTACGTCCTTATCTACTTGCGTTGCCACTTTCAATGAATTAAGGATCCGTATTCCCAGATCCCTTTGTTGTACCGCACTCCTCAGTGCCCTACCATTCGCTGTGTTTAAGACCTACTGGTGCTACTGAAGTGCAACACATCACAATTGTTTGTGTTAAATTTCACTGTGTTGCTTCACGTTCCTGAGCCATTAGACCAAAAAATACAGGAGTAGAATTAGGCCATTTGGCCCATCAAGTCTGCTCCACCATTTCGGCATGGCTGTTCCAATTTTCCTCTCAGCCAACATAGTTAGCTCACAATATTCAGCAGCACAACACCAGAAGCAGTAACAACAACAGAACAAAATAAGCAACAAAACGAGCAGCAAAACAAACATTTTTCCTACCGTCCCACCCAACTCACCATGTGTCACACACCGACATGGCAGGTCACCTCTGGACCTCCAGTCGTTGGTCCCGGTCCCTCAGACTTGCAGACATCGGGCCTCGAACCTCCGGTCCTTGACCCAGAGTCACTGATATATATGTGAAGATTCAGTGCGAGTATCAAGTTTTATTTTTGCATTATAGTTCTTTGTTAATTGATGAGTAAAAACTATGATTCTAATTTAGGCTTTTAACCTTTAATATTGACAGTTCCTTTGCCCCCACAGATGCTGCTGAACTCACTGAGATCCCCCTAGCCAGTTGTTTTTTTATATGTCAGTGTAAATTTGTTGGCGATATGATCTTGAAATTATTGTACTGATGTTTAGAAACTCTGCCAATATTTTTCTTCTGAAGCATCACTATTGCTATGAGTAAATGTTGAACCTTTCTAGTCTGACACATTTTAAATGTGACTCTGATGATACGAATTTCTCCTTTTAATGACCGGGTCCACAATGAAACATTCCTAAAGCTACAATTAGGGCGGCACGGTAGCATAAAGCTTAACAGCACAAGCATCCTGGGTTCAATTCCCGCTGCTCTCTGTAAGTAAACAAATAAAATTAATCTTTACATACAGTTGAACATTATGACCCAAGGCTATGACAGTAGTTTACTTGATGCTATTAGTAAATATAACATTTTCACTGAGCTACTGGGCTTCAATATAATTTTCTTTGCATGATAAATGCAGTATATGGCTTGGCATGCTATTTACATTTGTATGCTCACCCTTGCACAGTGAAATACCCAGTTTCACAGAGGAATGATGTTTTAAAATTATACCCAGGAATGAGATGGACTGTATTATTTTTATTTTACAATTACATTTTGTATCTGAAACGTTGGGATTTGGAGACTTCAGCTTAAACACAAGTACATGGAGTTCAATGAAAATGAGCAGCAGTGAGTTTCTCCCAGACTGGTTATAGATTGCTGCGAGTTTCAGGTTGATTTGTGGGTTGCGGTAGTTTCATTTACATGGTCTTTTACACCTTAACAATGATGTACATTATTCCATTCTTATTAGTGCAGTAGGTAGTTATTCAGCCCAACACAACAATCTCTTCATGGGACCAAGGGAGCATGAATAGGCTACTTGGTCCCTTGAGCTTTTTTCTTCATTCACTTTGGTTATGGCTGACCTGCACCTCAATTCCATTAATTTGACATCACCTGTGTCCCTTGATACTCCAGCAAATGACCAACTACTCAAAAAAGTAGTAAACACAGCCTACTCCATCACAGGCAAAAGCCTCCCCACCATTGAGCACATTTACAAAGTGCACCGTCACAAGAAAGCAGCATCCATCATTAAGGGCCCCCACCATCCGGACCATGCTCCCTTTTCACTACTACCATTGAGCAGGAGGTACAGGAGCCTTAGATCCCACACCACCAGGTTCAAGGACAGTTATTGTCCTACAACAATTAGGCTCCTGAACCAGAATAGATAACTTCACTCACCTCAGCTCTGAACTGATTCTACAACCCATGGACTCACTTTCAAGGACTCATGTTCTCAGTTTTAATTATTTTTTGTTATTTACACAATTTCTGTCTGTGGGAAGACGAACCTCATGGTTGTATACCACATACATACTTTGATAATAAATGTACTTTGAATCTTTGAATTTGTCTTCTTCTGCATTTTGGTTGTTTGTCAGCCCTTGTTTATGAATAGTTTTTCATAAATTCTATTATATTTCTTTATTTTTCTATAAATGCCTGCAAGAAAATGAATCTCAGTGTAGTATATGGTGACATAGGCCTTGGGCCTATTCTAGGCTTCTCCAGGGTTCAGACCTGAGGACTCATTTGGTTTGGAATGTTGTTGTTCACTTCAGTTGTTTGCATGATTTGTATTTTTTCCTCTTCCTCTTGTGCATCATAGTTGGTCTTTATATTTTTTTCTTTAATTGGGTTCTTTTGGGTTTCTTGCTTTGTGGCTACCTGTAAGCAAACAAATCTCCAGGTTATATAATTTATACACTCTTTGATAATAAATGTATTTTGAATCTTTGAGTATACCAACTTACGTACTTTGATAATAAGTTTACTTTGTTTTTGACATTGACTCCTCCCATCTGCCTATCACCCTTCCTCAAATGGATCCACCTAGCACTTGCCAGCTCTTGCTCCATCGTTTCCCCTCATCTCAGATTGTGATTCACATTTTGAAATCATAAGAGATTCTACAGATGCTGGAAATTGCGAGCAACACACATAAAATGCTAGAGAAACTCAGCAAGTCAGACAGCATCTATAGAGGGGAAAAAATAGTTGACATCCTGAGATCTGATGAAGGGTCTCGGCCTGAAACGTCAGCTGTTTCCTTCCATAGATGCTGCCTGACCTGCTGAGATGCTCCAGGATTCTGTAGGTGTTGCTCTAAGTGCCAGAAGTGAGAGCTTGGTTTGCAGTGTGGAGTCTTGTGAAAGTGAGTAGGTTCCCTGTGTTTATTTAGTAACAGCAAGTTTGAAGCAATATTTCCAATGCAACATATTATCTCAGTGAGAAAGCAGCTTAGAGAATAATTGAAGGTTCAGTTGGAAAATGGGAAGAGAAATGAATTCTGAGTGAACTTAGTACTTCATTGAAGAAAGCCCAGAAACTCTGACAATTTCCATCATACCCATAAGACATAGGAGCAGAATTAGACCATTTGGCCGATCGTGCCTGTTGTGCCATTTCATCATGGCTGATTCATTATGCTTCTCAACCCCATTCTCCTGCCTTCTCCCCATAATCTTTGAAGTCATGACTAATCAAGAACCTATTAACTTCTGCTTCAAATATACCCAGTGACCTACCTTCAACAACCATCTGTGACAATGAATTCCACTGATATGCCCTCAGGCTAAAGAAATTCCTCATCTCTGTTCTAAATGGATATCCCTCTGTTTTGAAGTTGCGGTAGACTCCACAACTACAGGAAACATCCATTCTATCTAGGCTTTTCGATATTTGATAGGTTTCAATTAGATACCCCCTCATCTTCTAAACTCCAGTGAGTACAGGGCCAGAGTCATCAAACACTCCTCTTATGCTAAACCCTTCCTTCCCAGAATCATCCTTGTTAAATTTACTTTGATCTTTTGAACTTATCAGGAGTTTTCTAGTTAGACCTAAACAGTCCTTCCAGGTGAGGCAACACTGCACCTCCAAATCTATTAGGGTTGTCTTTTGTATCTGGTGCTCTTGATGTGTCCTCCTCTACAATGATGAGACCAGACATAAGTTGGGGGACTGCTTTGTCGAATACCGCTGCTCCATCCACCAAAAGTGGAAATTCCTATTAGCCAGCCATTTTAATTCCTATCCCCATTCCTACTCCAACATGTCAGTCCATGGGCTCCTCTTCTGCCACAATGGGGCTTCTCTCAGGGTGGAGGAGCTACACCTCATATTCAGTCTAGGTAGTTGCCAACCTGATGGCATGAATATCGATTTCTCATGGTAATTTTTCCCCTCCCATTTCTTTTTTTTTCTGTTCACCAATCTGGTCTCTCACCTCTTCTCCTCACATGCCTCTCATCTCCTCCTGGATCCCCTCCTCCTTCCCTTACTCTTCTCTCCTAGCAGATTCCTTCTTCTCCAGCCCTTTACCTCTCCCATCCACCTGGCTTTACCTATGACCTTCCAGCTATCCTCCTTCCCCACTCCTCACCTTTTTATTCTGGTGTCTTACCCCTTCTTTTCCAGTCCTGAGGAAGAATCTCGGCCTGAAACGCCGACTGTTTGTTCATTTCCATAAAAGCTGCTTGACCTGCTGAGTTCCTCTAGCGTTTTCCTCCAGTTCTTTATGAGATCAAAGTGGTACTAAATGATTTAAATTATCTCCCCAAACTATAACCATATAACAATTACAGCATGGAAACAGTCCATCTCGGCCCTTCTAGTACGTGCCGAACTCTTACCCTATCCTATTCCCACCGACCTGCACTCAGCCCATAACCCTCCATTCCTTTCCTGTCCATATATCTATCCAATTTAACTTTAAATACAACATCGAACCTGCCTCAACCACTTCTGCTGGAAGCTCATTCCACACAGCTACCACTCTCTGAGTAAAGAAGTTCCCCATTTTTAATAATTTAATTATTTTTATAATAATAATTTAATAATTTTAATAATAAATTTAATAACAATTAAACTGTTCTGTTATTGCATCATTGCTTTTGTTTCCAAACACCTCTGAGTCTTATTTGGAATCACACAGCATGGAAACAGGCCCTTTGGCCCAACTGGTCCATGCTGACTGAGTTGGCCTTCCAAATTAGTCCTATTTCATTGCATTTGAACCCATGCAGCTGTCCAACAACCTTTTAAAACTTGTTATTGTGTACCTTCATTCCAAATAACTTTACCGATATAGGGCAAAAGCTTCTAGATGGCCTTGTTTTTTAAAAAAAATTTAAAACTATTCAAATTGATGCAAAAACTCAAGAGATTTAAAACTGTGAAACTTTTTTTATTTAAATAAACTTTAATTAGGAGTTTAGTGAGGATGTTCTGAGTTTAAGGGGAAGTTGTGTGGATAATTAAGGAAGCAATATCCATTGAATCAGCCAGTATGGAAAATGTTGGTGTACATTTGAGTGTATCCCCGGAGTGGGAGAGGACTATTCAAGGGTGAAGAGCTGGGCAGATGTTTTTGATGTATGAAAACAGGATGGGATTGTTGGGGCTAATCACTTTCTCCTGTTTCCAAAAGCCCTTTTACGTGAGTTCAGGAGAAGGAGCTGCATCAATCATACAGACAGCCCTCTGCCGTACTTTTAGGGAGTAGCCAGACTAACAAGTGGGCTTGGTTTTCCATGCTAGCAGGCTATGTAAGGTGCTGACCTCGCAGTATGTTATTTAAAAGAAAGTTCTGGTCCAACACGTGTAACGTGGTCACCCTGAAGTAAGTATTTAAAAGCAGGTTGCAGTCCTACATGTGGAAAGTGGTCACCGAACAGTATGTTAGTCGAAAGCAAGTTCCACTCCTTCATGTACTGGCTTTAAATTTCCACAAGGAGGGTGTATTTGCATACACACACAATGTTCACGTTGCTGGAGTTGACTGATTTTATTTGAATACAATGCTGCTGAATTTGCTAATTTACCTTACTTTCTCAATTAAACCTCTCAGCTGATCAGTGTTTTATTCATTTTTATTTTTGTCATTGTAGTCACTTTAAAATGAAATATAAGATTGAAGATGGTTTATTGTCATTTTTCAGTGCTTGAGTGTAAAGGTGAATGAAATGATTGCTGCTCTGGATCTGATGCACAATAAGCATAAAAACACAGTAAATATAAATTTAAAAGCAATCCTATAAAACACAATGTCCAAGTAACTGTTTGATTTGGCTGTGTGTGTGTGTGTATATATATATATACACATACACACACACACATATACATAGACTAGTTTGTATACCTAGACTATGTTTGTATATAAAGTGACGCTTGGTACAGGAGTATCTGGACATAGGTGACTCTAACGGGAAATGGTAATATGACAAAGTGGCTCTTGGCAAGGAGAACTCATCTAGATCACAAAAGGTCATATGAAAACACATTATTAGCCGCTCCAATTTTTTTTTTAGTTTAGGTGTACAATGTATACTTTTAGTTTTGTGAGGAACTTCAAGAACATTTTAATCACTGTAGGGGAAAGTTCAAGGGGATGGTAACAAAAATAATTTCTTGGACCCAGAAAGTAAGTTTAATTTCACATTTGTGGGAAGTTTTTAACCTCTGGTTGTATTTCTTCGTTCAAATTTAACAAATGTGCAAACTCAGTATTTTTGGCTTCAGGAAGTGGGCTCCAGAATTACTTTTGGATCTGGGGAACAGATTGAGCAAAAGTTTCAAGATATTCAAAGACATATAAAAAAAACGTAACTACAAAGGAAAACTATTTCTGACTTTGCCAAGTAATTTTATTCACTTAACCATTTTATTTTATCCATTTCAACTGTTGTATTAAGTTTGGCAAGAAACTAATAATGGAATGTAAATTGGATTGCAATTAGACGACTCGTTCTTTAAAAACAACAGTCACACACTTGTAGTGGATAGTTGAAAGTGTACTTATTTTTTTTACATCCTTGTAGTGCAGTGTAACAAATCTTTTAAATAAAGGCCAATATCCCAGGCTGGGAGAGCTTCAGACTTTTCAGCATGAAGATTGTTTGGCCTTGTCAGCAGGAGAAAAAAACGCCTTTTTTAGAAAGAATTTTTGCCACTGTTTTCTGTTTGAGAACTTGTGTGTCATAAAAGCATTGGCAAGTTAATAGCATGTCTGAGCTTTTAAGTTAGTACCAAAATAAACACCCTTGTTATATAGACCAGCAAATGTATTTGAATCTCATCACCTGATCATTGAATCAGAATCAGGTTTAATATCACTGACATATTTCGCAAAATTTATTGTTTTGCAGCAGCAGTACATTGCAATACATAATTAAAGAATCGTACAAATATATAATTAAATAAGTCATGCAAAAAGAGACCAAAACAATGAAAGAAAGAGTAGTGTTCATGGGTTCATTGTCCATTCAGAAATCTGATGGCAGAGGGGAAGGAGCCATTCCTGAAATGTTGAGTGTGTCTGCAGGCTCCTGTATCTCCACCTTGATGGAAGCAATGAGAAGAGGGCATGTCCTGGGTGATGGGGGTCCTTAATGATGGATGGCGGGTTTTTGAGGCATCACCTTTTGAAGATATCCTGGATGCTGGGGAGGCTAGTGTCCGTAATGGAGCTGACTGAGTCCATAACTTTCTACAACTTTTTAGGGGCCCTTCCATGCCAGTTGGTGATGCAGCCGACTAGATGTTCTCCACAGTACATCTGTAGCAATTGATCATCACTGTTGGACTTGTACATATGTGTCCAGGACAAAGATACAGGCAGAAAGGATAATGGCAAACACTATCCATTCTCCAAATTGCCTTTTCCGAAAGCACTTTGGGCTATTAAAACAAAAGCTTTACGCCATCTTTGAAGTTTCTTCCCCCAGGCAGTTACCGGTAATCTGATCAACCATTCTAGTTAGACTCCACCCCTACCCCCTCTATCTATTACCTGTGTTATTTAACTGTAACCATTTTAAACCACTTTTTAAAATGCTGTTACATTGTAAGTACATTTATGTATTCATACACATTTCAATCAATGTCAGTACTTTAACCTCTTTTTATTCTTTGTAATGGTTGTATGTTGTTGTTTTTGTTGAATCGTGCCCTGACCAACGTATGACAATAAATTCCTAATACATGTAAATGTTTACGGTGAATAAAATTAATCCTTGATCCTTGATCCTGATATTGTGAAGGAGGCTGAAAAATTGCAGTACAGTATTGTTCCTAGGCAATCTGTATGAGGTATTGCCAAGATGATTTATAGTCAATGAAATATGTTGGCTATATTAAAAAAGAACATAAACTAAGCAAGCTGGTGAAAAATGTGTTAATGATCTGATGACATATTTTGGTGATTGAGTGATAAAAGTTGGCCAGTACACTGCCAGTAACCATTCCCATCTTCAAAATGGTGGCATAGAATCCTGCATTCACTTTGTCTGGTGAGCAGTGCCTCAGTCTAATCTAGTCAGTGCAGCAGTCCACCAGTGCTGAGTTAGAAACATAGAACACCTACAGCACAATACAGGCCCTTCGGCCCACAAAGCTGTGCCAAGCATGTCCTTACCTTAGAACTACTTAGGCTTACCCGTAGCCTTCTATTTTTCTGAGCTCCATGTATCCATCCAGGAGTCTCTTAAAAGACCCTATCGTTTCTGCCTCCTCCGCCGCCGCCACCACCAGCAGCCCATTCCACGCACTCACCACTCTCTGCGTAAAAAAACTTACCCCTGACATCTCCTCTGTACCTACTTCCAAGCACCTTAAAACTATGCCCTCTCGTGCTAGCCATTTCAGTCCTGGGAAAGAGCCTCTGACTATCTGCCTCTCATTATCTTGTACACCTCTGTCAGGTCACCTCTCATCCTCCGTTGCTCCAAGGAGAAAAGGCTGAATTCACTCAACCTACTTTCATAAGGCATGCTCCCCAATCCAGGCAACGTCCTTGTAAATCTCCTCTGCGCCCTTTCTATGGTTTCCACATCCTTCCTGTGGTGAGGTGACCAGAATTGAGCACAGTACTCGAAGTGGGGTCTGACCAGGGTCCTATATAGCTGCAACATTACCTCTTGGCTCTTAAGCTCAATCCCACGATTGATGAAGGCTAATGCGTCGTATGTCTTCTTAACCACAGAGACAACCTGTGTAGCAGCTTTGAGTGTCCTATGGACTCAGGCCCCAAGATCCCCCTGATCCTCCACACTGCCAAGAGTCTTGCCATTAATGCTATATTCTGCCATCATATTTGACCTACCAAAATGAACCACCTCACACTTATCTGGGTTGAACTCCATGATCTGCCACTTCTCAGCCCAGTTTTGCATCCTATAAGCAAACATAAGCAGTTGTCGTTTTGGGCTGGGACCCTTCATCTGCTGAGTCTCTTGTGTTTCTGAGCTAACCTAGTTGTCCCCACTTTGTGTCTGTGCACTGGATTTGGGTTTAACTCCACAGTCCTCTTAGAGACAACCATTAGGCCATAAAAATAACTTAAAAATCAAGAGCACAACAGATGTATTATCAAAATGTATTGGCAATCAGACAGAAGGTCCAGACATTAAACGCCACCAGGTTCAAGAATAACTATGTCGATTCTTAAACTTTAATCACTGCAGTTTAGCAACACTATGACCTCTTTGTACTAAAATTGATTTTTTTGTTCTAATTTGTTTTTTCTTGTCAAAATTCTGTATAATTTAATTTTAATTTATATTTTTTCTTGTGAATGCTGTATGCTGTTTAAATGATATTCTGTGCCTGTGATGTTGCTACAAGCAAGTTTCTCTTTGCATTTGGGCATCTTATGGACTTGTCCAATGGCAATAAACTCGAATTTAACCTTTAATTTGGACAAAACCGTGCAGAGTTGGGTAAATACGTTTAACCACTTTATTCTCTCAGTATGTAGATTTATTTTGGAAGTGAAGATATTTGATTAACCACTTTATTTTCATTCAGTATTGAAGGGTTATAATTGGGTGGTGGGGTGGAGATACGTCTCTATCAAAGGAGGTGTAAGGTGCTCCTTCCCTCCGCTAGCCTGCAGGTCACCCTTGGGCAAGGTGTAGCACCTGCTTAGCCCCTGATCAGGGTCACATGAAGCCATGAGGGCAGGTGGTGGATGGTCGTATGAGCAGCTGGTGCATATCACAAGTCATGGTTATGCGACCACTGATGCCAGGCAGACAATCTCTGAAGAGTATTGAATATAGCTGGGATCACCCGTCTCATAAAGACACTGCCCAGAAGAAGGCAATGGCAAACCACTTCCGTAGAAAAATTTGCCGAGAACAACCATGATCATGAGACCATGATCACCAAGTCATACAACATGGCACATAATGATAATGGTGATGAAAGGGTATAGTACTTATGAATACATTATTTGAAAGGATTTTTTTCCATTTGAAAATCAGATGAGTTGTGTTGAAAGCCTTCATATGAGAAGGCAATATGAATGGATAAACACGCAGATGCTGGAAATCTAAAGCAACACACACAATATGCTGGAGGAACTCAGCACCTCAGGCAATATCTATGGGAATGAACGTTATGGGCTGAGACTGTTCTTCGGGAATGGGAAGGAAGGGGGAAGATAAAAAGAGGGGGAGGGGAAGGATGATAGTTAGAAGATTGTAAGTGAAGCCAGGTGAATAGGAAAGGTCAAGGGCTGGAAAGGAAGGAATCTGATAGGAGAGGAGCGTGGACCATGGGAGAAAGGGAAGAAGGAGGGTGGACCTAGAGGGAAGTCATAGGTAGGTGATAAGAGGTAAGAGGTCAGAGTGGGGAATAGAAGAAGATGGGAGGGACAAATAAATATTTTTTACTGGAAGGAGAAATCGATGTTCGTGCCATCAGGTTGGAGGCTACCTATGAATGAATAAGATCATTAACACTAGAAATTCTGCACATTCTGGAAATCCACAGTAACCCACACAAAGTGCTGGAGGAACTCATCAGGTTAGACAGCATCAATGGAGGAGAACAAACAGTCGACGTTTCGGGCTGAGAACCTTCATCAGTTGTGGACATTGGTTGGCTATCCGCTCAGTGGATGTGAGTCAACATAGGCAGTCCCTCTCTACAGCTGAAGTGCCTGCTCTCTGGCATTCTCTACCGAGCCAGGTGATAGAAGTATTTAAAGTAGAGTTGGATCATCATTTAATGGAGGAATAAAGGGGTATGGAGAAATGGTGGAGTTGGGACCGGTATAGATATGCCAAGATCCCATTAAAAGATGCTGATTCAAAAAGATAGGTTAAAGATTAACCTTATTTGTCACATGTACGTCAGAATATGCAGTGAAATGCGTCATTTGCATCAAATTAAATCTGCAACGATTGCACTGGGGGAAAACAAGTGCCACCACATGTTCGGCACCAACATAGCATGCCCACAACATACTAAGTGTAACTGGTACATCACTCGATTGTGGGGAAGTGGAGAACCCAGATGAAACCAACGTGGTATCAGGGAGACCATACAAACTCCTTATAGACAGTAGCAGGAATTGAACCCTGATCTTACAGCTGGTGCTGTATTAGCATCATGCTAATCGCTAGACTACTCAAAAAGGGCCTGATGGCCTAATCCTCCTATTTTGCTGTGTTCTAGTGTGATGGCGTCAGGCTGCAATCTCGTTGAGGTCGTGGCTCAGACGCAGTGGTTTTTCGGTTTGTAGTGATGATTTTGGGACAGAATGGGGACTTGCAGGATTTAGGGACAGGGATGAGGGAGAGTTATAGATCAGGTGGCAGTAAATGAAGAGTCAGGGGCAGGAGCAGGTGATCGGAGGACAGGTTGGAGTCCTCCAGGGTCGGATGTCCATGTGAGTCTGGATGTTGAGGCCTGGATTTCAAAGTGTCATGATTGGCATGTCCTGCAGTCATTACCGGAGGTTGAAGCCCATAGGTTGAAGACTTTCTGAACATTGTGAGCATACTATATTGGTACCGGAATGTATGGCAACACTTGCGGGCTTCCCCTGAATTTCCTTAGGTTGTGTTGATTGTTAATGCAAATGAGCCATTTCACTGTATGTTTCAAAGTTCAAAAGTTCAAAGTACATAAATGTCACCATATACAAACAACCCTGAGATTCATTTTCTAGTGGGCATACTCAATTAATCCATAATAGAATAATAACTCTTAATAGAATCAGTGAAAGATCACACCGACTGGGTGTTCAACCAGTGTTCAGAAGACAACAATCTGTCCAAATACAATAGAAAAGAAATAATAATAAATAAATAAGCAATAAATATTGAGAACATGACATGAACAGTCCTTGAAAGTGATTCCATTGGTTACGGGAACATTTCAGTGATGGAGCAAATGAAGTTGAGTGAAGTTATCCCCTTTGGTTCAAGAGCCTGATGGTTGACGGGTAATAACTGTCCCTGAACCTGGTGGTGTGGGACCTGATGGTTGAGGGGTAATAACTGTCCCTAAACCTGGTGGTGTGGGACCTGATGGCTGAGGGGTAATAACTGTTCCTGAACCTGGTGGTGTGGGACCTGATTGTTGAGGAGTAATAACTGTTCCTGAACCTGGTGGTGTGGGACCTGATGGTTGAGGGGTAATAACTGTTCCTGAACCTGGTGGTGTGGGACCTGACGGTTGAGGGGTAATAACTGTTCCTGAACCTGGTGGTGTGGGACCTGATGGTTGTAGGGTAATAACTGTTCCTGAACCTGGTGGTGTGGGACCTGATGGTTGAGGGGTAATAACTGTCCCTGAACCTGGTGGTGTGGGACCTGATGGTTGAGGGGTAATAACTGTTCCTGAACCTGGTGGTGTGGGACCTGATGGTTGAGGGGTAATAACTGTTCCTGAACCTGGTGGTGTGGGACCTGATGGTTGAGGGGTAATAACTGTTCCTGAACCTGGTGGTGTGGGACCTGATGGTTGAGGGGTAATAACTGTTCCTGAACCTGGTGGTGTGGGACCTGATGGTTGAGGGGTAATAACTATTCCTGAACCTGGTGGTGTGGGACCTGATGGTTGAGGGGTAATAACTGTTCCTGAACCTGGTGGTGTGGGACCTGATGGTTGAGGGGCAATAACTGTTCCTGAACCTGGTGGTGTGGGACCTGATGGTTGAGGGGTAATAACTGTCCCTGAACCTGGTGGTGTGAGTCCTGAGGCTCCTGTACCTTCTTCCTGATGGTAGCAGTGACAAGAGAGCATGGCCTGGATGATGGGGATTCCTGATGACAGATGCTGCTTTCCTGCAACAATGCTTCACGTAGATGTGCTCAATGGTAGGGAGGGCTTAACCCACAATAGACTGGGCTGCATCTACTACTTTTTGTAGGATTTTCTGTTCAAGGGCATTGGTGCTTCCATACCAGGCTGTGATGCTCTCCACCACACATCTCTAGAAGTTTGCCAGAGTTTTAGATGTCATACTGAATCTTTGCAAACGTCTAAGGAAGTCAACGTGCTGTTGTGCTTTCAATGTGCATGTGATAAATAAATGAATCTAAATGAATCTAAATCTCAATCTGTTCTGGTTGGTCCAATCCCTGAATCATACATCATGACAAAGGTAGTTGTTGCCTTGTAGATCATGAGATTTCTGCTGCTCCCTTGATGTCCCTTGCTGGGGTGCACTCCTATGTAGCAGTGTCAGGTTGACCTGTAGGGACCTGTGATGTGTCAGGCCCATTCTATTGTGTTCTTTGATGAAAAAGTTGTTGACAATGTTTGGCCAAGCATAAATGTGTGCTGTAGGTGTGACTGAGGTTGGAGTGACCTTGGTTCTAGAGAGAAGGCAGTATGCGTTGAGTGGTTTCCCATTAGTTCCAGCAGGAGTCTTTTTGGTGAGGTGCACCATTCTTGCGAGAAAGAGTGTGAAGAATATTCAGATCCAGATTTATTTATCATGTGTACATCAAAACATACAGTGAAGCATGTTGTTTACGTAAACAACCAACACAACCAAGAATGTGTTGGGAGCAGCCTGCAAGAGTCGCCAGAGCCAGGAATGTTGGGCCGATGACATAGAAACATAGGAACGTAGAAAACCTACAGCACAATACAGGCCCTTCGGCCCACAAAGCTGTGCCGAACATGTCCTTACCTTAGAAATTACCTAGGGTTACCCATAGCCCTCTATTTTTCTGAGCTCCATGTACCTGTCTAGGAGTCTCTTAAAAGACCCTATCGTATCCACCTCCACCACTGTCGTCGGCAGCCCATTCCACACACTCAAAGTAGAACAAAGAAATACAATAGAATCAATGAAAAATTACACATAAAGACTGACAAACAACCAATATGCAAAAGAAGGGAGATTGTGTAAATACAAAAAAACTATAAATAAATAATTAAATAAATTATAATGAGAACATGAGTTGTAGAGCCCTTGAAAGTGAGTCTGTAGGTTGTGGAGTCAGTTCAGTGTTGGGGTGAATGAAGATATCTACACTGAACCTGATAGTTGTAGGGTAGTAACTGTTCTTGAACCTGGTGGTGTGGAACCCAAGGCCTCTGTACCTCCTACCCAATGGCAACAAGAAGAAAGGAGCCTGGTCTGGATGGTGGGGGTCCTTGATGATGGATGCTGCTTTCTTGTGGCAGTGCTGCTTGTAGATGTTCTCAATGGTGGGGAAGGCTTTTCCTGTGATGGACTGCTGCTTTTTGTAAGCATTTCTGTTCTTGGTCATTGGTTTTTCCATCTGGGCATGCCATTATGTAGTAGATGTATGATGAGATGAATGTCTGTGGGCAGTCAAATTTCAGAAGGATGCTCCTCTGTTTCTGCCAATTGATGGTATCAAAGGCATACTTCCGGTCCCTGCATTTCTCTTTCAGTTGGCAGGTGGTAATGATCATGTCTGTTGTCCCTCTAGATCAGGAGTTTCCAACCTGGGGTCCACAGACCCCTTGCTTAATGGTATTGGTCCGTGGCATAAAAAAGGTCGGGAATCCTGCTCTAAGTGGATGGATTTCACACTATGATTCAGGGAAAGGATCTTCTGTGGACGGGAGAGCTGCTTGGGGAGGACTGTGATGATGACTTTAACATCACCACAAGCAGACTGTCCTGTGGTTATCACAATCAGATTGTTTCTTTTCTTCAGCATGGTCACAATTATAAACACAGGAGATCCTGCAGATGCTGGAAATCCAAAGCAACACACACAAAATGCTGGAGGAACTCAGCAGGTCAGGCAACATTTATGGAAATGAATAAACAGTCAACTTTTTGGGCCGAAACCCTTTATCAGGACTGGAAAGGAAGGGGGGGGAGGTGCCAGAATAAAATGGTGGGTGAAGGGGGAGGAGGACAAACTAGAAGCTGATAGGTGGAGCCAGGTACCTGGGGGAAGGGGCTGAAGTAAGAAACTGGGAGGTGATAGGTGGATAAGGCAAAAGTCTGGAAAAGAAACAATCTGATAGGAGAGGGCAGTGGACCATGGGAGAAAGTGGAAGAGAGGCACCTTTGGGGTGGTGTTAGGCAGAGGAGGAGGGAGGTAAGAGGCCCAGAGTGAGGTAATGAAAAAGAGAGAAAGGGGAGAGGAAAAATTACTGGAAGTTGGATCTTCCTTTACCCTGGCTGTTTCTCTGAGGTGATTTTTAAAAATTTCAGCAAAAGCATTGTGTGTTTCCAAGGTCTTCTTGTTTTTATTTGGTATTTTATCCTTTTTGATGTCTTATCAACATTGGGTAGCTGTGGCACAGATTCTAAGTCAAGGACCAAGTTCTGGTTGACGAATACTTTGAAGTGTGCCTTCTGATGGAGTGGTCTGAAAGACTGACACTTCAAAAAAGAAGGGGAATTGGCCTTTTTAAAATTCTGTCATTTAAAATGTGGAATTGTGAAGTAAAAGTTTTCCGTAATTTTTTTTATCATAGAAACAGGAGGGAAGTCATTTAGCGTCTGGAGCCTTTGGTTTGCGCACGGCTGATTTGTACCTCATTCCACTTAGCTCTGTAATCAGCGGTATTGTTACCCAAAAAAAGTCTCGTAATTATAGTCTGTAAAACTTAAGTTGACCTGGATCCACTGTGTTCCAGATACCTGCCCTGAGGGCTATGATACTCTATCCTAACGTGGTTTACTGCCTTCAGTGTGTCCAACTTATTAACACTCGATGTCTAAACATCCTTATTGCATAGGGTAAATAATTCTCAAATGTTGGAAGATTGGAGAATTTTGGTAAGTGTTCTTTGGAAAAGAACCTGAGGTAAAAGTACACACACAAAATGCTGGAGGAACTCAACAGGTCAGGCAGCATCTATGGAGAAGAATAAACATTTGACATTTTGAGCCAAAACCCTTCAACAGGACTGATTTTGTGTGCAGATCTCTTTACTCGTGGTAGAAAACTCGAAAACCAAAAATTGCATTACAAGTTATGAAATGCATTCAAAATACCCACTTGTCCAGCGCAGATCTTTTTATAAACACAAGAGACTCTGCAGAGACTGGCAATCCAGAGCAACACACACAAGATGCTGCAGGAATCAGCAAGTCAGGTAGCATCTATGGAGAGGGCAAAGAGTTAATATTTTGTGGCGAGATCCTTCATAAGAACCCTCCATTCCCCACCTGCTCGTGTCTCTTTAACAGCTTCCTATCAGGCAGAAGACATATACCACTAGGCTCAAGGAGAGCTTCTTCCCACTATTGTATGACTATTGAATTGACCTCTTATATGGTAAGATGGAGCCTTGATCTCATAATCTACCTCATTCTGACCTTTGCACTTTATTGTCACCCTGCACTGCACTTACTCAGTAACTCTCTCTTTCTCTCTTTTTCCACTTCCTCATTCTGGTTCCCCTCTCACCTCTTCACTTCACCTGCCCATCACCTCCATCTGGTGACCCTCTTTTCCTTTCTCCCATGGTCCGCTCTCCCCTCCTATCAAATTCCTTCTTCTTTCAGCCCTTTACCTCTTCCACTTATCAGCTCCCAGCTTCCTGCTTCATCCCCTCTTCCTACCCACCCACCCACCTTCACCCTCGCGTGACCTCGCCAGTCAGCTAACACAAGAGATTCTGTAGATGCTGGCAATCCAGAATGACACACTCAAAATACAGGGTAAACTCAGCAGCCTCCAGCATTTTGTACAGAATGCTCTAATGTTCAAAGTAAATTAACAATTACAATTCAAAGTACACTCTGTAAAACTTAAGATGACCCTGAATTTATTGCATTTTGGGGAGTGAGTTCCAGTTATCTGCCCTGAGGGCTGTGATACTCTATCCCAACGTGGAGTACTGTCTTCGCTCTATCCACCTTATTAACACTCAACATCTAAACATCCTTATTGTAATAGGGTAAGTAATTGTTGGAAAATTGGATAAACTAGGGAAGTTTTCTTTGGAAAAGAAGCTGAGGTAAAAGTGACACGCACACACAGGGATGTGAAAGGGCTTTGTTTTGCTGCTGTTGTTGTTGTTGCTGCTTGTGTTGTTTGGTAAAACATTAATCATCATCATCATTATGTGCTGTGTCATAAGACGTGGGCGTTCATGGTCTCATGACCATGATTGTTCTTAGCAAATTTTTCTACAGAAGTGATTTGCCATTGCCATCTTCTGGGCAGATTCTTTACAAGACGGGTGACCCCTGCCATTATCAATTACCTTAAGAGATCGTCTGCCTGGCATCAGCAGTCAGATAACCAGGATTTGTGATATGCACCAGCTGCTCATACGACCATCCACCACCTGCTCCCATGGTTTCATGTGACTCTGATCAAATCAGGTGGCTAAGCAGGTGATATACCTTGCCCAAGAGTGGCCTGCAGGCTAGCAGAGGGAAGGAGCGTCTTACACCTCCTTTCGTAGAGACGTAGCTCCACCCCACCACCTAAGGTTGAACATTACATCAGTGTAATGTTGGCGCTGGAATGTGTGGCAACACTTGCAGGCTTTCCCCAGTACATGCTTGAGTCTGCTGTTTGTTAATACAAATGGTGCAGTTCACTGAATGTGTTGATGGGCATGTGATAGATGAATCAAACTACATCGAGAGGAGCAGCAGGACTTTAATTGCAAGAATCCTTATCCAATTATAAAAAAAGTCTCCGCAAAAAAATAAAGACCAGGCAAAATAATATATACCACTGATTCTTGGGATGGATTGTAAAGGAGAAATTGTGCAGTAAGGGGCAATGGTCTGAAAATGGTACTCATTTTCCAAATGGCTTCTTTCTGCACTTTACCACCCTGTGAAATTAAATATCGGTGTGCCATCCACTAATCAAGTCAGCTGGTCTATTACACTATGGTGGGCAACCACCTGTTTCAGAAGAGAGTTGTTTGGTTTCGGGGTAGGGTATTGAACTCAGGAAAAGACATCTTTGCTGCTGAATTTATAACAGTTTCATGTTGATCTGATGGTTATTGCCCTTGACTTCTAGAACGGAGGTTGAAAATGAGCAAGATCTTAACCAGTCCTCCTTGGCTGAAAGGCTTATCATATGAGGAGCTCTGGTTCTGGGCCCATATTCACTGGAATTCAGAAGAGTGAGGGGTGACCTCATTGAAACCTATAGAATGCTGAAAGGCTTCGATAGAATGGATGTGGAGAGGATGTTTCCTATGGTGGGGGAGTTGAAACTAGAGGACACAGCCTCAAAATAGAGGGCTGTCCTTTTAGAACAGAGATGAAGAGGAATTTCTTCAGCCATAGACTGGTGAATCTGTGGAGTTTGTTGCCACAGACAGCTGTGGAAGCCAAGTATTTGGGTATGTTTAAGGTCGGCACAACATAGCGGGTTGAAGGGCCTGTACTGTGCTGTAATGTTCTATGTTCACTCATCCATTTACGTTACAAAGGAAGTTGGAATTCGTGACCTGATCCTGATTCGGTTTACGCTTGCAGACTTTATGTGGAGTTATGGAACACTAGTCAGTGATAATAAAATCCTCTCAACATGGAGCAGTGGAAAGGATGCAGGCATTTGGCAGCTGCACCACGTGGCTGAAACTTAGTGTGCTGTCCCTGGGCTGGAGTGCCTGATGCTAAAACTAGGTACTTGAAATGGAAGGGTTACATTCCCTGCACTGGCTCCCCTCTCCCAGGCATCTTCTCTTCTCCCTCCTCCCTCCTTCCATCGGGCTGAAGATGCAAAAGCCTGAAATCACAGACAACCAGGCTCAAGGACAGCTTCTCCCTGCTGGTTGTACTCCATTGAATGGTTCCTGAGGCTAGGATGGACTGTTGACCTCACAGTCTACCATGTTCTGAACTTGCTCCTCATTGCCTACCTGCACTGCACCTTCTCTGTAACTGTTACACTTTATTCCACAATCCGTTATTGTTTACCTTGTACTGCTTATATAAGATGATAAGAGGCATTGATAGAGTGGACAGCCAGTGTCTTTTCCCAGGGCGGCAATGGCTAATGTAAGGCGGTATTAGTTTGTGGTAATTGGTGGAAAATATAGAGAACATGTGAGAAGTAGATTTTTTTTTTACCTAGGGAGTGTTGGGTACTTGGAACGCCCTCGCAGGGGTGGTGGTAGAGGCAGGTACATGAGAGACGTTTAAGTGACTCTTAGATAGGCACGCGAATGAAAGAAAAATGGAGGGTTATGTAGGAGGGATGTGTTAGATTCATCTTGGTCAGCACAGTATCCATATAGCCGGCCAGTGGTGTACTGGTATCCACACCAGACTTCAAGGTGAGTGGTCCCGGGTTCAAATCCGGCTGGCCCTTGCGTGCTTTCCATCTGTGCAGGCTTGAGTGAGCAACTTGGCCTCATAAAAAAACAGACAAAGTGCTAACGAAATGGCAAGGTTGCCGACCGATGCCGGAAAGGAACAGCAACAACAACATCCATAGGACCAGAAGACCATAAGATATAGGAGTAGAATTAGGCCTTTCAGCCCATTGAGTCTGCTCCACCCTTCCATTGTGGCCGAGTTATTATCCCTCTCTACCCCATCCTCCTGCCTTCTCCCAGTAACCTTTGACACCCATACTAATCAAGAGCAGATAAACATCTGCTTTAAACATACCCAATGACTTGGCTTCCACAGATTACACCAACTCTTGTCTCCACAAAATAATCCAAATTCTGTGGTAGCAATGAATTCCACAGATTCAGCACCCTCTGCCTAAAGAAATTCCTCCTCAACTCTGTTCAAAGAGACATTATTCTATGCTGGGGCTGTGCCCTCTGGTCCTAGTCTCTCCCAACATTGGAAGCATCCTCGCAAATGTAGAAAGGCCTGTACTATTCTATGTGTCTCAATGTACTGTTGCAATGAATTGATCTTTATGAATGCTATGCAAGGCTGGTTTTCACTGTCCATATGACAATAATAATCCATATGGTTTTTTAAGGTTATTATATCCAGGTTTGGTAATGGGAACAAGCTCACACTCTCAATTAGATGCACCTACTGGTGTGTGTCTCACATAGCCTCTGACAACCGAGTCCAGCTCCTGGCCTTCAGTGTACCTAAGATATGAAGCCTGGTGGCACCATTTCTACTAACAGGAGAAGGGACAAAGGCGTGTTATACTGGTGCCTTTAAACCAGTCACATCAGATGGGGCTCATCAGCAGTGGTTAGCAGCTTATCTAGGAGAAGGAAAACTCTGATCTCAAACCTCTGGAGCCTTGTGTCTACACCCACTCACGTGGAAGGGTTCAGGAGCAAACCCCAGTGAAAAATCCAGAGCTGGAGTCTCTAAGGCAGTCCTACATTGAGTTCAACATTGACTGGCAACTCCTCAATGCCACTGGTACCAAACTGTATCAGTCATCAGCTGTGTGGAGAGGGGAAGCCTTATGCATGGGGGCCACAGCTTGCTCTCCATATCATGTTGCCTTGGCTTGCATATCACGTAAACAGCTGGGATGCAACATTCACGGTTGACCCTGACCAACAGAGGGGCCTCAGTAAACTAAATGACTAATTTACCAATTCACAGCAAAAAAAATTACAAAGCATTAATGAAATCTGCACTGAGAATATAATGTGAAATGCATAGTTACCTTATCTACCAAGATCATCTCCACAGTTGGCATTTAGTAAATGCTGATTCCATTGTATGGACAGTTATCACTACATAATTCCTTACTAATGTCATGGTCTGGCACTAATATAATTTAAACAATTACTCTTTTACTGTTACTATAATCTCCTGGTATCACGATGAAATGAAAGCTGGAAATATAACATTGCTCGGAACGCTTCACATTATAGAGTGCTTTTCATCTGCTCCGGATGTTCCAAGTTGCTTGACTGCTTAAGAATAGTTTCTGCTGTAATATATGAAACACGACAGCCACTTTATACTCAACAAGAAATGAGATTATGACCAAATAAACTGATTTAGTGATGCTGGTTGAAGGATAATGATTATCCAGGGCACCGGAGATAAATCCCTTCATCTTTATCTCTTCCATTCCATCGATAGAGCAGCCAGAGTATAACATCTCACCCAAATGATGACATCAGCAACACTGCCGTACCTTGTCAGCAGCGCAGCTGTTAGCTTGGGTTGCACGCTTCAGTGGGTGGAGTGGGTCACGGTGATTCATATTACTAGATCTACCAAATATCCAGAATCATGGTTATTATCACTGACATATTTATGTATTTATGCACATTTTATTCCATATCTCTACTTATAATTTTATTTTTGTATAATTCTTTATTTTTTATAATTGCTGAATGTTGCTTTTTGTTGAGTGTCACACCCTGACCAAACACCACAGCAAATTCCTAATACACATAGATATATATGGCGAATAAAGTTGATCTTTGATCCTTGATGTGATGTGAAGTTTGTTACTTTGTAGTAGCAGTACAGGGCAATACATAAACCGCTGCCACATTCTCCCTGTGACCGCATGGGTTTCCTCCGGTTGCTCCAGTCTCCTCTCACAGTCCGAGGACATATAGGTTAATTGGCCATTGTAAATTGTCCTGTGATAAGGCGAGGATTAAATTGGGAGATCGTGGGTGGCGCGGCTCGGAACAGCTGGAAGGGTCTGTTCTGTGCTGTATCCCAACAAATAAATGGTCTGAGTCTGAGTCTGGACACTAAAGAAGGTGGACAGTATTGTGGTCAGAGGACCGTGAATGTCCACGGGTGAGTGGGAGGGGGGAAAGCGGTTTGTTTTGCTTGTGTTGTGTTCTATGTTGAGCTGCCAAGCTTTGGGACATGCTACTTTGGTGCTGGAATGTGTGGTGACCCTTATGGGCTGCCCCAGCACATCTTTGAGTGTGTTGGTTAATGCAAGTGACACCTTTCATTGCAGGTTTTGATGTACACGTGATAAATGAAGCTGAATAATAATGTGCAGTATATACTGTACAGACATGTAGTGTTCACTATTCGCGTGAAGAATGTACACATGTGCTCCTTACTGTTCAAAGTTCAAAGTAAATTTATGATCAAAGTGTCACCGTATACAGCCCTAGATTCCTTTTTTTGTACCTATCCAAACTTCTCTTAAATGCTGCAATCAAATCTGCATCCACCACTTCCACTGGAAGCTCATAGCACACTCGGAGTTTAAAAAGTGCCTCCTCAGGTTCTCCTTAAATATTTCACCTTTCATCCTTTATCTATGACCTCTAGTTCAAAAGTTCAAAGTAAATTTGAAGGGTGCTGGCCCGAAATGTCGACTGTTTGTTCACTTCCATGGATGCTGCCTGACTGTTGAGTTCCTCCAGCATTGTGTGTGTGTGTTGTATTATATGTCACCATATGAAACCTGAGATTCGTTTTCTTGCAGGCATACAGAGTAAGTCCAAGAAACACAGCAGAATCAATGAAAGACCTACCCGACAGGATGGACAAACAACCAATGTGCACAAAAACAGCAAACTGTGCAAATACAGAAAAAGAAATAATAATTAATAAGTAAGAAATAAATTTGGAGATCATGAGATAAAGAGTGTTTGAAAGTGAGTCCCGTTTAGTGATGGGGTGAGTGAAGTTATCCCCCTCTGGTTCTAGAGCCTGACGGTTGAGGGGTAATAACTGTTCCTGAACCTGGTGGTGTGAGTCCTGAGAATCCTGTGCCTTTTTCCTGATGGCAGCAGTGCAAAGAGAGCATGGCGAGGGTAGTGGTGGGTCCTTCATAATGTCTGTTGCTTTCCTGTGACGGTGCTCCGTGTGGATGTGCTGAATGGTGGAGAGGGCTTTTCCTGTGATGGACTGGGCTGCAACTACTACGTACTACTGTTAGTGTTAAAGGCACCAGCATTACTGAGCTCTGCTTCCTATCATACTTTTCTAATACCTTAGAAGTTGTACATTTAAAATTGGAATAGAAAAAGGAAGTGCTTGTCAAATAAAAACCTTTTTGATCATTCCTGGCAATAAACTACAATGATTCCAAGTTTATTATAAACAAATTTACCAGTAATGCAAATGGTAATCTGATAAACTGACCACATTTGTCAAACAATGCTTCCAATAGATTATAGGCTGTGTGCAAGGGAAAACTGAGTGTTTATGTAGAGTTTACATTTATTATCTGATTTCCTAGATTTTAATCTTATTGTTGAGCTGCTCACATCCTGCATGCTCTCCACTGGACCAGGGCTGGCAGCCGTTCACATCACTGAGCTAGCTATTGTACTCCCCATTTAACTTAACTGTAACACAGAAAACAAATCCACTGACCCAAATGTCTTGCAATCCCAGGCTGGCTGGAGGGGAGGCTTAGTCTCCACCTTCCCTCTATTATGCATGTGTGAAGCTGCATCACTGCAACCTCCGAGAGGACCACAACCTCTCTTGGGTTTGGAGGCTTACATGCCTCGATGACCCTGAGAGCTATGTTGGCTGGAGTCAGTGGCTTTATACTTTGGCTCTTGGTAGGATCACTCATGCCAAGCCGGTCAAAGGTCAGAGGCCAGACTAAGGATTCTCCAGGTTCGGGGGTTCAGTTCTGGGCTAACAAACTACAGAAACAGCAATGAAGCATCCTCCTACATCTGATTGGGATGGTATTCCTGAGTCTTCTCCGGGCTTGCATTACTGACAGTTAGAGATAGAGGACCTTCATTGCTGCTGTAAACGCCAGTGGCGTAATGGGCCATCACTGCAAGATGGAGAAGCACCTCAGACAATTTAGACCTTATCTTCCTCAATGACATCTCAAGCTGACTTCTACAGATGTACCGTGATGTAATGCATTTGACTGGTTGCATTACCGTCAAGCATGGAGGGACACTGCACAGGATCAGGGAAAAGCAGCAGAAGGTTGCAAGCTCAGGCCGCTCCATCATGGGCACAACTCTCCCCAGCATCAAAAGGCGATGCCTCAAGAAGGTGGCGTCCATTGTTAAGAATGCCCATCACCCAGGACATGTCCTTTTTCATTACTACCATCACAGCAGAAGAACGGGAGCCTGAAGGTATGCACTCAACATTTTATGAACATATTCTTCCCCTCCACCATCAAATTTATGAATGGACAATGAACCCATGAACACTATCTCACTTTTTTTTCTCTGTTTTATACTACTTATTTATTTTAAAAATATATTTCTTTTTATAATTAATCATATTATTTATTACATGGTACTGCTGTTGTGGAACAGCAAATTTCATGACATTTGTCAGTGATAATATACCTGATCTGATTCTGATTCTGTCAAGATCATAATGTTACAGCTCGATAAAACTCTGGCTAGGTCACACTTGGAGTATTGTATTCAGTTCTGGTTGTCTCAATGTAAGAAGAATGTGGAAGCTTTAAAGAGGGTGCAGGAGAGACTTACCAGGAAGCAGCCTGGCCTAGAGAGCATATATTTTGAGGAAAAGTTGAGCAAGCTAGGGCTTTTCTCTTTGGAGCAAAGGAGGATGAGAAGTGACTTGATAGGTGTATAAGGTGATAAGAGGGCATAGATCGAGTAGACAGTCAGAGACATTTTTGCAGGGCAGAAATGGCTAATACAAGAGGGCATAATTTTAAGGTAATTGGAATAAAGTATAGGGAAGGATGTCAAGAGATAAGTTTTTTTTACACCAGGAGTTCTAGGTGCGTGGAATGCTCTGCCAGGGTAGTGGTACAGACAGGTACATTAGGGGTATCAATAACCTATCAACCAACATTTTAAATACATCTAATGACTTGGCCTTCACAGCCGTCTGTGGAACTGAATTCTACAGATTCACTACCCTCTGGCTACTCACTGTCTACTGGCATCCTTGTTCTATAATTTAAACAGAAAATGTTAGAAAATATTCATCAAGTCAGGCTATGTCTGTGGAAAAAAACATAGAGCTCAGGAGCAAGTCATTGGTCAAGTGATTGGGTATATTTAAAGGGAGGTTGATAGGTTCTTGATTAGTCAGGGTGTCAAAGGTTATGAGGAGATGGCAGGAGAATGGGATTGAGAGGGATAATAAATCAGCCGTGATGGAATGACGGAGCAGACCCAATGGACCAAATGGCCTAATTCTGCTCTGATGTCTTGTGGTCTGTTCTGAATCAGTTTTACTATGGCTGCCTTGTATGATGTCAAATTTGTTGTTTTGCAGCAGCAATATAAAGCAAAAAAGGGAATAATGAAGTAGTGTTCATGAGTACATGAGTAAATTGCCCCTAAGGTCCCTTTCAAAATCTTCCCCCACCCCCATCCTAAATCTATGCCCCTTAGTTTTGATCTCTACTACCCTGTGGAAAAGACTGTCACCACCCACCTTATCTTGCCAGAGCTGTGGACAATCTTTGCCAGTCTTGTGTTTAATTCCAGGCTCTGGAAGTATTCACTCTATTCCATGTTCTCTCAAAGGAAGGGTCACCAGGTGGACAGAAGAAAAAAACTTTATGGTTGTGTTCACATCCACCTTCTGACATGTGCAATATTTCCACTGACTCGGCAATTTCTGACCCATAACCAAGTAAATTGCAAGAGTATTCAGGATTCTCTGGAGAATGTTGAGTCCTTGCAATTGGGATTAGAAAGGAGTCCTCATGAGTGGAGAAAGAGAACATCAAGCAATATAGCACAGTACAGGCCCTATGGCCCATAATGCTGTGCCGACCTTTTCAACTTCTCTAAGATCAATCCAATCCTTCCCTTTGACATAATCCTTCATTTTTCTATCATCCATGTGTCTATTTAAGAGTATGAATTTCCCTAAAGTATCTGCTTCTACTGCCATCCCTGTCAGGGCATTCCACACAACCACCACTCTCTGTGTAAAAGCTTACCTCTTAATGCCCCCCTGTAATTTCCTCCAATCACCATAAAATGATGTCTTCTTGTGTTAGCCATTTCTGTCTGGGAAAAGCCTCTGACTGTCTGTTCAGTCTGTGTCTCTTATTATATTGTACACTTCTGTCAAGTTGCTTCTCATTCTCCTTTGCACCAAAGAGAAAAGTCCTAGCTCGCTCAACCTATCCTCATAAGACGTGCTCTCTAATCCAGACAGCATCCTGGTAAATCTCCTCTGCACTCTCTCTAAAGCTTCCACATCCTTCCTATTAATGAAGAGATCAAAGCTGAACATAATTCTCTAAATGTGGTCTAACCAGTTTTATAGAGATGCAACATTACCTCATAGCTCAATCCCCCAACTAAAGAAAGCCAACACATCGTATGCCTTGAATCTCGCTTTACGAAGGAGCAGCTCAAGCTTTCCACTCGGGCCTCCTAGCCTGATCTGAAGAAGAGTTTGTGGTTCTCACCAACCACCTCAGAACCTATAAAATGCAAGCAGGCTATCCTTGATCCTGAGGGACTACCTGAGAAGATTAGTAAGCAGGGCTTCATGTTGGTTGGGAGAAACTAGGAAATGCACACGGAGGACTTCTTTTGGGAGACAGTAGCATTTGCGTTGAGTTGTATAAAAGGGAGGACGTGGTGATCTTAAGCAAGGGACTAGACAGTGGTTTCAGTTGAGAACGAGTTAAGATTTCCCCAGGAATGGTATAGGATTCCTGAATCAATGACATGTGACCTAGAATACCACATATAATTTCTTTACAAAGATTTTTATTTTGCAGGCCACTTTGGTTAGTCTTGTATTCTTCAAGCATATGATAGTAATTAATTTTTTTAAAAAACTGCCTTAACTACACGCAGCTTGTTAATTACAAATTTCCGATTGCTGGAAGTTCATCTTAAGTTATTCTGGGCTTTACTGAGGGTCTATGATACTTGAGGCCAAGAGAGTGGGGAATCCAAGTTATCATTGCAGCTCCTCAGGTCAAACTATAAGATTTTCAGTTTGGTAACAACAAATTTATAATTTACATAGGTTCTTGCATTGTTTTACTGTTAATTGAACTGCCAAAATAGACAATGTCAGAGTTGACCGGCTGCAATATTGTGCTTGAAATAGAAGGTTAATATTAGGAATACTGGAATCACTCAGGGGATTCATCGAATGTTGTTTAACCAGAAGTTCAAATATAGCCTGCAAAGCGCTTAAAGGGGAATTCTGCTCTATTTATTGTTTTAATATTTCAGTAGTTTACTCACGAACTGAAACCTTTGCCAAGTCCACTAAACCATGCACAGATGTAGCTTATAGAAATCCAGCTGCCTGCTTTGTCTGCCGCAGAGAGCCGGAATTGCATCTCTCCTCTGTAATGCATTTGGGAAAGGCTAACACTTACATGGCTGGCTTGTGTTCTACATGGTCAATAAATTTTATAAATCTGCACAGCATTTTTATGTAAATTTAATATACATGTGGTTTTTCATCAGAGACATACAGTACAACTTTGGAAGCCGAGCTGGTCAGAATGATGTCATTATAAGGGTTTGGCATTCACCCTCTTAAGTTGAATGTCTGTGGGTTCCAGTTGCTCTGCGGAGAGTTTTGCACATTAATCAGTAATGAGGGTGTCCTGCAATGTCTGAGAAGCTCGCAGATCAGATGGCGACACGCAATATAGTGGTTAGCATAACGCTCTTACAGCCCAGCGATCAGGGTTCAATTCCCACCGCTGTCTGTAAGGAGTTTTTTCTGCCTGCAAATGAGTGAGTTTTCTCCGGGCGCTCCGGTTTCCTCCCATATTCCAAAGATCTATGAGTTATGGTTAGTAACTTGTAGGTGTGCTGCGTCGGCTCCAGAAGCATGGCAAACCTTGCGTCTGCCCCCAGCACATCTCAGGGCTGTGTTAGCTGCTGATGCAAACACCACATGTCACTGTATATTTTTATGTACATGGGATCTTTAATCCTTAGATGAACTTCTGGTTTAAGATGGCGCTAACTGAAGGTGAGTGACAGCTTACTGGTAGTTCAAAAGGCAAGGAATTCGATTAAAAATATCACTAATAACACCTTTGCTGAAGTAAATTGTGGTAAACTATAACCACAAACAATGAAGAGGCGAGTGAAGGTGAAGCAAATTCAAGGGATGAACTGTGCTGGTATGTTGCAAAATCGACGTAGAT
The DNA here is from genome assembly GCF_030028105.1 of Mobula birostris. Lineage (NCBI taxonomy): Eukaryota > Metazoa > Chordata > Chondrichthyes > Myliobatiformes > Myliobatidae > Mobula > Mobula birostris. The sequence continues at coordinate 4,721,443 of NC_092385.1, read as the reverse complement.
GGAGTCGAAGTGAGTGATTTGGAGAGGAGGAGTTGAGGCAGAGGAATTTCGTTGCCCGTCCAACTAACCCGGGTGCAAGGTTGGATCACTCTAGGTGCCGAGCCAATTTGGAGACGTCGAGAATAGTTTCAGGCTGGGTGATAAAGTCTAGGCCTAGAGCGATTTGCTGGGGGGGCGTGGTTTAGGCCTGGAGTGGTTCGCTGCGGCGGGGCCTGGGTCCTAATGCGAGCCGCGATCCGCTGTTTGGACAATTTAAACACCGGCCCAGATATACTGGAAAGGCAGGGGTGTTGGGACTGGAGGAGAGAGTGGGACCGATTTTACTTACTCTTCCGTGATGTTCCTCCTTTCTCTATGATGCTGAGCTGTGAGATTGCCCAGGCAGCTGTGCTTCGTGTGTGTAAGCTTCTGTTGGTTTGCATGACTTCTGTTTTTTCTCTCTTTCTCTCTATGCGCATTGGGTGTTGGCCTTTATGCTTCTCTAATTGGGTCTGCTTGGGGTTCTTGCTTCACGGCTACCTGTAAGCAGACCAATCTCAAGGTTGTGTGATTATGCATTCTTTGATAATAAATGTACTTTGAATCTTGAATCTTTGCAAAGCCAAAGCAACTTGAAATGATGTGGATGTTTAGCATCTTTTAGAAATGTGAAGACCTTGTAGCGAATGAAGTGCTTTTAATGTGTAATGTTAGAAACAGGAAATATTTTCGGATACAATATGATTACAACCATATTTTTGTTTCGTCAGGTGTTTGTCGATGATGACTGGCTAGATTACCCGGTAAACTCCGTTTGGTGTTCAAGCTAGTGTTATGTGATTGTAGTCCTTCTGACATTGTAGTGCTTCTTATGCACTTCATAAGAGCCATAGAGTCAGAGAGTAATAGAGCAAGGATACAGGCCATTTGGCCCAACCAGTCCATGAGGCCACGGTGACCAGCCAGCTGGCTCCAATTTTCTGCAGTTGGGCCAAATCCCTCTCCTTGCTCCTCCATGCACCTATCCAAGTGCTTCTTGAATATTCCAACAAATCTATTGGAATTCTTTGAGGAAATTACAAATTGGATAGACAAAGGAGAGATGGTGGGTGTTGCTTGCTTGGATTTTCAGAAGGCCTTTAACAAGATTCTGCATGTGAGGCTAAGGGCTGTTAGTATTACAAGAAAGATACTGGCATTGGCTGACTTGCTGGAGGCAAAGAGTGGGAATAAAGGGGGCCTTTTCTGGTTGGCTGCCGGTGACTAGCGGTGTTCCATAGGGGTCGGTGTTGGGACCGCTTCCTGTCACATTATATGTCAATGATTTGGATGATGAAATTGATGGTTTTGTGGGCGAGTTTGCAGAAGATATGAAGCCAGGTAGAAGGGCAGGTAGTATTGAAGCAGCAGGGAGATTGGGAGAATGGGCAATGAAGAGACAGCTGGAATATAGTGTCAGGAAGTGTCTGGTCATGCACTTTGGGAGAAGAAATGAAAGGGTTGACTATTTTCTAAATGGGGAGCAAATTCAGAAATCAGAGATGCAAAGGGACTTGAGAGTCCTTGTGCAGGATTCTCTAAAAGTTACCTTGCAGGTTGAGTCCATAAGACCATAAGACCATGGTCCGTGGTAAGGAAGGCAAATGCAACATTAGCAGTCATTTTGAGAGGAGTAGAATATAAAAGCAAGAATGTAATTCTGATCAGACTGCATTTGGACTATTGTGAGCAGTTTTGGGCTCCTTATCTAAGAAAAGATGAACTGGAATTGGAGAGGGTGCGGAGAAGGTTTACAACAACGATTCCAGGAATAAAAGGCTTATCATGTGAAGAGTGATTGATGGCTCTGGGCTTTTACTTGCTGGAATTTAGAAGAATGGGGGGGGGGGGTGGAATCTCATTGAAACCTATTGCATGTTGAAGGGCCTGGATAGAGTAGATGTGGAGAGGATGCTTCCTATGGTGGGAGAATCAAAATAGAGGAACATCCATTTAGAACGGAGATGAGGAGGAATTTCTTTAGCCAAAGAGTGGTGAATCTGTGCAATTTGTTGTCTTAGGTGGCTGTGATGCCAAGTCATTGGGCATATTTAAAGCAGAGTTTCATAGGTTCGTGTTTATTCACAGCGTGAAAGGTTATGGGGAGAAGACAGGAGAATGGAGTTGAGAGGGAAAATGGATCAGACCGTGATGAAATGGCGGAGCAGGCTTGATGGGTTGAATGGCTTAATTCTGCTCCTATGTCTTATAGTATTCTTAAATGATACTTTTGTACCAGCCTTAACCACTTTGAGAGGTGTCAGGCCCTCTGCAAATCGCCACAGTAGTGTAGTCATTCGCACCATGTTTTATAACACCAGCGATCAGAGTTCAATCCCCACCGCTGTTTGTAAGGATGCTGTACGTTCTCTCCATGACTGCGTGGGTTTCCTCTGGATGCTCTGTTTTTCTCCCACATTACAAAGATGCGTAAGTTAGGGTCAGTAAGTTGTGGCCATGCTACGTTGGCACCGGAAGCTTGGCGACACTCGTGGGCTGCCCCCACCACATCCTGAGAGTGTATTGGTGGTTGACGCAAATGGCGCATTTCACTGTATATTTTGACATAGATGTGACAAGCATTCTTTATTCTTTTTCTTCATCTTTTTAAGCCATGCTTTATCTTCTCTTTAAGCCAATGTGTTAGCCGCTGATGCAAACTACACTTGTCACTGCATGCTTCAATGTACATGTGACAAATGAAGCTAATCTTTATCTTCTCTTTTAGTCATAATCCTTCAAGATAATGGTAAGAATGTTCCGACTGAGCTACAGGTTCCTGCTTCAGTAGTTCAGATGAATAATAAATATGCAGATGGAAAATGGGTGAGCTCCACCGTAACTTGGCCAGTAACTTCCTTTCACCAATAATTTTGCCGTCAAAAGTCTGGCCATTCCAGATTTTGATGTGTATTTGTATGGACTTGCATCCAAATTGATAATATTTACTTTCATAACATGTCAGACTTATTCCCACATATTACATGCTGTATTAATGTCAGTCTTGTATTGTTTTGGAGGCTTCTCATGCAGTAGAGTGTTGAACCACATGAATATAATGATTACTTGAGCCTACTATATCCAGTGCATTCTGGGTAATAGCCCTTAGTGAAATTCCTACGTGTAGTCTGTGATGAATTATAGTTTCCAAAGGAAGCTGTCTTTAAAAAGGGCAAATTTAATTAATTACCATTTTTTCCCTGTGAATTTCGGTGCTGATGGGCAGAAGACAACTTTGAAGCTGTTGGCAGTAAATGTGACTGCAGGTTTAAAATGATCATATGACATTCCTCTGACTGCTATTTAATGGAGACCTTAACCTGTTTATCTGAAATGTATTAAAACACTGTAAGGCAAAGCTATTCTGAGACCAAAGAATCCTTTTCTATGCTCAATGCACCCTCAAGTATTTAGATCCTGGTTTTGCCAGCAATGCAGCGAAGTATTGGGTCGGGTAGATTGATTTCAAACGTCAGCCAGATGCTGTATTTGAAACCTTACAGAGCGTGTAATTGTGAAGGGAAAGCTGGAATTGTACATAAAAGGAGAGATACTGGAAAGAAAAATGGGGGGCTATGTGGGAGGGCAGGGTTGGATTGCTTGTAGGGTAGGCAGGAATATTGTGTTCAGCTCTGGTCGCCTCATTATAGAATGGATGTGGAAGCTTTAGAGAGGGTGCTGAGGAGATTTACCAGGGCGCTGCCTGGGTTAGAGAAAATGTCGTCTGAGGAAAGCTTGAAAGATCTGGGGCTTTTCTCTTTGGAGTGAGGGAGGAAGAGAGGTGACTTGACAGAGGTGTACAAGATGGTAAGAAGCATAAATCGAGTGAACAGCCACAGACTTTCTTCCAGGAGGCATAGTTTTACCAGGGTGACTGGAGGAAAGTACGGGGCCTGCTCTGGCTGTCTTTCATGTCTGTGGAGTCACTTCTGTTCTGAATGCTATTTGCTTACTTTAGTTGTCTGTATGGTTTGTTTTTTTTTTCCCCTGCACATTGGGTGTTTGACAGTCATGGAACATAGAGCATAGAAATCTACAGCACATTACAGGCCCTTCGGCCCACAATATTGTGCCCACCCTGTAACCTACTTGAAAAACTGCCTAGAATTTACCTACCACATAGCCCTCTATTTTCTAAGCTCCATGTACCTATTTAAGAGTCTCTTAAAAGACCCTATCGTATCTGCCTCCACCATTGTCACCGGCAGTGCATTTCACGCACCCACCACTCTCTGTGTGAAGAACTTACCTCTGACATCCCCCTTGTCAAGCACCTTAAAACTCTGCCCCTCATGTTAGCCATTTCAGCCTTAGGAAAAAGCCTCTGGCTATCCACATGATCAATGCTCCTCATCATCTTATACACCTTTTTTATGGGTTCTTTTGGGTTACTTTGTCTTGTGGCTACCTGTAAGGAGATGAATCTCAAGATTGCATAGCGTATGCATACTTTGATAATAAATGTACTTCGAGCTGGTCCAACAAGTCGCACGCCCAACAATCCACCTATTTAACTCCAGCCTAATCACATGACAATTTACAATGATCAACTAACCTACTATCCTCTACGTCGTTAGACAGTGGGAGGAAACCAGAGCACTCGGTGGAGACAAGCATGGTCACGTGGAGAACATACAAACTTCTTACTGGCGGTGCCGGTACTGAACTCCGAACTGTAAGAGGGCTGCGCCAGCTGCTACGCTAAAACTTCAAAATGTAGCAAACTTTGACGAGAATGTGAGACTTAGGATAGCATAGACTGGGGACGTTGATAGCCAAGTCACACAGAAATTCTGGTTTATTATTGTCACATATTACTGTGTACTGTACCAGCAGTTATGGTCGAAATGACAATAAAAAGTAACTTGACTTGACTTGAGGTACGGTGATATTGTTGTTTTGCATGTCTTCCATCTAGATGATTTCCTTACAACAGTGTATTGAGGGAAAACAGTAACAGAATGCTACAGGTACAGACAGTAAGGTGCAGGGGCTTGACAAAGTAGTTTGTAAAGTCAAGAGACCATTTTATCCTAGGTTATGCTAGGGGTCCATTCAATAGTCAGGGTAGAAACTGTCCTTTAGCCTTGTGGTACATGCTTCCAGGCTTTGTACCTTCTACCCGATGGGAGAGGGAAAAAGACGCAACGGTATTTGTTCATTATTGCCACATGTACCAAGATACAGTGAAAATCTTATCCTGCATTCTGATCATATGGATCAAATCATTTACAGTGCATTGAGGTAGAACTAGGTAAAAGAATAACAATGCAGAATAAACTATAAAGGCTACCTTCCGATTTAGGGTGGTGCTGCTTGAAGTCCAGTGAGGCAAGGCATGTTCAAGGCAAAGTCCTAGTGCAAGGAATGACCCAATGTTTGAATGATTTAAATGTCTGGCCAGATGGATTGAAAAGGCTGGGTGTTAGGACAAGAGGCAAGGGTCGGGCTGGTTCTGCTCGTTGTTCTGTGGCATTTACTCGGCTCTGCTTTGAACTGAGGCTAAGGCTGTGGCCTGCTCTGGCTGCTCTGAGCTCTATGTCTGAGGGATCCATGTTGTTTATTCGGCTCTGCGTTGAACTGAAGCTGAGGCTGTGGCTGTGGCCTGCTCTGGCCTTTGTTTCTATGGACTTACTTTTGGTCTGAATGTTATTTACGCTTACTTTTATTGTTTGCACATTTTTTTCTCCCTGCACATTGGGTGTTTGACTGTCTCCTTTTTTTTAATGGGTTCTTTTGGGTTTCTTTGTTTTGTGGCTGCCTGTAAGGAGACGAATCTCAAGGTTGTATAATGTATACATACTTTGATAATAAATGTAATTTGAACTTTGAAAAAGCACAATTGCAGGTAAATGATAATGTGAAAGATCATAATGAGGTAGATTGTGAGACCATCTGATTGTACAAGTATCTGATATCAGTGGAATTGAAGCTGTCCGGGGTGAGTAAGCCCTTTGATTTATGCTGGCTGCTTTCCTGAAGCAGGTTGAAATGTAGACAGAGTCTACAGAAGGGAGGATAGTTTACATGATATGCTGAGCTTTGCCCATTCTTCGCAGTTTCTTGCAGTCTTGGCTCGAGGAGTTGCTGTACCAAACCGTGACACATCAAACCATCCCATCTGGCATCAACAATCATTCCACAGTCAAAGTTACTTATATCATATTTCTATCCTCTTCTGAACAACAACTGAACCTCTTGACCATGTCTATGTGCTTTTATGCATTGAGTTACTGCCACATGATTGGCTGATTAGATATTAGCATTAACGAGCAAGTGTACAAGTGTACCTAATAAAGAGCCATTGAGTTTATGTCAGTGATATTACACCTGCTTCTCATTCTGACTGTAATGTGGAGAGCAGATTCTTGCCACTGAATTGTATGGTTTGATGAAGTGTGATGGTTTTCAGATAATTCAACGAGATGCTATCAGCATTAATTTAACAGAATGCCATTAGGGAAAACAATACATTTTGTATATATTTTCTTCCCCATAAACACTTAAATAAAAGTTTCTTAACACAGCATGGGGGAGGTTCAGTCTTGTAGTAGTTAGCATAGCACTTCACAGTGCCTGTGAATTAGATTCAATTCCCGCCGCTGTCTGTAAGGAGTTTGTACTTTCTCCCTGTGGGTTTCCTCTGTGTGCTCTGTTTTCATCTCACATTCCAAAGACGTACGCATTAGTGGGTTCCTTGGTCACATGGATGTGTTGGACGGCGCGGGCTCGTTGGACTGGAAAGTCCTGTTACCGTGCTATGTTTCTAAATAAAATAAAACACACCTATTTCTGAAATACAAATACTGCTCTCCTCCTGGCTGCACAGCAGTCATAGCTAGTTTTATTGATCGTTCCAGAATTCTCAGCTGGAATCATTTTTCTTTCCTTGCCGTAAATCTTGTTTTCCCATGGATGTTTGATACATTACAGCATGCACATAGTCATGTTTAGCCTTCAACAATGACGTCTGCAATAAAACAAGCTTGAGTGCTGGCCCTGAGGAGAATCTTGTGACAGCATCTTATCACTTATGGTCAATTTGAGGCATGGTAGCGTAGTGGTTAACACAGTACTTTACAGTACAGGCGACCTGGGTTCAATTCCTGCCACTGCTTGTAGGAAGGTTATATATTCTTCCCCTGACTGTGAGGGTTTCCTCCGGATGCTCCAGTTTCCTCCCAAAGTCCAAAGACATACCAGTTAATAGGTCAGTTGGCTACTGTAAATAATCCCATGGTTAGGCTAGGATTAAACTGGGAGGTTGCTGGGCAGTGTGGCTTGAAGGGCTGGAAGGGCTTACTTTGCACAGTATCTCAATAAGTAGGCAAGCAAGCAAACAAACAAACAAATAAATAAATTTCTCTGCTGTTTAATTTTTGAATACTTTTCTTCATTTGTAATGTCATTTTTGGTTTTAGAAGCTTCCACCAAGAGTAAAAAGATCTGCACACAAAATCAGTTCTGATGAAGAGTCACAAACACAAGAAAATCTGCAGGTGCTGGAAATCTAAAGCAACACACACAAAATGCTGGAGGAACTCAGTAGTTTGTGTGTGTGTTGCTTCCTGATGAAATGTCAACTATTCATTCTCCTTCATAGATGCTGCCTGATCTGCTATGTTCCTCCAGCTTTTTATGTGTGTCACTTTTACCTCAGCTTCTTTTTCAAAGAAACTTCCCTAGTTTATCCAATTTTCCAACGATTATTTACCCTATTACAATAAGGATGTTTAGATGTTAAGTGTTAATAAGGTGGATAGAGCGAAGACAGTACACCACATTGGGATAGAGTATCACAGCCCTCAGGGCAGATAGCTGGAACTCACTCCCCAAAATGCAATAAATTCGAGGTCATCTGAAGTTTTACAGAGTGTACTTTGAATTGTAATTGTTAATTTACTTTGAACATCAGAGCATTCTGTACAAAGTGCTGGAGGCACCTGAGTTTACCCAGTATTTTGTGTGTGTCATTCTGGATTGCCAGCATCTGCAAAATCTCTAGTGGTAGGTGACTGGCGAGCCCTGTGAGGGAGATGGTGGGTGGGGAAGAGGAGATGAGTAAGAAGCTGGGAGCTGAAAGGTGGAAGGGGTAAAGGGCTGGGTAAGAAGGAACCTGATAGGAGAGGACAGTGCATGATAGGAGAAATTTGAAGGAGGAGGGTCACCAGATGGAGGTGATGGGCAGGTGAAGTGAAGGGGTGAGAGGGGAACCAGAATGAGGAAATGGAAAAAGAGAGAAGGAGGGAGTTACTGAGAAAGAGCAGTGCAGGTTGACAATAAAGTGCAAAGGTCAGAATGAGGTAGATTATGAGACCAAGACTCTATTTTACCACATAAGAGGTCAATTCGATAGTCTTACAACAGTGAGTAGAAGTCCTCCTTGAGCCTGGTGGTATGTGTTTTCAGGCTTTTGTATCTTCTGACTGATAGGAGGCCATTAGACAGACACATGAACAAGCAGGGAATGGAGGGTCCTGATGAAGCGTTTCAGCCTGGAACATCAACTCTTTATTCCTCTCCATAGATGTTACCTGTCTTACCGATTTCCTCCAGCATTTTGTGTGCCTTTTTCTGGATTTCCAGCATCTGCAGAATCTCTTATGTTTATGAAAAGATCTGTGCTGTATAAATTTCAACACAGAAAGCTGTATGGCATACTGTTGTGTTGGGAAAGGGATTGTGGTGCTAATGATTAAACACCTTGAAGCCATTTGTGATGCTTCATTTCTTTTAACCAACTGTTTGTAGAACTTGCTGGATAAAGGTTTTTCTCTGTTTCAACCAATCTGGGACACTACAGTTACTTTTATGTACCTGACCCCTCAGCACAATTCCCTGATGATTTCATACTTGGATGATACCCAGCAGGTCCATGAACGCAAGCATTCAATTTAACAGTTTATTGACTGCTGCTGAGTACCAAAATAAATCTCTGGTCTAAGTGGTATCTGCAAGTTCATTCCTGCCAGTTGGGTAGCTGTTGAGTGTAATGAATTAATTGTCATTTGTAAGACTGCTGGATGAGATGTTGGCCCATCCAAGGGAAGAAAGGAACAAAATAATCTTTTTAGCAGTCTCCATTAGACCATAAGACATAGGAGCAAAATTGGCAATTTTTACCTATTGAGTTTTCTCCGCCATTCTATCATGGTTGGTTTATTATTCCTCTCAACCCCATTCTCCTGCTTTCTCCCAGTAAACTTTTGACGGCCCTACTAATCAAGAACCAAGCAAACTCTGTTTAAACATACCTAATGACTTGCCTCCACAGATGTCTGTAGCACTGAATTCTACAGATTCACCACCCCCTGGATAAAAAAATTCCTCCTCATCTCTGTTCTAAAGGAATGTCCTTGTATCTTGTGCCCCCTGGTCCTAGATCACCCTCTATAGGAAACATCTTCTCCACATTCACTCTGTCTAGGTCTTTCAATATTCAATAGGTTTCAATGAGATCACCCCTCATTCTTCTAAACTCCAGCGAGTACAGGCCCAGAGCCATGAAACACACCTCATATGTTAACCATTTCATTCTTGGATCATTCTCATGAACCTCCTCTGGACTCTTTGCAATGCTAGCACATCCTTCCTTAGATAAGGAGATCAAAACTGCTCACAATACTGCAAGTATGGTCTGACCAATGCCTTATAAAGCCTCAGCATTACATCCTTATTTTTATATTCTAGTCCTCTCGAAATGAATGCTAACATTGCATGTTCCGTCCTTGCCACCAACTCAAATTGGATAGGTCCCTTCTAACGAGTGTGGACTGTTACCCATTAAGGTCAGAATCTTTAATTGTCTGTGTGGCTGGGTAGAAGTTCTGTATTTCCTCAATCTGCTGATTTTTAATAAACCATTGTCTTGAAATATTTACAACATCTTGTATAAAAGCACTTGCTGTACTAGTAATTCTCTTTTCCTTGGGGAAGGTTTTTGCACAGTTAATAGAGTTTAACCTTCACAACTGATCAATAAATAGACAAATAACAAACATTTTGGTACAATAGTTTATTATAGGAGAAACTGTCAGAAGAATTTTAAACCTTCTTCAAGTTAATTATGTGCCTCCTTGCCAACCAAATCCCCATTCCCTTCTTCCCCTTGGAAACTCCCAGTCTCCCTTGCGAACTCTCTCTCCCTTGTGAACTCTCACTCCCTTCACAAACTCCTATTCCCTCTCTCAAACCCTCACTCCCTTTGCAAACTCACTTCCACTCACAACTGCTAAAAGCACCTCATCATAGTAAATTTGAGTGTTATTGGGCAGTAGTTATTGAGGTAGCCCCCCCTGCTCTTCTTAGTCACTGTTACGATTAATGCCTCTTGGAAGTAGGGGGAAACTCTGACTACAGCAGTAAGATGTTGAAGATGTCCTTGAACACTTCAGCTGGTTAGTTGGCACAGGTACACCACTGGGGCCTGATGCCTCCCGAAGGATGTTCTGATATCAGCTTCTGAGACAGGGGTTCACCGTATGCTCTGGGGATTTGCACAGGTGTAGTGTTATTCTCCATTTCAATGATCTGTTCTATAGTGTAATAACAGTGAGATAGTAATGGTTCCTGAGGCGGGTGGTGCGAATTTCAAGCTTTTGTATCTTCTGCCTGATGGAAGGGAGCAGAAGACAGAATGTGCCTTTGGGCTTCTGTACCTCCTATCTGATGGTAATGATGAGAAGAGGGCATGTCCTGGATGGTAGGGGTCCTTCTACATTTGTTGAAGTTTTTGAGTGTTTTAGTTGACACTCTACATATATCTATATAAATCTATCTATCTATCTATATATATATATACATATACATACATACACACACACACACACACTATATATATGTAAAATATTCATAAACACACACATATATACAGTGAATTTCAGTTAGTTATGCCATCAATTAATTGGGATAGCCACTTATTTGGGACAACTCTTAAAGAATAAAAACAAATTGAGAAAATAGCTGAATTCCCTTCATTTGCTTGGGACAATATGCTGCTTAATTGGGACAGGAGACTGTTGCCGAACAGTTTCTAACTAGCATCAGTCATGTGCATATGAATGGCTGTTAGACACTACACCATGCTCAGAGTGATCAGTTTTTAAATAGCATTAGTTGCATGTGTTTGTGTGTAAAAAGCAGTGTTTATTCTCATTGATAGTTGGCAAGAAATTATCAGCTAGACAATTGAGAACTGTTTTGCACACCATGGTTTCAAGCATTCAGGCTTGGAGATGCTAGATATGGCCAGGAGTGAAGATGAAATGATTTCACTACTTCAACAAGTTAGGAGTTATGGAGGTAATTATGGAATCTTGAAGGTTACAATGAAAATGAAGATTTGGAGGATGCAATCATTGAGAACGTTGTATGAAGGCAGTCCATGATCTACACAAGGTCAGTGAACTTGTAGCACAAATCAATACAAAGGGGAATGATTTAGTGGCCATTACAGAAACGTGATTGCAGGGTGGGGAGGATTGGGAATCAAATATCCAAGGATATCAGGTAATACAGAAGGATAGGCAGGAAGGTAAAGGAGGTGGGGTAGCGCTCTTGATTAAGGATGAGATCAGGGCAATAGTGAGAGACGATATAATATCCAATGAGCAGAATGTTGAATCCATCCGGGTAGGGATTAGGAATAGTAAAGGAAAAAAATCACTGGTGGGAGTGGTGTATCGGCCACTGAATAATAACATTTTAGTGGCACAGGCAATAAACAGAGAAGTATCTGAGCCATGTAAGAAAGGAACGGCAGTTATTGTGGGTGACTTTAACTTGCACATAGATTGGGTGAATCAAGTTGGTTGAGGCAGTCTTGAAGAGGATTTCGTAGATTGCCTACATGATAGCTTTCTTGAGCAGCATGTTACTGAACCTACAGGGGAATGTGCTATCTTAGATCCGGCCCTGTGCAATGAGACAGGTAAAATTAGCGATCTTGTAGTTAGGGATCCTCTTAGAAAGAGTGTCTTCACAGTGGAGGACACTTCTAACATGGCAAAGAGAGATGATATTGATGTGATGGGAGGTGAAGATATCGATACAATAGCTGTCACTAAAGAGGTAGTGCTGAGCAAACTTGTGGGCCCAAGGATAGACGTATCTCCTGGTCTTGATGGTCTGCATCCCAAGATACTGAAAGAAGTGGCAGGGGTTATAACAGAGGCTTTGATGATAATTTACCAAAATTCTCTGGACTCTGGGCAGGTCCAGCGGATTGGAAGAAGGCAAATGTCATCCCACTGTTTAAAAAAGGATATAGGCAAAGGCAGGTAACTATAGGCCAGTCAGTTTACCATCTGTAGTTGGGAAAATGCTTGAAGCTATCATTAAAGAAGAAATAGTGAGGCAACTGGAAAGAAATGGATCCGTCAGGCTGACGCAGCATGGATTCAGCAAAGGCAGGTCCTGTTTGACAAACTTGCTGGAGTTCTTTGTGGATAGAGAGGAGCACAGTGGATGGACGTTATTTACTTGGATTTCCAGAAGGCATTTGATAAGGTGCTACATAAAAGACATCCATAAGATAAGGTTGCATCAAGTTGGGGGTGACGTATTAGCATGGATAGAGGATCGGATAGAAAGCAAAGGGTTGGGATACATGGGTGTTTCTCTGGTTGGCAATCAGTGGTGAGCGGTGTGCTGCAGGGGTCGGTGCTGGGCCCGCAACTGTTCGCGATGTACATTAACAACCTGGAAGAGGGGACCAAGTGTAGTGTATCTAAGTTTGCTGATGACACTAAATTGAGTGGAAAAGCAAATTGTGCTGAGGGCACGAAGAGTCTGCAGAGAGATATAGATAGGTTTAATGAGTGGGGAAGGGTTTGGCAGGTGGAATGCAATGTTGGTAACTGTGAGATCATCCACTTGGGAAGGAAAAATGGCAGATCAGATTGCTATTTAAATGGTAAAAAATTGCAGCATGCTGCTGTGCAGAGGGATTTGGGAGTGCTTGCGCATGAATCACGAAAGGTTGGTTTGCAGGTGCAGCAGGCTATCAAGAAGGCAAATGGAGTGTTGGTGTTCATTGCGAGAGAAATTGAATTTAAGAGCAGGGAGGGTATGCTCTTAACTGTACAGGGTATTGGTGAGGCTGCGCCTGGAGTACTAAGTGTAGTTCTGGTCTCCTTACTTGAGGAAGGATATTCTGGCTTTGGAGATGGTGCAGAGGAGGTTCACCAGTTTGATTCCAGAGATGAGGGGGTTAGATTATGAAGAAAGATTGAGTCACCTGGGAATATACTCACTGGAATTCAGAAGAATGAGAGGAGATCTTATAGAAACATAGCAAATTACGAAAGGGATATAAAAGACAGAGGCAGGAAAGTTGATTTCACTGGTCGGTGAGATTAGAACTAGGAGACATAGTCTCAAGTTTCGGGGGTTGAGGAGGAACTGCTTTTCCCAAAGAACGGTGAATCTGTGGAATTCTCCACCCAATGAAGCAGCAGAGGCTGCCTCAGTAAATATATTGGATAGATTTTTGCATGGTAGGGGAATTAAGGGATAGAGGGAAAAGACAGATAGGTGGAAATGAGTCCATGGTCAGATCAGCCATGATCTCATTGAATGGTGGAGCAGGCTCGACAGGTCAGATGGCCGACTCCTGCTCCTGTTTCTTATGTTCTTATATACACTAGGTCTCTGCGCTGATTTTGTTCATTTACAGTCAATCAACAGAACACGGCAGATGAATTCCTCCATTGATAACTATTAGGAACTAATATGCAGTTTTACATGTCGTGTATTGTACATACATAGACACACACACACACACACACACACACACACACACACATACATATTTGATTTGTCTTTTCTTGCACATTGCTTTTTTGATGGTCTTTATTTATGTATAGTCTTTTCATTTTCCTGCAAACACTTGCAAGATAATGAATCTCAATGTAGTATATGATGGCATATATGTACTTTGATAATGAATTTACATTGACTTTGACTTTTTGTCAGATGTGATCTTATTGATTGGACGGCCAGGCTCTGGGGGGCCTTATAACCCAATTCTCTTTATGATCACATTGTTAGTTTTTATTAGATAGGTCACTTGATCTGGATGGAGTTGGTCTGAAGAGTCAATTTCCATACTGTATAACTCTCTGACTCTATCGGTGGAACACTTTCCAGCTGGATTTGATATATTATAAATATAGAACAGGGAAGGAGACGTTGGAAAATATTTCTGGGTGTATTCAGTTGTGAACTGATTCCGTCAACCTGCTAAAAACAGTAAGGAAAAGCATGCAATTAAATTTAACCCTTCGGATGCTTATTTTTAATACAAATGCAACAGGAAACCGGTGCACTTCAAAAGATCTTAACTTATTGGATTTGTTTCTGTTTTGATGTGTGTGTGGTATTTTGAACCCGGGTCACTATCGCTGTAATAGTGTTCCGACACTACCGTGTTTTAAAGTATTTCATGATGCAGCTTACTTCAGGCAATCTAAAGCAAACTGTCTGTTGTCCTGCAGGTTCGCAGATTATTGACCTGATGATGTTAGTCATTGACGTGACAAAGGGGATGCAGACGCAGTCAGCAGAGTGCCTCGTGATCGGTGAAATTACGTGTCCACGGATGGTGGTGGTCCTGAACAAGATTGACCTCCTTCCAGAGGCAAAGAAACAGGTGTTGATAGACAAAATGACCAAGAAAATGCAGAAGACACTGGAGAATACAAGGTTAGCTTCCTAAACACTCCTTCCTACCCTTCCTGCACAAAACGTCCTGAGGAAGGGTTTTAGCCCAAAATGTTGACACTGCATTCTGCTGTATAGATGCTGCCTGACCTGCTGAGTTTCTCCATCAGTATGTGTTTGTTCCTTTGGATTTCCAACATCTGTAGAATCTCAAACACAAGAAAATCTGCAGATGCTGATAAACCAAGCAGCACACACAAAATGCTGGAGGAACTCAGCAGGCCAGGCAGCATCTATGGAAAAGAGTAAACAGTTGGCTTTTTGGGCTGAGATCCTTCATTAGGAGTGGAAAAAAAGATGAGATCAGAACAAGAAGGTGGGGGGGGGGTGGGGTAGGAAGATTTACAAGGTGGTAGGTGATAGGTGAAACTGGGAGGGGTGAGGGGTTAAGATGAAGAGCTGGGAAACGGAAACATGTCTTTCTCCCTTATTAGAGAGAGAGAGAGAGAGAGAGCCTGTGGTATGTCGAATACCGGGTGAACAGGTAGCCTTTGGGGTACTGCAGGTCTGTATCTTTGCTGTTGCTTTGCTCACGCTTGAATGCTCGGTGGCGGGTGCCGATGCTTTTTTTCTTGTCGGAGGGGAAGGGGGGATTGTTGCTTGCTGCCGTTTACACACAAGGGGGAGAGGAGCTTGGGGAGGGGACTTTGGGGTTCTAATGTTTAACTGTCATTCATTCTTTGAGGGCACTCCTCTGTTTTTGTTGATGGTTGTGAAGAAAAAGCATTCCAGGATGTATATTGCATACATTTCTCTGACATTAAATGTACCTTTGAAACCTTTAAAGAGGGAAACAGGAATGAGGAATCATGAATGGGAGGTAATTGCTGAAAGTTCGAGAAATCAATCTTCATGTCATCCCTTTTGCCAGTCACCTGTCTACCTCTTGGCTCCATCCCTCCCCCTCCTGTCTTCTCCTATCATTTTGGATCTCCCCCTCCCCCTCCAACTTTCAAATCCCTTACTCACTCTTCCTTCAGTTAGTCCTGACGAAGGGTCTCGGCCTGAAACGTTGACTGTATCTCTTCCTAGAGATGCTGCCTGGTCTGCTGCATTCACCAGCAACTTTTATGTGTGTTGCTTGAATTTCCAGCATCTGCAGAATTCCTGTTGTTCTTCATGCCATCAGGTTGGAGGCTACCCAGACAGAATATAAGGTGTTGGTGCTCCAACCTGAATGTGGTCTCATTGGGACAGTAGAAGTGGTTTTGGACTGATACTGTATACCGGGTACAGTAAATGATCCGCAACAGACTCACAGGTGAAGTGTCACCTCACCTGGAAGGACTGTTTGGGATCCTGAATGGTAGTGAGGGAGGAGGTGTAGGGGCAGGTGTAGCATTTGTTCCGCTTGCAAGGATAAGTGCCAGGAGGGAGATTAGTGGGGAAGGATGAGAGGACAAGGGAGATAGGGAGCGATCCCTGCAGAATGCGGAAATTAAGGGGGGAGGGAAAGATGTGCTTGGTGGCAGAATCCCGTTGGAGATGGCGGAATTTACTGAGTTGTGTTCCAAACTCAAATATATGTCATGACATTTTCAATAAGACCATAATGCATAGGAGTTGAATTATGCCATTTGGCCCAACAACTCTGCTCTACCATTCAATTGTGTCTGATTTATTTTCCCTCTCAACCCCATTCTCCTGCCTTCACCCTGTAACTTTTGATGCCCTGACTAATCAAGAACCAATCACCCAGTGACTTGGCCTTCACAGCCGTCTGTGTCAATGAACTCCACAGATTCTCCATCCTCTGGCCGAAGAAACTCTTTCTCAGCTCTGTTATAAAGGGGCGTCCATGTATTCCGAGGCTTTGCTAACTCTCTCACTGTTGGAAACATTCTCTTCATGTCTGTTCTATTCAGACCTTTCAATATTTCTGGAGTATCTAGTGATAGATTTGTGGAGAGGAATAAACAATTGACTATTCACGCTGAGAACCTCCATCAGATTGGTTTCTTCTTAAATACTAGCAACACCAAGATCCCAAAGTATTCTTCTCAACACCCATGAGTCCTGATGAAGGAAATATTGAGATGGTTAAAAGAACTTACTCTATATGTTCCGATTGAATGGCTTGTGTTACTGAGAATCTCGGCTCTCTGACATAAGAGATTCCTCTAGGAGGGTGAAACCAGGGAAAACATTTGGCCCAGATGGGGTACCTGGCCAAGCACTAAAGCCCTGTGCTGATCAAATGGCTGGAGTGTTCACTGAGACCTTTAAACTCTCACTTCAACAGTCTTAGGTACCCACCTGCTTCAAGCAGGCTTCAATTATACCAGTGCCTAAGAAGACCGTGGTAACCTGTCTCAGTGACAGTGATCCAGCAGCACTTACATCCACTGTGATGAGGTGTTTTGAGAGGTTGGTGATGAAATATATCAGCTTCTGCCGGAGAAGTGGCTTGGATATGCACCAGTTTCCCTTCCGGCACAATAGGTCCACAACAGATGCCATTTCACTCAATCCTGGAACATCTGGACAGCAATGCTGCATACATCAGGATGCTCTTTTTGGACTATAGTTCAATATTCAATACTATCATCCCCTAAAAACTAACCAATGAGCTTCACGACCTTGGTCTCAATACCTGCTTTTGCAATTGGATCTTTGATTTCCTCACTTGCAGACCCCAGTCGGTTTGGATTGGTAACAACGTCTCCTCTACAATCTCCATCAGCAGAGATGCACCGCAAGGCTGTGTGCTTAGCCCCCTCTGCTCTACTTGCTTTACACATGACTATGTGGCTATGCACAGCTCCAATGCCATTGTTAAGTTGGCTAATGCCACTGCTATCAGTCAAATCAAAGGTGGTGACGAATCAGCATATAGGAGGGAGATTGAAAATCGGGCTGAGTGGTGCCACAGCAGCGATGTCTTACTCAATGTCAACAAGACCAAGGAGCTGATTATTGACTTCTGGAGGAGGAAACCGGAGGTCCTTGATCTACTCCTCATTGGGAGATTAGAAACGGAGCCATTCAGCAACCTTAATTTCCTCGGTGTTATCATTTCAGAGGACGTGTCCTTGGCTTCAGAAGTGAAATTATGAAGAAAGCTTGGCAATGCTTCTATTACCTTCAGAGTTTGCCAAGATTCGGCATGACATCTAAAACTTTGACAAACCTCTATACATGTGTGGTGGAGAGTATATTGACTGGCTGCATCACAGCCTGGTATGGAAACACCAATGCCCTTGAACAGAAAATCCAACAATAAGTGGTGGATACAGCCCAGTCCGTCATTGGTAAAGCCCTCTCCACAACTGAGCATATCTATGTGAGGTGTTGTCACAGGAAAGCAACGTCCATCATCAGTGACCCCATCACACAGGTTGTGCTCTCTTCTCAGTGCTGCCATCAGGAAGAAAGTACAGGGGCCTCAGGTTCACGAACAGTTGTAACCCCTCAACCATCAGGCTCTTAAACCAAAGCGGATAACTTCATTCAATTTCACTTGTCTATCACTGAAATGTTGCCACAAACTAAGGACTCACTTTCAAGAACTCTTCATCTCATTTCCTCGATATTTATTGCCTGTTTGTTTGTTTATTTATTTATTTATTATTATTCCCCCTTTTTTGTATTTTCACAGTTTGTTGTCTTTTGCACACTGGTTTTCCACCCTGTTGGGTACGGTCATTCATTAATTATTATGGTTATTGGATTTAGTGGGTATGCCCACAAAAAAACAAATCTCAGGGTTGTATATGGTGACATATATGTACTTGGATAATACATTTACTTTGAACATCGCCTGGTTCAATTTAACCATTGTCCTTTCAATTAAATTTTTGGGATCTTGGTGATGCCAACAAGACCAGCACTCATTACCCTCTGATAATCGTTGAGTGCTTGCTGGACTTTGCTGGGTCAGATAATCTTTAAGAGGCAACCACATTGCTGGGTAGTATGTAAGCCATTTCGTAGGAAGATGGCATTTTAATGATTAAAGGTAAACTTTATTTGTCACATATACATCAAAACATGCAGTGAAATGTGTCTTTTGTATCAAATCAAATTATCAAGGATTGTGCTGACGATTTAGGACGGAAGACTCTGCCTCAGAATACAAGTTCAGGTGTAACCCATCCTTTTTGTATAGGTCATAACTTCTGCAGAAGAGATCTCAATGATCCAGAGCTCCAAAACCCTGCCCCCTGCACCAATTCCTCAGCCACACATTCATACGGCAAATCATCTTTTTCTTACCCTCACTGGCGTGTGCCGCACACAGCAGTCCAGAGCTTACTCCCCTGGAGGTCCTGCTTTTGGGCTTTCTGCCTAGTTCTCTATATTCTCTCTTCGGAACCTCATCCCTTTTCCTTTTTATGCCATTGGTATCAATATGTACCACGAGTTCTGGCTGCTCACCCTCCCTCTTTAAAGTACTGTGGGCCCGATCTGAGACGCCTCTGAGCACCTGGGAAACAACATGCCATCCGCGAATCTCTTTCACGTCCACAGATACTCCTGTCTGCTCCTCTAACTTTGGAATCCCCTATCATCACTGCATTCTATTGTCCCCCTAATTCCCTTCTGAGCCACAGAGCAAGACTCAGTGCCAGAGATCTGGTCTCTGCAGCTTTCCCCGGTAGGTCATTTCCGCTCCCTCCCAACAACAGTATCCAAAATTATTTATTATTGAGGGGAATGGTCGCAGGGGTACTCTGAGTATCCAACTATTTCTTTTCCCTCAGCTACATGCCTCCTCTAACTCAGGAGTGACTACAGCTGGAGTACCCCTGCTTGGGGTGGGAAGTGTTTTGGATTTTGGATTTTGGAATATTTGCATCTATATAATGAGATGCCCAGGAGATTTATTTATTTATTTATTTATTGCGATACAGCATGGAACAGGCTCTTCTAGCCCTTCAAGTTGTACTGCCCAGCAATCCCATGATTTAATCCTAGCCTAGTCATGGGACAATTTACAATGACCAATTAGCCTTCCAACCACTATGTCTTTGGACTGTGGGAGGAAAACAGGAAGAACATACAAACTCTTTACCGGCAGCAGCGGGAATTGAACCTGCGTCACTGGTTTCATAAAGCAACTATGTTACTGTGCCGCCAAACGTGGGACCCAAGTCTAAATACGAAAACCAGTTGCATTACACATACAGCATACGTGCAACTAGAGTGAAGCTCACAGAGTATACAGTCCACAGCTGGAGCAGAGTCTGACACGATGGAGCTGGGTCCTCCACAGACTGTCGGAGTTGAATGACTGCCCTCGATGGTGTTCCAGTGCTGTGACTGGCTTCAGATCCGCCACTGATTTCAAACAGCCACCCGTTCCATGGCAACTATGACAGGTGAGGGGTGGGATTCTGCATGAAACAATGACATGTATATTGAACCTTCAGAAAGGTAAGCTGTCACTATAGGTAAATAGGTAAAGAACTATGTGGTTTTGTGAAAGACAAAGGTACAAGAAACGTGATATTGATGTTAAGGATACTATCAGAACGAGCTATTCAAGTGCAAAAAGATTTGTTTGTTTTATCGACTACACAAAAGCATTTGATAAAATGAAGCACAATAAGTTATTTGAAATATTACAGGAAACTCTAGATCTAGATTCGAAAGACCTCCGCCTAATCAGGAATCTGTACTGGGAACAAACTGCCGCTGTGAGAATAGATGGAGAAGCGAATCAGTTTACGAAAATCAAGAGAGGCGTTAGACAAGGGTGTGTTTTCTCCCCTGATTTGTTTAATGTGTACAGTGAAACAATATTACAAAAAAACAAGAGACATCTTGGGAATCAAAGTTGGTGGTGAAAGCATCAATAATTTCAGATATACGGATGACACTGTGTTAATTGCAAGTACGGAGGAAGAACTACAAAACTTAATTGATATAGTTGTTGAAGAAAGTGCAGAAATGGGTCTATCTATCAATCGCAAAAAGAATGTATGGTGATGTCTAAAAAGAAAGAGAATCCTATCTGCAGGCTGAGAATAAATGGGGAAGATGTAAAACAAGTACAGAACTTTTGCTACTTAGGAAGCTGGGTGTCATCAGATGGCATCAAAAGAAGAATAGGGATGGCAAAAGACACCTTTATGAGAATGAAGAGTATACTGACCAACACTAAACTAGGCATGACAACCCACCTCAGAGTACTGAAATGTTACATTTATCCAGTTATGTTATATGGCTCAGACTGTTGGACAATATCTAGTAACATGAGGAAACTAATTGAAGCAGCAGGGATGTGGTTTTTGAGGAGGATGCAAAGAATATCATGGATGAAACGAATATCTAACAAGGATGTCATGAACAGAGCAAACACAAAAAGAGAAATAATGTATGAGATCATGAAAAGGCAACGTAACTTCATTGGACATGTGATTAGGAAAGAGGAGTTAGAATGCACGGTAATTATGGGAAAGATTGAAGGGAATAAAGCAAGAGGAAGACAAAGACAAATGATGATGGAGACAACAGCCAGAGAACTGGTAATGAATACGAATGAATTGATCCACTTGACCCGAAACAGGAGTGTGTGAGCCATGGCAGTCAAAGGTCAAACTGGGCATGGCACCTGATGATGATGATGATGATGATGATCACTACCTCTCCCACCCAGGCGGATAGTCAGTGACTGTTTGGTATCACCATCAGTCCTGACTCTGAATTTATGTGCTATCGGTAAGCAGTCTTTGTCTTGTTGGTCATGCGTATTGATGCAGCCGTTCAGTGTGTTAGATTTTTATCTGTGAAGTTCTTGGCAAACTTACTAATGAATTTCCCTGCTGCTTCATGATCAGCAGATGCTTTATCACCACAAATCTTTAGAAACTTATTGCCATGGCTTTTCTTAAATTTTTAAGACCAGTCTGCTGAATATTCACAATTACCTTCAATTTTCAGTTCATCGTGATAGGTCTTTGCTTGTTTCATGATCAGTATGCCATATGTTCACTCTGATGCTGATAAATCCTCTCTTTCAACCAACGATCAAGGTCTTCATTTTTCACTTTGTAATGTGTTTTTCTAATTTTCATTAACTTCTGTTCATTACATATGAAGATCACTTCTCAGAACTGTCTGTGGTGTGCATCGCCTGGGAACCTTACCAGCGCCTTGTGGAATTTTCCATTTTTGACATCATGTCAGCACTCAAAAAATATTTGGATTTTGAAAGTTTTAGGATTTTGGATTTTTGGATACTTAACCTGTGCCTCCCTATAGCTCTTGTCTATCACCCCCTCATTCTCTCGTATGCAACTCCAGTTCCCTAGCATGGTCTGTAAGGAGCTGCAGATATCCCCTTCTAACTGGTAAATTAGTTTATTATTGTCACACGTATAGTGAAAAATTTTGTCTTATGTACCTTTCATACAGATCATTTCATTCCAATTGTACTTGAGGCAGTACAAGGGAAAACAATATCGGAATATAGAATGAAGTGTTACAGTTACAGAGAAAGTGCAGTGCAGGTAGACAATAAGGTGCAAGGCCATAATGAGGTTGATTTTGATGTCGAGAGTCCATGTTTTGGTACTAGTCATATCAGTTGGACAGAAGGTGTTCTTGAGCCTCATGATACACATTTTTAGGCTTTTATAGCTTCTGCCTGATGGGAGAGTGGAGAAGAGAGAATGCCCAGGGTGGGTGAGGTCTTTGATTATGCTGGCTGCTCTGCTGAGGCAGCAAGACGAACAGACAGAATCCATGGAGGGGAAGCTGATTTCTGTACTGAGCTGTGCTAAAACTCTCTTCTGTTTCTTGTAGTCACAGGCTGAGCAGTTGCTGGACAAAGCTGTATTGCAACCGGATAGGATGCTTTCTATGGTGCATTGAGTCTTGCTGAGGGTCAAAGCGGAAATTCCAAATCTCTTTTGCCTCCTCAGGAAGTAGAGGGCATTTTCTTGGCCGTGGCATCTACCTGGTTGAGCTTTCTTGGCTGTGGCATCTACCTGGTTGGACCATGACAGCCAATCTCCTGTGGAAATTAACCAATGATTTATTTAAATGGAAAATTCCTATAAACATTTGATATGCTTGTCCACATCTGAAGACAAAAATAGATTAATATTTTGGGTGGGTCCGTTCAATGGAACATGAATTATAATGTAACTCGCTTCTCTTGAGGGTTCAGATTGTTAATCCCTCTTGTCTAAATACAGATTTGATTTTGTTTCCTTCATCTTTGCTTTTCTCTTATGATAACTTTTCTAACCTTTCCTTCTCTAATCTTTTCTTCCAAGAGATGTGGCCAGAGCGTAATTTTATTATACTTCTCTCTGCTTCCCTGCTTCCAAATAAAACAACCGTTTCAGGTCCTCCCAGTGGAATTCTGTGTTTCAGCTGGGATGAATTCAAAATGAAGTGAGTGGAAGCCAAAAATGTTAACTTGGAAATAGTCAATGGACTGGAAAAGGGCTGTTTCAGTCAAGTACTGTACATCAGCAATGAGCCAGTATGAAACATGAGCCCATCTGATGTTTATCCTGGCTGTTTAATTAGAATATGTGAAGAACCCTTTACTCCTTGCTCTTTTACTCTCCTGCAAGAAATGTGTGAGTGTTCTTTTTGTGTGATATTCTTCTTCATTGGTTTTCAGATCCTTATGTTTTTCAGTATCTCATCTTCCATTTTGTTCACCATTTCCTTACTTTGTCCTCCTTATCAGAATCAGAATCTGGTTGAAAATTCCTAGAATATGTCATGAGTTTTGTTAACTTTGCGGCAGCAGTACAATGCAGTACTAGATAAATTTGGGGAAAAAAAAGAATTGCATTAACTAATTAAAATAATTATGCAAAAACAGAAATTTAAAAAAAAAGTAGTGAGTTAGTGTTCAACGACCATTTAGAAATTGGATGGAAGAGGGGAAGAAGCTATTCCTGAATCATTGAGTGTGTGCCTTCAGACTTCTGTATCTCCTCCCTGATGGTAGCAATGAGAAGAAGGTGATGGAGGTCCTTAATAATGGACACCACCTTTCTGATGCACCATTCCTTGAAGATGTCTTAGATACAGTGGAGGCTATTGCCCATGATGGAGCTGACTAATTTTACAACTTATTTTCTAGATATTACTAGTTAATAGCAAGTGGGCTTCTAACCCTTATCATTCCTCAAATATACCAACCCATTTAGTTTTACGCAGCAGGCCAGGCAGCATCTCTAGCAAGAGGTACAGTCGACGTTTCAGACCGAGACCGAAGGGTCTGGGCCTGAAACGTCGACTGTACCTCTTCCTAGAGATGCTGCCTGGCCTGCTGTGTTCACCAGCAACTTTGATGTGTGTTGCTTGAATTTCCAGCATCTGCAGAATTCCTGTTGTTTCTATTTAGTTTTAAGCTGGTAAATTGTCACATGTACCAAAGTACAGTGAAAGTCCTGCATACTGGCCATACAGATTAATTTATTACAACAACATGCGGTATGGTAGCATAGTGGTTAGCACAACACCTTACAGTACAGGCGACATGGGTTCAATTCCCATCGCTGCCTGTAAGGAGTTTGTAGGTTCTCTCCATGTGGGTTTCCTCCAGATGCTCCAGTTTCCTCCCACAATCCAAAGACGTACCAGTTAATTGGTTAAATGGTCATTGTAAATTGTTCCATTATTAGGCTAGGATTAAAGCGGGGAGTTGCTGGGTGACGTAGCTCAAAGGGCCAGAAGGGCCTATTCCACGCTGTATTGCAATAAATAAAAGATATGTAAATAAAATAGAAGGTAAAGAAAAATATTAAGAGTGCAGAATAAACCATTACAGTGACAGAGAAATTGCAGTGCAGGTGACGGTAATATGCAAGATTATAATGAGGTAGATTGTGAGGTAATACACAAAACGCTGGAGGAACTCAGCAAGTCAGGCAGCACCTATGGAGAGGAATAAAGAGTCAATGTTTCGGGCTGAGATCCTTCATTAGGACTGGAAATAGAAGGGGGAAGATATCGGAATAAGAAGATGTGGGAGGAGAACAAGCTTGAAGGTGATAGGTGAAGGCAGGTGGGTGGGTGTGGGGGGATAAAGTAAGAAGCTGGGAGGTGATAGGTGAAAAAGGCAAACAACTGAAGAAGAAGAAATCTGATAGGAGAGGAGAGTTGATAATGTGAAAAAGGGAAAGAGGAGAGGAACCAGGGAAGAGGATAGGCAGGTGAGGAGAAGAGGTAAGAGGCCAGAGTGGGGAGATGAAGAGCAAAGGGATTTATTTATTTTTTAATTTTTCTTTCCTATCTTTATCCTCTAGAAAGAAAAATGCATTTATATAGCAACAAAAATAGAAAATAGAATGCACTTCATACAAACTGTATCACTGAACCACAGAAGGAGATATTCAGATGCTTGAGTGAATTTACTTGATATACAGTTATTACACAGAACAGTACAGCACAGTACAGGCCTTTCATCCCACGATGTTGTACTAACCTTTTAACCTACTCCAAAATCAATCTAATGCTTTCCTCCCACACAGTCCATCATTTTTTCTTTCATCCACATGTCTATCTAAGTCTCTTAAATCTAACTAAGATATCTCCCTCTACCACCACTCCTGGCAGACACCCTCCACTCTCTGTGTAAAAAATCCTATTTTTGACATCCCTCCTATACTTTCCTCCAGTCACCTCATATTAGACATTTCAGCTCTGAGAAAAAGGCGATGCCTCTCTATCATCTTATGCAACTCTATCGTGATCTCTCACCTTCCTTTGTTCCAAAGAGAAACGCCCTAGCTCGCTCAACCTATTCTCATAAGACATGCTCTCCAATCCAGGCAGAACCCTGGTAAATCTCCTCTGCACTCTCTCTAAAGCTTCCATGTCCTTTCTATAATGAGATGGCACGAACAGAACTGATTCTGATTGCAGTTCTGATTCTGTTTGACCAATGATTTAGTGTTTATTGAAGTTTAAGGTACAAAAGAAGAGGTTTAAAATCAGAATTCCAGAGTTTATGGCCTTAGGGAGATTAATTGAACGAAGAGCAGAGGCTGGAATTGGAGGAGCACAGATCTTGAAAAGTGACCGGGATGGAAGAGCAAGATGGGGTGAGACTGGCTTCTCAGTATGAATAAACATTTAATTTTAAAGTCAAGGTGTTTCCTCTAAACACTGAAATTTTCATTTTGCAAGCCGACGATGTCTCTGGTTATATTAATGTACCTCTGGATTCCTGCTCCTTATGAAACTGAATTCTGTGTTAAGTTTAGTTTGAAAAATAACCCTGCACTTCTTAACTCTGAAAGAAATTAAATGAAATGCCTGTGGGGCTTGAAGACTCCTGAAGGTATCTGCAGAGATTGAAAGATGTCCTGAAAGCGTTTTCTGTAAGGATATAAAAGATGAATTGTTGTATTGTTCTTGTGATATTGCCATGGTCCTACTGAATTTGCGTGACCAAATGTGCAGAGTTCAAAATTTGTTGTTCTAATTGCCCCTGTAGGGTTCAGTTGAGTTTTTTTTGCCTGTGCAGATGTAGATATCTAATTTATTAATTTACATTTTAGTATGCCCTGCCTGTGGGCAAATGTTGAACTCCAAATAGCCTGTTACATTTGAATAGGTTTGGAATGGAAATGTATTTAGCAATAAGGGATATAATGTTATTTGTGGAATACATCTTGTTTAAATTGCAAGTTAATCCATTTACGTAGTAAATGTCCCCCTTTACTTTCTGGGGTGGGGAATCAATTCTCATGTGCTTTATGTAATGTAACAGTTGTCTTTTCAAGCAAGCCAGCTCTGTTTAATATTTTAACAAATTTGTAAATTGTGAAGATTTTATGTGGTTATATCCACTTATCACGGCAATTGGTATGAAATAAAAAACAAGGATTAAAACCCAGTGATTCGCTTTTAAGTACAAAGTGGCTCTTTCTGTAAACAATTTATGTATAGTAGTTGAAGCATAAAAATGGCCTTTCTATAAACCATTTACCTATCTGAAGTGTTTAATCCTTTCATTTTTTTCTTTGACCATGAGTGACATTTTTAATGAGCCAGTTTGTTTTCATGAACAACCTCTAACACGAAGGAAATTGTTCCCTGCTCCTGTTTGCTTCCTGTGCATGGTGTGGTTGCATCACAACCTGGGATGGGAACACCAATACACAGGAACAGAAAAGGCTACAGAAAGTAGGGCACCATGGTAGTGTAGCAGTTAGCACAACACAATTACACCTTGGTTATACGCTCCTCCTGTGTGCCCCTGCTTTTCCTCCAGGTACTCCAGTTTCCTCCCACAGTTCAAAGACATACTGGTTAGTAGATTAATTTTCCTGTGATTAGGCTAGCGCTGAATGAGTGGCTCGTTGGGCCAGAAGGGCCTGTTCCATGCTGTATCTCTAAATAAATAAAAATAAAATTAAAAAGTGGTGAATCTGGCCCAGTCCATCACAGGCAAAGCCTTCTCCATCAGTGAGCCTGTTTACATGGAGCACTGCCATAAGAAAGCAGCATCCATCATCAAGACCCGCATCATTCAGGCCACGTTTTCTTCTCACTACTCCCAACGGGAGGTACAGGAGCCTCAGGTCTCAAACTAGCAGGTTCAGGAACAGTTATCATCAGGCTCTTGAAGCGGAACCAATAGCTTCATTCACCCCAACTCTGAACTGATTCCACAACCTATGGACTCACTCTCAAGGACTCAACAACTCATGTTCTCAATATATATATCCTTGTTATTATTTTGTTTTTTTCTCTTTCGTATTTACACAATTTGTTGTCTTTTGGATGTTGGTTGCTGCCATCTTTGTTGTGTACAGTTCTTCATTGATTCTGTAGAGTTTCTTTGTATTTACCGTGAATGCCCACAGGAAAATGAATGTCAGGGTTGTATATGGTGATGTCTATGTACTTTGATAATAAATTTACTTTGAACTTTAACCTTTATGTTTCAATATAATTATTTATGCTTTTAATTTTTGGATGTTGTTCTTCGTTGCACATTGTGCCCTGACCAACACACCACAGCAGATTCCTAATATTTGTAAATGTACACGGCAAATAATGTTGATCCTTGATCCTTAACCATTTTGGATTTTTAATGTTTTATTTATTGAGATACAGCACGAAGTAGGCCCTTACAGCCCTTCATTCCTGGCTGCCCAGCAACCCCCGATTTAACGCTAGCCTAATCTCAGGACAATTTACAAAGACCAATTAGTTTACCAATTGGTACGTCTTTGGACTGTGAGAGGAAACGGGAGCACCCGGAGGAAACCCACACGGTCATGGGGAGAACGTGCAAACTCTTTACAAACAGCAGTGGGAATTGAACCCAGGACACTGCTACTGTAAAGTGTTGTGCTAACCAATACATTATGTTTTTTATTCCTGAAAAGCCGGTAACAAAACTAAATTTTCACTTTCACGATTTTCTGTGTTTAAAATATGCAAGCCTTAATGTGTGAGAAAGGCTTTGCTCCTTTTGATGACTTTTATAATAAGGATTAACACGGGACAACAAATTTTTTTCAAAAGTGTTGCTTCCTCAGAATTTTGTTTTGTTTATGATAGACTGCTTGAAGATGAACACAAATATAATTTCAGGCTACTTGTATCACGTTGGAATTTGGAGAAACAACAAATTAACTTTTATTGAATGTAATGTGTTTAATTGCATAATGGTGCTGATGCTTTGCAATAGTTCAACTAAGTAAAAAATATTTTGTTAATGATTTTCATTTATACTCAGTGCCTGAGGCTTCTCGCTTAAGTGTCCAACGATAATTTGCCAGCATTGATGGAATCCAGTTGCCCTGGTATCTTTTCTCCATGACTGCAATGTCCTGATGAAACCTTTCACCATGCTCGTCATGAACAGCACCAAGATTTGCAGGGAAGAAGTCTAAATGGGAATGCAGAAAATGAATCTTTAGTAACATATTGCATTTCATGGTTTTATATGCTTGAAGCATGCTTTCAACCAGCTGCATGTAGTTTGGTGCACTGTAGATGCCGAGAAAAATTTCAACAACTTCCTTGAATGCCTACCATGTGATTTTCTCCGGTTCCACTAGAAATTCTTCAAGTTGCCTGTCATTGATGACCTGTTTGATTTGTAGGCCAACAAAAATGCTTTCCTTAATCTTGGCATCAGTTATTCTGGGAAGCATCTGTCTCAAATATCAAAATCCTTCATAGAAATTTTTGTGCCTGGTGATAGCAAATTCCATCCTTACAGTCCTGAACCCAATAATTATTATTAAGACCTGTCCTGCCATGCTGCAGCCATGCCACCTAAGCATGCCCAAGCATGCCTGGACAAGATAGGAAACTTTCCAGCTTATTGTAGGCAACATTTTAATTGACTTGAATTATGAATTGAAATAAACATGTTTATTAAGAAAAGGTGCAATATAAGGAAATTTCATGGTGATTTTCATGATCAGTAGCGCAAAATTCATAAGATACACCTAAAGGTATTCAGGAAGCAAAATCTTTGTTATCCAGTGTATTAATTTGAAAATAATTTAACATGTTGAGCATTTAGTCATTAATTTTGCACCAATTTCCAGGTCATGATTACAGAAATAACAATGTAATTATATAATTTTAGTTAAAATTCATGGACTTTGCTATTAGTCTAACTAAAACATGACCTTTTTATTTTAAACAAGAGAAAATCAGCAGATGCTTTAAATCCAAGCAACACACACAAAATGCTGGAGGAACTCAGTAGGCCAGACAGCGTCTATGGAAGAGAGTAAACAGTCACTGTTTCGGGCCGAGACCCTTCATTAGGACTGATAGAAGGTCTCAGCCTGAGAAGTCAACTGTTTACTCTTTTCTATAGATGCTGCCTGGCCTGCTGAGTTCCTCCAGCATTTTGTGTGTGTTGCTTTTATTTTAAATCTCACTTTAAAACTTCTTTCTCCTTTGGCACACGTATCACATCAGTATAGAGAATGGTTTTTACCTATTTGGAAGGTTCTGTCATGAAGCAAGAAACATCCTTCTCTAAACACACAAGGTTCTGAAGATGCTGGAAATCCAAACAACACACAAAATACTGGAGGTACTCAGCAGGTCCGGCAGCATCTAAAAGGCATCTGTTAGTCTTGCGAGACCATGGATCTGCGCCTGGAAAGTCACTCTCCAGGGTGCAGGCCTGGGCAAGGTTGTATGGAGGACCAGCAGTTGCCTATGCTGCAAGTCTCCCCTCTCCACAACACGGATGTTGTCCAAGGGAAGGGCATTAGGACCCATACAGCTTGGCACCAGTGTTGTCGCAGAGCAATGTGTGATTAAGTGCCTTGCTCAAGGACGCAACATGGTTCCTCGGCTGGGGCTCGAACTCACGACCTTCAGGTCGCTATTCCAATGACTTAACCACTTGGCCACGTGCCCGGCAGCATCTGTGGAAATGAGTAAACAGTCGATGTTTCAGGTCAAGACCCTGTGATGGACTCAGATATAGTCCAGTCCATTGCAGGCAAAGCCCTCCCCACCATTGAGTGCAGCTACAAGGAGCGCTGTTACAAGGAAGCAACATCCATCATCAAGGACGCCAACGTCCAGACCATGCTCTCTTCTCACTACTACCACACTGTCCAGGTATTACCCTTCAACCATCAGGCTCCTGAACCAGCATGGGTAACTTTACTCACCACAACAATGAACAATTCCACAAGCTGAGGATCCACTTTCAATGACTCTATAACTCATGTTCTCAGTATTATTTACCTATTGATTTATCTATTTATTCATTTTTCATTTGCACTCTGGCTGCTTTTGCACATTGGTTGTTTGTCAGCCTTTACTTATGTAAAGTTTTTCATAAATTCTATTGTATTTCTTTATTTTCCTGTAAATGCAGGCAAGAAATGAATCTAGGAATCAGAATCAGGTTTAATATCGACTGGCATTTTTCATGAAATGTGTTGTTATGTGGGAGTAGTACATTGTAATGCATAATAAAAACTGTAAATTACAGTAAGGGGTAGGTGTACATTTAAAAAGTTAAATAGTGCAAAAAGAGGAGAAAAAGAAGTAATGAGGTAGCGTTCACGGGTTCAAACTCCATTCAGAAATCAGATGGCAGAGGGGAAGAAGCCGTTCCTGAATCACTGAGTGTGTGTCTTTAGGCTCCTGTATCTCCTTCCTGATGGTAGCAATGAGAAGAAGGCATGACCTGGGTGGTGGGTGCCACCTTTTTGAGGCATCACTTCTTGGTGCTGGATGCTGGGTGCTGGGGAGGCTGCTGCCCGTGATGAAGCTGTCTAAGTTTGCTGACTGGTAACATATGACAAATTTACTTTGAACTTGACTTTAAGTTCAACAGTATCACTCTGATCGGGCAAGTGTGCCGGGCCTTTCCTGTGAGACTGAGCTTTGCTGCAGCCTGCATCCCACAGCTCTGTTCCACTGGTATTCCCACATTTGGGGTGGGTTTTTAACCCCAGATCTCAGGAATTACCTCAGAGTTTGTGGAGAATGTAAGTTTGATCTCACTGTGTGCAACTTCCATTTTCACTCATTCAGCGAATACAGTGCTGATGGTAAAGTCACCATTGCTTGTGGACATTCATTTGCTTGCTCCCTTTCTCCTTGAGGATATAAAGGAAACCTCGGTGAGCTGCATCAGTGCATTGCTCCAGAACAGAGATGGAGAGAACTCAGCAGGTCAGGGAGCATGCTCATTTTCTATTTCTGTACGTAACTATACACATTTTAGAATGACATGAGTTCTCTTGAGATTATGAATGAGCTCTTCTTGGGCTTCAAGCCAAGAACAGATATCGATTATAACTGAAATTTTGATGACAAACTCTGCCATCTTCTTCATGGATATTTCCTGGACAGGTCTAGTCCGGTGATATTTATATCCCTGTATTCCGTCCCTCCTTATTGGTTAGTCCTCATCCAATCAGATCTCTGCTCTCCCATCTTGTTTACAATCTAATTCCAGTTCTAACTTAGAGTGACACCTCGTCTCTGTTAAAATTCTTTTCTAGTTTTATTTCAATGGCTTTCTTTAGGTGATCCAAAAAGCCATTGGCGCGGCACAGTAGTTTTGTGCCATCGAAGTCAATCCTACAGGCATTGTGAATGCAGCGTTCTGCTACCACTGATTTCTCCAGGTAACCTAAATGGATACACCTCCTGTGCTCCTTGGTGCGGGTTTCCACCGTGTGCCCCGTCTGGCCAATATACACTGCTTTGTATTCACAAGGAATCCTGCAGATACCAGCTGACCTGATCCCAGGTCATCATATACACCGGGAAAGCACTGGAATCTTTTTCTCTTGAGGTTGCTTGCATCCTTTCAACATGCTTATAATAATGCATTAATCTGTTGGGTCCTCCAAGAGGACCACAACCTTGTATAGGGTTTGGAGGCTTGCATGCCTCAGTGACCTGCGCAGCTAAGTTGACTGGAACCAGGGCCTTGTGCTTTGACTCTGGGTAGGGTCACCCATGCCTAACAGGTCAAAAGGTAGAGGCCAGACTAAGGGTGTTCCACCGGTCCTCGGGGGTTCTGTTCAGGACTAACAAACCTGACCGGTGAAAAAAAAACTTACTGAAACAGCAATGAAGAATCCCTCTATATCTGTGTGTGATGGTGTTCCTGACACTCCACCTGGGACTTGCATGACTGGAATGAGTGAAAACCGAGAGGACCCCTGAAGGGTGGAGGAAACATGGGGGACCAAAGACAACTTGGCGCCGTACCGTAGAGCCAGAAATGAGGATCCTAAACCACACCTGGGGCACAGTATAGAAGATGGCCAAGGACAGAGATGGAAGACCTTCATTGCAGCCTAAATGCCAGCAGGTAACAAGCAGGACTCTGCAGGCAGCCCAGGGCATCTGTGGATGTGAACTTCCCACTATTCAGGACATTTACAAAGATAGGTGTGTAAAAAGGACCCGAACGATCATTGGGGTCCAGGGTCACCCCAACCACAAACTGTTCCAGTTGCTACCATCCGGGAAAAAGTATTGCAGCATAAAAGCCTGGGTTAGCTTCTTCCACCAGGCCATCAGACTGATTAATTCATGCTGACACAACTGTATTTCTATGTTATATTGACTGTCCTGTTGTACATATTATTTATTATAAATTACTATAAATTGCACATTGCACATTTAGACGGAGACGTAACGTGAAGATTTTTACTCCTCATGTATATGAAGGATGTAAGTAATAAAGTCAATTCAATTCAAAGCAGTGAATATGTAATCTGTTGTGTATGCATATGTACCTAACCTGGTGTCATCTAGCAACACACACAAAATGCTGGAGGAACTTAGCAGGTCAGGCAACGTCTATAGAGAGAAATAAACAGTCGATGTTTTGGACCAAGACCGTTCATCATTCTCTTCGACTGACGAAGAAACCCTTTATTCCCCTCAATAGATGCTGCCTAACCTGCTAAATTCCTCTAGTACTTTGTGTGTGATGCTCTAGAAGTCTGGCACCTCCAAAATATCTTGTGTTCATCCATTCTCCAGTATTTTGCTTTATTTTCCTGTCCTTGGCCAGGTTTTTTATGTTGCTTCTTGACTCCTAGCAAAGTTTATCAATCAAGTCTGGAGTTCATGACCTATTAGTAGAATATAGTTGGAAATTATCGAATTAAACTCTGTTGTACTTATTAATGTTCAATTCTTTCACTCTAATATTTTATTGTTCTTCCACAAATCCACCATAGTGATGGAAAATGCACACAGACCCCCAAGTGCTAAACATTGTGTCTCGTTGCACTCAGAAATGTTCCCTCAGAGTGGTAGTCTTTGTGGTAGGGATCACTCTTAGGTAATTAGATGCACACTAAAGGCTCAGTGTCAGCCGCTGGATGTGTGAAGTGTGGAAGTTCTCATTGAAATGGTTCTCTATGCCGCCAATTAAGTACAGACTTAATTTTCCTGTCTGTGTTTCTTCAGAAAAATGTTTTTCAGAATCATGGAGTCATAGAGCGCAACAGCACAGAAACAGGCCCTATTGGCCCATCTAGTTCATGCTGAACTATTATCTGCCTACGTCCATTGACCCACACCTGGACTGTAGCTCTCCATGCTGTTCCCATCTCTGTTTGAATCGATTTGCTTCTGGAATTTTGCAAAGCTTTGAAGCTTTGTATTTCTAAGTGACTGAACTCGAATTTAGTCGCATCTCTTTATCACCACAAAAAGCAGGTGTTCCCAAACTTTGGATAAATGGACCCCTTGCTTTATGGTATCAGTCCATAGCATAAAAAAGTTTGGGATCCCCTGACATAAAGGATTATGGATATGGCTGAGGGGGTTGGACAATTTAGATGATGATACAAATATGTATTCCTTGTTGCTACAACATGGAAAAGTACTTTATAGAAGTTGAGAGATGGACCTAATGATCAAAATTCACCCTTTGAATCTCTTTCACACTTATCTAAAGGTCATAAGTTCAATCCGAGAGGGAACGATTTAATAGAACTTGAGGGGCAACGTTTTTTTTACATGAAGGGTTGTATCTGTGTGGAATGAGCTGCCGGAGGAAGTGGTTGAGGCAAGTACAATAGCAGCTTTTAAAACACCGATGAACAGGTGCATGGATTGGAAAGATTTTGAAGGTTACAGGCCAAATGGGACTAGCTTTGATAGGATAACTTGGTCAGCATGGACCAGTTGGGCCGAAGAGCCTCTTTCTCTGTGTATTAACTCTACAACTCTATATCAAAGAAAAACCAAAGATGTTTCGTAACTACAATAAGAACATGAAGGTAACAAAGGTAAGTAGACTCTGTTAAGGATCAAAATGGCACTTGATGAAGGAGAATACTGTCCTAACAAAAGGGGAACATAATGCAGATATTATGAAGAGGTTTTATGAAATATTGAATGAGATCATCATCATCATTTTATGCTGCTGTCTTGTGATGTGGGTGATCAAGGTCCCATGACCATGATTGTTCTTGGCAAATTTTTCTACAGAAGTGGGTTGCCATTGCCTTCTTCTGGGCAGCATCTTTACAGTCGGGTGACCCCAGCCATTATCAATACTCTTCACAGATTGTGTGCCTGGCATCAGTGGTCGCATAACCAGGACTTGCGATAAGCACTAGCTGCTCATACGACCATCCACCACCTCCTCCCATGGCTTCACATGACCCCAACTGGGGGGCTAAGCAGGTGCTACACCTTACCCAAGGGTGACCTGCAGGCGAGTGGAGGGAAGGGGCACTTTTTACCTTTAGTAGTGATGTATTGCCATACTGCCACTCAATTAGAGGAAATGCACATAATAAAAAAAATCATT
Source organism: Mobula birostris (assembly GCF_030028105.1). Taxonomy (NCBI): domain Eukaryota; kingdom Metazoa; phylum Chordata; class Chondrichthyes; order Myliobatiformes; family Myliobatidae; genus Mobula; species Mobula birostris. The sequence goes on along the minus strand of NC_092385.1, from coordinate 4,686,486 downwards.
ACTAAGGAGTTTAACACTTATGAATGGAAAATTCCAGGCTTTTAACCAAGAGCCAGGAAGGAAATTGCAGAGGGTGTGACCATCACTTTCCAATCTTCCCTTGCTGCAGGAGTGGTACCAGAGGATTAGTGGACTGATAGTGTGGCCCGGTTGTACCAAAAGAGAATAATTCAATTCCAGTTAGTTTAATATTAGTAAGCAAATTATTGGCCCAGTTCTAAGGGCCAACCTTAATTTATATGTGTACAAATTCCTCGGGGACAGTCAAGTGTGGACCTGTTAAGTGAAATTTAAACTTCAAAATAAATTTATTATCAAAGTGTGTATCTGTTACCATACACTACTTCCAGATACATTATATAGAATAAAGGCATCCGTTAGTCTTGCGAGACCATGGATCTGCGCCTGGAAAGTCTTAACTCTCCAGGGCACAGGCCTGGGCAAGGTTGTATACAAGACCGGCAGTTGCCCATGCTGCAAGTCTCCCCTCTCCACGACACTGATGTTGTCCAAGGGAAGGGCAAGGTCCGATACAGCTTGGCACCAGTATCGCCGCGGAGCACTGTGTGATTAAGTGCCTTGCTCAAGGACACAACACGCTGCCTCGGCTGGGGCTCGAACTCACGACCTTCAGATTGCTAGTCGAATGCCTTAACCAGTTGGCCATGTGCCCACACAGATACATTATCTTGCAGGCATTTACAGGAAAAGTAAAGAAATACAGTAGAATCTATGAAGAACCATAGAGAAACAAAGATTATCAACGAATGTGTAACGGATGACAAACTGTGTGCAAATAATAAAACATAAAACTGAGAACATGACTCTGTAAGGAATCCTTGAAAGTGAATTTGTAGATCGTAGAAGCAATGATGAGTGAATTTATTCGCACTGGTTCAGGAGCCTGATGGATGAGGATAATAGTTTGCATCTGAATGATCGCTTCGTCTGCTATGGAGGGGCCACTGCACAGGATCGGAAAAAGCTGCAGAAAGTTGTAAACTCAGTAAGTGTTAACATGGGCACTAGTCTCTCCAGCAACGAGGACATCTTCAAAAGGCGATTAACTCAGAAAGGTGACATCCGTCATGACTGACCCCCATCACACAGGACATGCCCTCTTCTCATTGCTACTAGCAAGGAGGAGTTACAGGAGCCTGAAGGCATGCAGTCAATGTTTCACGAATATTCCACTCTACCATCAGATTTCTGAATGGACATTGAACCCATGAACACTTCCTCAGTACTTTCTTCCCTCTCTTTTGCGCTACTTATTTATTTTATTAAACTGTATATGCTTCTTATTGTAATTTATACTCCTTTATTATGTACTGCTGCCGCAAAACAACAAATATCACTGCATATGTCTTTGATATATTAAACCTGTTACTGATTTCGAGGTTGTGGAGGTAGATGAAGAGATTGTGGAGGCATTAGTAATGATCTTTAGAGAATTACCAGATTACCAAGGACTGTCACTCTACTCTTTCAGAAGGGAAGGAGGCAGAAGAAAAGAAATTATAGACCAGTTAGCCTGACTTCGGTGGTTGGGAAGATGTTGGAGTCCGTTATTAAGGATATGTTTTCAGAGCACTTGGAGGCACAGGATAAAATAGGCCAAAGTCAGTATGGTTTCCTGAAGAGGAAATCTTGCTTGACCTATCTGTTAGAATTCTTTGAGGATATAATAGGCAGGATAGACAACGAAGAATCAGTGGATGTTTTTTATTTGGATTTTCAGAAGGCCTTTGACAAGGTGCCACATATGAGGCTGCTAAACAGAAAAAGAGCCCATGGTATTACAGGAAAGATACTAGCATGGATAAAGAATTGGCTGATTGGCAGGAGCAAAGAGTTGGGTTGGTTCCTGTGATTAGTGGTATTCCACAGGAGTCTGTATTGGGGTTGCTTCTTTTCATGTTATATATCAATAACAGAATTGTCGCCAAGTTTACAGACGGTACAAAAGTAGAATGGAAGGGCAAGTAGTGTACAGGAAGCAGGGAGTCTGTCGAAGGTCTTTGACAGATGTGGAGAATAGGTAAAGAATATAGGGAAGTGTATGGTCATGCACTTTGGTAGAAGGATTAAAGGCATGCACTATTTTCTAAGTGAGGAGAAAACCTCGTCAATAGTCAAGAAGGACATGCTCTCTTCTCATTGCTACTATCAAGGAGGAGGTGCAGGAGCCTGAAGGCACACATTCAATATTTCAGAAACAGCTTCTTCCGCTCTACTATCAGATTTCTGAATGAACATTGAACACATGGACACTTCTTCAGTATTTTTTCTCTCTTTTGTACTGCTTATTTAATATATTTTATTTTAAATTGTCTTAAACTTTAAACTTTCTGAAGGGATTGAGGCATGTAAGGCTCCCTGCCCCCATTCTAATGACTTCCTACAGGAGCACCTTTGAGTGTCCTGTCTGGATGCATCATTCTGTGGTATGGAAGCTGCAAGACTCTGGACCACAAGACCCTACAGAGGATAGTAAAAAACACCAAGAGAATCGCCTGGGTCTCCCCCCATCCCCCCTCCCCATTTGTGACATTTACTGGGAGCATTGTAGACAAAAGGACTGAAGCACTGTTGAGGATCCCTACCACCCCTCCCAAAATCTCTGTGACCCATTACCATTAGGAAGGAGGTACAGGAGCATCAGGACTAGGTCTGTCAGGCTGGTTAACAGCTTCTACCCTCAGGCTGTGAGACTAATGAATACCCTGCTACCACCAGGGTCTTTTCACTAGGGCAGCAAGCTGTTTACTGTTTTCCTGTGCTGTGCACTACTTGCATTTTGAATTATACTCATTTATGGTAATATTTTGTTTTATGTGCTGTGTGTGATATGTTTTGTGGGTGCACTGTGGTCTGGGGGAACGTTGTTTCATTTGGTTGTAAATATGTACAGTCAGATGACAATAAAATTGATCCAGAACTTTCATATACTGTGTTGTTTCTTTTCAAATGAAAGGCTGAGAGTTGGGGGCTGAGTATAAGAAGAATACACACTAACTATATCTACCCTCACCCCAGGCAGTATGGTAGCATAACAGCTTTACTGCTCCTGTGATCGGAAATTGGAAGACTGGTGTTCAATTCCCGCCGCTGTCCATAAGGGGTTAGCACATTCTCCCTGGAACTGTGAGGATTTCTTTTGGGGGCTCCTGGCAGTGGAAGCGTAGACTGCCCCGAGCATACCTCCCTGTTGTGTTGGTCATTGATGTAAAGCGATGCATTTCATTGTATTTCGATGTACATGTGACAAATAAAACTAATCTTCAATCTTTGAGAGGAACAAGTATGCAATTTACTCCCATGTAATCACACTTAAGGAAACAGTTGTAAGGAACACTGTAGCAGAGAGGTTTGGGGAGGGAATCCCAGAGCTTAAGGCTTTGGCAGCTGAACGTACGGCCACCTGCAGGGAAGTGATTACATTCAGGGTTCCTTAGGGGGTCACGTATGGAGGAACACAAATATCCTGGAATGCTGCTGTGATGGATGAGATTACAAATTTGAAGAGGGAGTGAGAGATCTGAAGGCAAGGATGAAACCTTAAAAGTCGTGGTGTTTTGTAATCAGAACGCGGTGAAGCGTGAGTGATAGGGGACAAGAGTGGGTGGGATCCACGTCACAGGTAGCTGAGTTTCGTGGAGAGTTAGGAAGAGGAAGGCCACCCACAAGAGAGTCCGCATAATCAAATTGAAGAAGCGTAGGCAATCTTCCCTGTTATAATGTGCATTTTCTCAGAGGGGGAAAGGAATTACTCCATTTTGCAACATGTGTTTTCATTTTTTTCACTTAATATTTAATGCGATTGTAAATGGTCCTCTGACATTTTGACCTCAGTGGTTGAAAATGACAGAAATGCTTCAAAGCCTAATCAGAACCTGTTATCCTTCGTTCTGGCAATCTTCAGATCCGACATCCAGGAAAATATTGCATAAAGTTGGAAGAAACCTGGCATCTGTCACACACTTTAATCAACTCCTTATTAAACTATAAAGTTATCTGCCTGCATTGAATGACAAACACTTTTCAATTAGTTATTTTCAGATACTGAATCTCTCCGTGAAGTCTGGTTCTTTTAAGAAAAAGTATGTGACTGTAAAAACACAAACACGAGGAATTCTGCAGATGCTGGAAATTCAAGCAACACACATAAAAGTTGCTGGTGAACGCAGCAGGCCAGGCAACGTCTCTAGGAAGAGGTACAGTCGACGTTTCAGGCCAAGACCCTTCGTCAGGACTAACTGAAAGAAGAGCTAGTAAGAGATTTGAAAGTGGGAAGGGGAGGGGGAGATCCGAAATGATAGGAGAAGACAGGAGGGGAAGGGATGGAGCCAAGAGCTGGACAGGTGATTGGCAAAAGGGATATGAGAGGACCATGGGACAGGAGGCCTAGGGAGAAAGAAAAGGGGGAGGAGGGGAAAGCCCGGAGGATGGGCAAGGGGTATAGTGAGGGGGACAGAGGGGGAAAAAGGAGAGAGAGAAAAAGAATGTGTGTATATAAATAAATAACGGATGGGGTACGAGGGGGAGGTGGGGCATTAGTGGAAGTTTGAGAAGTCAATGTTCATGCCATCAGGTTGGAGGCTACCCAGACGGAATAGAAGGTGTTGTTCCTCCAACCTGAGTGTGGCTTCATCTTTACAGTAGAGGAGACCGTGGATAGACATATCAGAATGGGAATGGGATGTGAAATTAAAATGTGTGGCCACTGGGAGATCCTGCCTCCCTCACCACCATTCAGGGCCCCAGACAGTCCTTCCTGGTGAGGCGACGCTTCACCTGTGAGTTGGCTGGGGTGATATACTGCGTCCGGTGCTCCCGATGTGGCCTTCTATATATTGCAGATATCCCACCTCTCCCGGAAGTTCCGGGAGTCTCCCACATGGTGGCTCCCTGATGCCTGCAAATTATATTCAATATCACGGAAATCAATTTTTTTGAGAGCAAGAGAGCACGAGAGAGAAAGCAAAAGAGAAAACGCGAGAGCGACCACGAGAGAGAGAGAGAGAGCGCGAGTGTGCGCGTGCGCGACCACGAGAGCAAGCGAGAGAGAGAGAGCGCGCAAGCGAGAGAGAAAGCAAGAGAGAGCAAGAGAGAGAGAGAGAGAGAGAGAGAGAGAGAGAGAGCGCGCGCGCGCCATGGGAGAATGTTCCAAAAAAAGAAAGTATAAAATGTACATCACCCCAGACTACCCTAATTGTACCCCTGCCTAATAGGGGTCAAAATAATGACAGTGTTGCTCGCTGCACTGTTTGCAACAGTGACTTTTCTATTGCCCATGGTGGGTTAAGACTGTAAAAGACGTGTTGAGGTGAGTTTAACAGGTGTCATTCGTTCATTAGCATAGCTAATGTTATTTAAACTAGCTGGCTGGCTGCTAAGGAGCTACTCTATTGCAGACATCCCACCTCTCCCGGAAGTCTCCCACAAATTGATGGTGCTACCTCCCTGAAATGAGTTTTTGCAGGGTGGGATGTCCGATATTGGCGAGCCCCAACGCAGACTTGGGAGATCGTTTCTCTGAACACCTACGCTCTGTCCGCCAGAGAAAGCAGGATCCTGCAGAAGTGGCTAGGCCCGAAACGTCGACTGTTTATTCATTTCCATAGGTGCTGCCTGACCTGCTGAGTTTCTCCAGCATTTTGTGTGTTGCCCTGGATTTCTAGCATCTGCAGAATTTCTCGTGTTTATGAAAGATAGCTGTCTCCTTCAAAGCAAACTTTAGTCCCAGTGCTTTTCCCAGCCTGACCTAGAACTTGCAATTACTTCCACAAACAGTCTAACCCATTGTTATAGAAAGAATGATATTAAATGGCCGATTAATTTGTTTGAGTGTGAACCAACAAATATTAATGGAAGGGCACAGAGGAGAATAGAGAATTTTGAAAATTAAAGACCACTGAAAATACCAGTTGAGGTCTCTAGATACTGTTTTTAATGTTAGTAACTTCTCAGCTGTGCCAATTTACCAGGACACTTTGCATCTATTCAAAGGGGAAATAGATTAGATATAACCCTAGCTCTTGCCTATGTTCTGATAAATATTACCTTGACACCTTGTAAGGTGATCACCTTTGGCTCAAGATCTTGTGTGTATGTCTGATTGAAGCAAATTCCCTCACCCTCTCTCTTCAAGAACAGGATTGTGGTAGCATAGCGGACAGTGTAACGCTATACAGATTTAGTTTCAATTACCACTGCTGTCTACAAGGAGTTTATACATTCTCCTCGTGAATGTGTGAGTTTCCTCTGGGTGACCTAGTTTCTTCTAACACTCTAAAGAGGCGTACAGTGTGAGTTAAGTTTAGTGAGTTGTGGACATGCTACATTGGTGCCAGAAGCATGTGACACCTATCGGCTGCCCCTAGCGCATCTCAGATTGTGTTGGTCGTTGGCGCAAACAATGCTTTTCACTGTATGCTTTGATGTTTCAATGTACATAAAAGAAATATTTTATTTTTTAGAATTGATGCCAGGGTAGATATGACAAATAAAGCTAATCTTATATTTTTTTACAGTCTGTGGCAGTGTAGAAGCTGTTGAGGCCTCCGTTGGCAGGGTTAGGCAGCTGTCTACATGATACACAAGCCAGGGCAGTACAATATGCAGAGCAAGCTGTTGCCTGTGCAGCAGGCTCCCCCTCTCCATGCAGCTGATGAACCCAAAGGAACAGCAGGGATCAATACAGTTTGGTATCAATGGCGTTGCAGGAGTTGCTGATCAGCATTGAACACAATGTAGGACTGCCTTAGGAACTCCAGCTCCGGATTTTTCCTTGGGGTTTATTCCCGAAGCCTATACCCTGAGTGGGTATAGCCACAAGCAATGGAGGTTTGACTTCAGAGTTTTCCTTCTCCTAGATGAGCTGCCAATCAGAGCTGACAAGTGCCCTCTGCTCAAAGCAATGGGTTTTAAGGCTCCAGTAACCCACCTTTGTCCCTGCTCCTGTCAGTAGAAAAGGTTCTGCTGGGCTTTGTTGCTATGATACATGTAAAGGCCAGGAGCTGGACTTGGTTGTCAGAGGCTATTTGAAACACACGTCATTGGGAGCACTTAATAGGAAGTGGGAGTTAATCCCCATTACCACCCTCGGCTATAACAACCTGAAGGAACCCTGCACTGCAGGGTAGCAGCAGTGCTGTATTAAAATATAAATGAACAAATCCTCAATTTCCTTCCTGCTGTAAGAGAGTTGGCACTTGTGATTTGTTTTGCAGGTTTAACGGGTGTCCCATCATTCCTGTTGCTGCCAAGCCTGGAGGACCAGATGCTCCAGAGACAGTGACTCCACAAGGCATTTCAGAGCTCATTGAGGTAAGCATCACCTCCACTCACTGACTCAGCAAGGTTGTGGGATGAGAGAGCTGGCACTGCGATGAAACGAAGGTAGTTTATTCTTTATGATTCAACTAGAGAGAGGGCTCAGGTGGGAAGGATTTTCCCTACAAGATTGTCTTTCAGTTTGCATGGTCACCGATTTCATAATGAAATGTCTTATTGCTGTAATAAAAGTTCAAAGAAACCTTTCAGTATATCCCTGAGGCAACTAGCAAATTGTCCCTCATGAAAACAGTTCCTAGACTTATAAAATATAAAATTAGTGACTTCTAGGTTCCCTTTCTCCTCTGCCCATGTATTGAATCTCTCTTCTGTACACTGATTGCATTCAGAAGTGTAGAAAATATTAGAGAAACTGTTTGTATGGTAAGGCCCTCCAATGGTTGAAGTCGATTAGGGATATTGTGACCTAGCTGTTCTACGTAATACACAACTCAGGGCAGTATGATATGGAGAGCAAGCTGTTGCCTATGTAGCAGACTCCCCCTCTCCAAGCAGTTGATGAATCCAAAGTAAAGGCAGAGACCTTTACAGTTTGGCACCAACAGTGTTGCAGGAGTTGCCAGTCAGCTTTGAACTCAACGTACGAATTCCTTAGAGACTCCAGCTCTGGATTTTTGCTTTAGGTATACTCCCAAAGCCTTCCCCATGAGTGGGTATAGCCGCAAGGCAGCAGAGGTTTGAGATCAGAGTTTTCCTTCTTCCAGATGGGGCTTATCAGCCTGAAGTGACTGGTTTTAAAGCTCCAGTGGCCTGACTCTGCCCCTTCTTCTGTCAGTAGAAATGGTTCTGCCAGGCTTAGTAGCTAAGCCACATGAAGGCCAGGAGCTGGACTTGGCAGTCAGAGGCGACTTGAGATACATACCTTTGGGAGCATTTTTGTAAATAGTGGGAGCTTGTCCCCCATTACCACCCCGGTAAAGAATGTGCTTGTATGGAGGATGGGATTAAAAGAGTGGCCGCTTGAAATATGCTGGAAGTAACCAGAAATAATCCGGCAGGACACAATGGACAAGGATTGGCATTGGGAATCAGCACCCTTCACCCTGGGTATCTCTGCAGCGCTTGATATTGTTAATGGGATGCAGGAGAGCAGTCAGTGCAATGCTTTACAGTGCCAGTGACCCGGATTCAATTGCCATCGCTGTCTGTGAGGAGTTTGCACGTTCTTCCCATTACTGTGGGGATTTTGTCTAGGTGCCCCGGTTTCCTCCCGCGTTCTAGAGACATACTGGTTACGACTGTGAAGGTAAGTTGTAGGCATGCTAGTTGGTGCCAGAAGCATGGTGACACTTGATTGCCCCAGCACATTCTTGGACAGTGTTAGTGACATTTCATTGTATGTTTTGAGGTTTCCATAGGAGATAGGAGCAGAAGTGATTCATTTGGCCCATCCTGTTCTGCCATTTGATCATGGCTGATCTATTTTCCCTCTCAACTGCATTCTCCTGCCTTCTCCCCATAACCTTTCACGCCCCGACTAATCAAGTACCTATCAACCTCTGCCTTAACTCCTTAATGAACTGGCTTCCACAGCCGCCAGTGACAATGAATTCTACAGATTCACCACCTTCTGGCTAAAGAACTTCCTCCTCATCTCCATTCTAAATGGACATTCCTCTATTCTGTGCCCTCTGGTCCAAGATTCCCCCACTATAGGAAATATCCTCTCCACATCTACTCCATATCTAGGCCTTTCAACATTCATTCAGTCTTTCAATGAGATCCTCCCTCATTCTTCTAAATTCCAGTGAGTACAGGCCCAGAGCCGTTAAATGCTCCTCATACGATAACCCTTTCATTCCCAGAATCTTTCTAGTGAACCTCCTCTGGATCTTTTCCAATTTCAGCACATCCAAAATTGCTCAGAATATTTCGTGAGGCATCACCAGTGCCTTATACAGCCTTAGTATTGCATCCTTACTTTTCTATTCTAGTCTTCTTGAGCTGTGCCTAGCCATATAGTCATGGGTGTAGAGAGCGTGGAGCAGTGGGCTAAGCACACGTCCCTGAGGTGTGCTAGTGTTGATTGTCAGCAAGGTGGCGATGTTATTTCCAATCCACACAGATTGTGGCCTTCTGGTTAAGAAGTCAACACTCCAGTTGCAGAGGGAGGTACAGAGGCCCAGGTTCTGTAGCTTTTCGATCAGAACTTTAGGAATGATTCTGTTAATCACTGAGCTGTAGGGAATAAATAGCATCTGACATAGATATTTGTGTTGTCCAGGTGATCCAAGGCCACACAGAGAGCCATTGAGATCGTGTCCACCATAGACCTGTTGTAGCAATAGGCAAATTGCAGTGGATCCAGGTCCTTGCTGAGGCAGGTGATGATTCTAGCCATGACCAACTTCTCATAGCATTTCATCACTGTAGATGTGAGTGCTACTGGACAATAGTCATGAAGGCAGCTCACACTGCTCTTCTTGGGCACTGGTATAATTGTTGCCCTTTTGTCACTGGTGGAAACTTCTGAATGCAGCAATGAGAGATTGAAAATGTCCCTGATGGTGGGGAGGCTTATGACTGTGATGGAGCTGCGTCTTTTTCAGTCTTGTGTGTTGGACCTTCACACCCAAGAGTGATGCAACCAGTCAGAATTCTCTCCATGTCACATTTCTTTATCCTTGTGAGCAAGTAGAAATGCTGGCAAGCTTTCTTGGCTGTAACATCTATGTGGTTGGACTAGGACATTGGCAGTAAGTTGCTATGGCATATATATTTAAAGGAACAGGAAGATCTTTATAAATATGAATATTTCTTTATACCTATAGCTCCATATGACAATAACTCTATATAAGAAATATTTGTTGGGTTAGTCTTCTCAATTTGAAACCAACTAGGCCCAACCATTTGAGTGAAACTCTGGTGCAAGCCTGATGTGATCTGGTACTTGTGGAATAACAGACCCAGCGCTGTTGATGGACAAAGTTCAAAGTAATCTAAGTACATATATGTAACCATATACAACCCTGAGATTCATTTTCTTTTGGGTATACTCAAAAAATCTAAAGAATAATAACTATAACAGAATTAATGAAAGACCGCCCAACTGGGGTGTTCAGCCAGAGTGAAGAAGACAACAAACATTACAAATGCAAAAAGAAAAGCAATAATATAAATAAGTAAGCAATAAATATTGATAACTTGAGATGAAAAGTCCTTGAAAGTTAGTCCATAGCTTGTGGGAACATTTCAAAGATGGAGCAAGTGAAGTTGAGTGAAGTTATCCCCTTTGGTTCAAGAGCCTGATGGTTGAGGGGAAATAACTGCACCTGAACCGGTTGGTACAAGTTCTGAGGCTCCTGTACCTTCTTCTTACTGGCAGAAGTGAGAAGAAAGCATGTCCTGGATGGTGGGGATCTCTGATAATGGATGCCGCTTTCCAGCGACAGTGTTTCATGTCGATGTGCTCAATGGTGGGGAGGGCTTTACCCATGATGGACTGGGTCACATCCACTACTTTTTGCAGGATTTTCCATTCAGGGGCATTGGTGTTTCCATACTATGCTGTGATGCAGTCAGTCAATATACTCTCCACCACACATCTATAGAAGTTAGTCAAAGTTTTAGACATCATGCTGAATCTTCGCAAACTCCTAAGGAAGTAGAGGTGCTGCCGTGCTTTCTTCATAATTGTCCTTGTGCACAGTGCCCAGGACAAGTCCTCCAAAATAATAGCACAGAGGAATTTAAAGTTGCTAACCCTCTTCACCTCAGATCCTCCAATGAGGACAAGGATAGAGTATAACAATAAATATCACAAAATAGTTCAGTCTCACTGAGATTCCATGGAATAATAAATGCAGGAAGTTCTTGAAATACTCATCCGGTCAAACAACTTCTGTGGAAAGAGAAACAGAATTAACAATTCACATTGATGATCTTTTCATTCGAGTTGGACAATAAAAGGCCAACTTTAAGCTGCAGAGGCAGAGGAGGAGGCATCGGGAGGAATGAAAGATAAACATTGACTGTTTATTCTCTCCATGGATGCTGCTTGACTTCTGAGATCCTCCACTCTTTTGTGCATGTTGCTCGTAATTTGTGTTTAGGTGCTTTGGAATGCCTAGTATGATGCTGAGGAATTAAAACTGATCCTACACTTGGTTGGAGCTGATGGGAGAACTGTGATGCCATTAAATTCAGTGTGCATGAAGAGTCAAGGCACAGGAATGTTACTTATGTTAAATTATTGTACTTCCGTTTAATGCTTTTAATTATTTCTTTATGTTTCTAATTAATAAAAACTCTATAAAATAAAATAATTTAGTTCATTCCCAGCTTTTCCCTGCTAAGCACTTCCAGGTGGGCTCAGGGTTTAGGGACCTCTGCCTGATGCTTCCTGAAGCCCAGTTGGCATCTTGCTGTGGGATCAGAAGTCTGGATGGTCAGTGAGTCTGATCCTCCACATATGACTCAGGGATGTGTTGGTGCATTGCATTTCTGCTTAGCAAGCCAATTCAACATGATTTGACACAGTAATCTCAATTTTTAATTTTCGTAAACACAAGAGGTTCTGCTTTTGCTGAGAATCTGGAGCAATACACACAAATGCTTTACAAACTCGGCAAGTCAGGCTGCATCTGTGGAGGGAAGTAAACAGGTAATGTTTTGGGAGTGTTGTTGAAGGGTCTCGGTCCAAAGCATCAACCGTTAATTTTCCTCCATGGATGCTGCCCTGACCTGCTGAGGTCCTCCAGCATTTCGTGCGTATTACTCGAGACTTCTAGAATCTCTTGTGTTTATGATTTGCTCAAGAATAATATGGATATTTTGGACTGTTCAGAAGCTGATGGCGGAGGGGAAGAAGCTGTTTCTGAATCACTGAGAGTGGATCTTTAGGGTCCTGTATCCTCCTCTCTGCTGATAGTGATGAGAAGAGGGACCTGGTAGTGAGGGACCTTGATGATGGATGCTGCCTTCTTAAGGGACTCTGATACAATTAAATTAATTATACTATCAGCAGTGTTTTGGGAGCCCAAAGATATAGCCAAGCAAGATAGGCAGATGGAGCTAGGATACTGAGTGATCTGCCCTGGCTCTTCTGCAAGTCTACTTTTAGAAAGAATGAATTTGTATTTGCATTCCCATGTGTTTGAGCTGTGTTAACGTTCACTGTTGTACTTTAATGGAATTTAAGTGGCCTCTTCCATCAGAGACAAGGTACAGGAGCCTGAAGACACACACCTAACACTTCCTCCCCTCGGTCATCAGAATTCTGAACAGACAATGAACCCATAAACACTGCTTCATTATTTTTGCTCTCTTTTTGCACTACTTATTACGTACATATTCGGGTGACGGGTTGGAGATACGTCACAACCAAAGGAGGTGCAAGGTGCTCCTTCCCTCCGCTATCCTGTAGGCAACTCTGTTTCCGAAATGACGTTCATTCAGCTGACTGAAAAGTACACGAAGGTCAAGTATTCGGAGGACACACTACAATCAACAGCACACTGATGATGTCTCCTTGAAAAGTTTGCAAGTAAATTGCCAAAGTAGAAGAACCCAACCACCAACCAACCGTGGTACACATCTTCTCAATTATGTCCATATTAATGTCTTATTGTAATTTAGATTATGAGAACACTCTGTCCTCTTTTATTGTCATTTAGAAATGCATACATGCATTAAGAAATGATACAATGTTTCTCCAGAGTGATATCACAGAAAACGGGACAAACCAAAGACTAACACTGACAGAACCACATAATTATAAAATATAGTTACAGTGGTGCAAAGCAATACCATAATGTGATGAAGAAAAACCATGTGCACGGTTAAAAAAAAGTCTCAAAGTCCCCGAGTCAATCGACTCCCAAGTCCCCGATAGCAAGTGGCAAAAGGGAGAAACTCCCTGCCATAAACCTTCAGCCACTGTCAACTTGCCGATACCTTGGAAGCAGCTGGCCACAGCCGACACTGAGTCCATCCGTCCGAAAACTTCGAGCCTCCGACCAGCCCCTCCGATACAGCCTCCCGAGCGCTATCCTCTGCCGAGCGCATTTGACCTCGCCCCGACCGCTGAAACACGCAAAGCCGAGGATTCGGGGCCTTCTGCACCAGAGATTCCGGTTACCACACAGTAGCAGCGGCAGCGAAGCGGTCATTTCAGACGTTTCTCCAGACGTTCCTCCGTACTCTCACGTCTGTCTCCATCAAATCAGAATTGCGCACGGTCCCCTACTTAACAGATTACAGATATCATTCACCAGAGAGGCTGTGCGCGCTGCTGTCTTGCCGCCATCTTCTCCTCCTCCTAATTTACAGTATATTTTGTGTATTCACTGTACCACTGTCGCAGAACAACATATTTCACAGCATATGTCAATGATAATAAACTTGATTCTGATTCTGGATTTATCTTACAAGTGATCAGGTTTCTGCTGGTCAGTTCATGAACCGAATATTCAAAGTAGCTGTTCCTGAACCTGGCAATGTGATATTTCAGGTCTCCGTATCTCCTGCCTGATGGTGGCTGTGAGAAGGTGACGTGGCCTGGATGCTGATTTCTTGAGGCAGCACCTCTTGTAGATCCCAGCGAAGGTGTGGAGGGATGTGCCTATGATGTACTGGGCTCAGTCCACTACTTTCTGTAGACAGCAGCTGTGAGCTGATGATGGAAAGACTAGTTACTCTTCAACCAGGGGTAATCTGATTGAAATATGATGCTTGTAATTTTTTTTTAATGAAGTCAGCCCGGTCTCTTTACATTCTTTGTATGTGATTGACCCCTGTTGTTTCCCTCTGCTCCCCTCCCCCGCTACAGCTCCTGATGTCGCAGACGTACATGCCAAAACGTGATCCCTCTGGTTCTTTCCTCATGGCAGCTGACCACTGTTTTTCGATCAAGGGTCAGGGCACCGTGATGACAGGGACCATCCTCTCTGGGTCCGTCAGTGTCAATGACAGCGTGGAGATCCCCGCCCTCAAGGTAACATGTTCAAAGAACCTGAATGAAGAGCTGCATTCAGAAGCACTTGGGTGTTTTCTTCCAGACGGGAATGTCTATAATCTGCTAGAGTTTAGAGTATTTTGTAGACATAAGTTTACTTTATTTTGCATTTATTTCTAATTTTTTTTGCAGCAGAAACACTAGAATCTCAACAGTTAAGCACATCAGTTCATTTATTTTTGTAGTTTGGAATAGATAATATTTGACTAGGCTTTAAAGTGTATATTTCACAAAGCTATTTGTACTTCCTTCAAAACAGAAATCACTGACTCTGTCTTTAAAGTTCTAAATGGGAAATGTTTCCTCTGGTTTGCAAGTAACTCAGAAGTGGAATTTATCGTCATCTGCACAAGTCCATGTGTGCAGAGGTGCAATGAAAAACTTTCTTGCAGCAGCACCACAGACACACAGCATCAGATAAACCGCATTCACAAGACAAAGTTCAAAGTCAAAGTTAGCATTTATTATCGAAGTACGTATATGTAACCATATACTACCCTGAGATTTATATTCCTGCAGGCATTCACGCTAGAACACAATGGACTCATTGAAAAACTACTCACAAACAAAGACTGACAACCAACCAATCTGTAAAAGACAAACTGTACAAATACAAAAAAAATCAAATAATAATAGTGATAAATAAATAAGTAATAAATAATATTAAGAACGTGAATGGTAGAGTCCTTGAAAGTGTGTCCATTGGTTGTCCGTAGGTACAAAGATAAATTAAATATATATGATACATAATTTAGATTTAGATTTTTTAGATTACGAGAACACTCAGTCCTCTTTTATTGTCATTTAGAAATGCATACATGCATTAAGAAATGATACAATGTTTCTCCACAGTGATATCACAGAAAACAGGACAGACCAAAGACTAACACTGACAGAACCACATAATTATAACACATAGTTACAGCAGTGCAAAGCAATACCATAATTTGATAAAGAACAGACCATAGGCACAGTAAAAAAAAGTCTCAAAGTCCCAAGTCGTTGATCGACTTCCGAGTCCCCGATAGCAGGCGGCAAAAGGGACAAACTCCCTGCCATAAACCTCCAGGCACCGTCAACTTGCCGATACCT
Organism: Mobula birostris; assembly: GCF_030028105.1. Taxonomy (NCBI): domain Eukaryota; kingdom Metazoa; phylum Chordata; class Chondrichthyes; order Myliobatiformes; family Myliobatidae; genus Mobula; species Mobula birostris. The sequence goes on along the minus strand of NC_092385.1, from coordinate 4,671,080 downwards.
TGGAAGCAGCCAACCCCAGCCGACCCTGAGTCCATCCAACCGAAAACTCCGAGCTTCCGACCAGCCTCCCGAGCGCCTTCGACCTCTCCCCGGCCGCTGAAATACGCAAAGCCGAGGATTTCGGGGCCTTCAGCTCCAGAGATTCTGGTTAACACACAGTAGCAGTAGCAGCAAAGCAGACATTTCAGAAGTTTTCCAGATGTTCTGCTGTGCTCTCACGTCTGTCTCCATCAAATCAGGATTGTGCATGGTCCCCTACTTGACAGATAACAGATATTCATCACTGAAGTGGCCGCGTGCGCTGTCGTCGCGCCGCCATCTTCTCCTCCCCCCCGGGAGGATATTTACAAAAAATAACAAAATTAGAACCAGAAAAAACACTGTCCATTTTAGTGCAAACTGATCAAAGTGGTTGTTATTACTGAGATAGTGAATAGGGTTGTGCTGGTTGGTTCAAGAACCAAATGGTTGAAAGGACGTAGCTGTTCTTGAACGTGGTGGTGTGGGACTTAAGGCTTCGCTACCTCAAGTTCAAGTTGGTTTAATTGCCATTCAACCATACATGAATATAGCTAAACGAAACAGTGTTACTCCGGGGCCAAGGTGCAAAACACAGTACCAGCAGACATATGATAGCAAGCACATATAAGATATCAGTAAAATACAGTCACACAAAAATATATAGTCGAAGTCCCTGAGTTCATGAATATTGCAGCAGTCTACAGTCGATGTGATCACGTGGCTGGTAGCCTCACTGTTGACCACTCACTCCTGCAAAACTGGTTCCTTCAAGATAGCACCTAGCTGCAACCTCTGTTGAGGTCGCAACTCAGTTTTAGTTTTTTTTTAAATTTCTTTGATTCGTGCTGATGGTTTTGGGGACAGAGAGCGGAGGCAGAAGGCAGGTTAGGGTTTAGAACAGGGATGTGGGGGATTTAAAGGACAGGCAGAAGTCTTAAGTCTCTTCTCCACATTTGAATGCCAGCGCTGTGGACATAGGAACTCCATGGTCTGGGCTAGGATGTCCGGCTGGTTATCGGTCTGCCAGACCAGCAGGGATGAAGGCTGGTACCATCCAACCCCCACACTCCAGGGTGAGTGAGTTGGCAGGTCCTAGAGTGGAAGTTCCATGTGTGCAGAAGGAATGAGTTCCGTTGACACCCTGGGTTCCCGAAATAGTGACACTGGAGTTTGAGCACTAGTGTTCGAGGTCCCGGCGTCAGCGAGTCTGGAGTTTGGTGACCGGCGAGTCCTGGCGGTGGTTCTGAGGACTGAGGCCCACTGGTCAAAATGAAAGTCTGGAAGTTAAGGCCCATTGGCCAGAGCCACGCGAATGCAAATCTCCTTGAGTCCGCTGGGATAGTCAAAGGCTCACTGTCTGGGTCTGAATCCGGGTCAGCTTGAGGCTGGGGACTGAAGGAGATGGCTGGTCTTGGGGCTACAGGGACTTTGTATGTGGGTGGGTGGGAGGGGGGAGGGAGGAAGAGGGCTTGTTTTGCTTTTGTTGTTTTGCTTATTGAGCTCTGTGTTGTTCTGCTGAATATGGAGGGCAGGCTATGTTAGTGGCAGAATGTGTGGCAACACATGTGGTCTACTCCCAGCACGCCCGAGGCAACCCACAAGTGTTGCCACACATTCCAAAATAACGCTGTATGTTTTGATATACACATGATAAATAAGCTTGTATCTTGAATCTTGTTTCACTTAACCAAATTGCAGCCACTTTGGTGGCGGGGGCAGTATCTTTCTGTTGTATTAATTTTTATATTTGGATATATAGCACGGCCCAGGCCTTTCCAGCCCTGTGGGCTGCATCGTACGGCAACTTACCTATTTAACCCTAGCCTAATCACAGGACGATTTACGATGACCAATTAACCTACTAACTGGTACATCTTTGGACTGAGGGAGGAAACTCACGCAATTCATGCGGAGAATGTACTAACTCCTGACAGATTCTGGAACTGTGAACTCCGAACTCCCCAGCCCTGAGCTGTAATTTCATCATGCTAACCACTACGCTACCAGGCACCCCACAGATCTTATTTCATTTAACCACATTGAAGCTCGTTTTGGGGGGGATATATAATCTATTTTGTTGTCCCCTCACTGTTAGCAACAGAAACTTGTTTAACTGCTCAGCATCAGAGACCTACTTTATGTTCGGTCCATGTTGCAAATAGCAGCTTACCAAACTTCGCTTCTTCCTGGAATCTGTGGGGAATGCCGCTGACAGGAATTCAAGTCAGCAGCAGCCTATCCTGTTTGGCAGATGAGGCCGATAACAAGTGTTCAAATAGTGTTTGTTTCTGGTGACTTGGTTAATTAGAGAGTCAGGGTGTTGGGGCTGCAGAGGGACCAGCAGTGAAGCTGGACTGCTCAGATGTACTGCGGTGCATTTACCCCGCTGTAATTACCATCTGGCAATGATTACTTGAGCTAACAGAGAAAAATCATTAGATTCTGCGATCGTAGCAAAAAAAAAACCATTAAAGCAATCACAAAGTAGATTGGAGGGATTGTAGTTGGCCTACTGAGGTTTCTGTTTTACTGTGCATTTGATTTTGTAAATTAACTGCAAATTGATTTGAAATTTTCCAGTGCACAGCGATGAAATCTCCTTGTGCTTTTGAACATTTCAATATTGTTTTAACCCTTTGTAGTTCGCAGTTTTTATTTAGAGTTATTAGGAATTCTGTGTAGTCAAGGCCCTTGGTTATTATCAAGGATCTATCCAACATCCTCTCTGACTTTTTACCGCGTCAGGTGACTCCAATGCATAAGGACAAGAACGGTCAGATGGGTAACAGTTTTTTCCCTCTGGGCATTAGGCTTCTGAACTCCCTGCCACTCTGCACTCGAAGTGTCACTGAATAATTTGTACTTTTTCCCTACAATACTTAATTAATGCACTTTACTTTGTTTATTTATGCATAATTCATTTGTAGATTTTATTCTTACTTTTCCTAAGCTATTGTTTGTTATGTGTACTACCGTGGTTTACACCCTGGTTTGGAGAAACAACTCATTTGGTACACATTTATGCAGTTAAATGACAATAAACGTGACTTGAGTTTGAATAGGGCTCAAGTTTAACAGGCTGGTTATCACCAGGGGTCACTATCTGGGGATGGGGGGAGAGGTGGTGCGTGGCACAGTACAATAGCAGTTAGCACAACGCTTTACAGTACAGCTGACCTGGGTTCAATTCCCGACCCTGCTTGTAAGGAATTCTCCCAGTAACTGCATGAGCTTCCTCCGGGTGCTCCGGTTTCCTCCCACAGTCCAAAGACGTAGCGGTTGGTAGATTAACTGGTCATTGGAAATTGTGCAGTGATAAAGCTAGGATGAAATCGGGAGATTGGTATGGGGCATGGCTAGAAGGGTCGAAAAGTCTGATTCTGTACTGTATCTCAATAAATAAAAAAAAAGGAGTGTGCGAGTGAGTAAGTAGGTAGATAGATAGATAGACAGATGGACAGATAGATAAGGTAAATTGAGTTAAATATTTAGGACAAAGAAATTATCCTGTTGCAGGGATGGATGAATCCTTGCTACAGAGTGCAGAAGAGAGCACGGTAGTGTGGCGGTTAGTGTAACACCTTATAGCGTCAGCAAGTGGAAGATTGGGGTTCAATTCCTGCCACTGCCCGTAAGGTGTTTGTACGTTTTCCTACTGACTGTGTGGATTGCTCCCACATTCCACTCAATACAATCAAAGTGATTCCTCTATCTCCATTCCATATTCCCACTCCGTCTCCACACCCCTTGACACCTCTCACATCTAGAAACCCATCTCTTTCTTAAATATAAAGTTAACGATTAGCTTTACTTGTCACATGTAAACATTGAAGCAAAGAGTGAAATGTGTCGATATTGCGTCAACGACCAACACAGTCCAAAGATGTGCTGGGGCAGCCCACAAGTGTGCCATTCTTCTGGCACCAACATAGCATGCCCACAAGTCACTAGCCCTGAACCGTACGTCTTTGGAATGTGGGAGGAAACTGTGTGGTCATGAGGAGTCCGTACACGCTCCGTATGGACAGTGGTGGGAATAGGGCCCTGGATCACTGGCGCTGAAAAGCATTATGCTAACCACTATGCAGCTGTGCCACACCCACTACACTATACAGCCTTTCTTTCTAACCTAAAATCCTATCCTAATTTCCATACTCCAAGCCACTGTGTACGGCATTATCACCACACAGTTTTCATTCCCAAACTAACTCTCCACTCCATCACTGCTGTCACTGTTAGTTACATGAGCCTCTCTATACCCAATTCTTCTTTAAAGTTATTTCTTACAACTTGTCTCTGATTGCCAATACTTGCAGCAGCACAAAGAACCAAGATAGGACACAAAGCATGACTCCTTCCCCTCATTCTGGAGTACAGTCTTGTAATATGTTAAGTCACTGTAAAATGTCTTCTGATCCCTACTGGCTTTAATATCACTGGCACATGTCATTGCAGCAGTACATTGCAATACATAACAAAAACTAATTCACGGTAAAAGTATTTATATAAAGTAAAATTAAATAAGTGGTGTAAAAAGAGAAAAAGAAATGGTGAGGTAGTGTTTATGGGTTTAAAGCCCATTCAGAAATCTGATGGCAGGGGGGAAGAAGCTGTTCCTGAATCATTGAGTGTGTACTTTCAGGCTTCTGTACCTCCTCCCTGATGGCAGCAATGAGAAGAAGGCACGTCCTGGGTGATCGGTGATTGATGGATGTCACCTCTTTTTGAGGGATCACTCCTTGAAGATGTCCTGAATGCTGGACAGGCTAGTGCCCATGACTTAGCTGACTATGTTCTCAACTTTCTGCAGCGTATTTTGATCCTGTACAGTTCCTACCCCCCCTCACATACCAGATGGTGATGCAGCCAGGTAGAATGCTCTCCATGGTACATCTGGAGAAATTTATGAGTGTCTTTGGTGAGATACCAAATCTTCTCAAACTCCTAATGAAATATAGCAGCTGTCGTGCCTCCTTTGTATCTGAATTGATATGTTGGGCTCAGGATAGATCCTCAGAGATGTCGACTTCCAGGAACTGGAAAACAGTCATCCTTTCCAATTCTTATCCCTTCATCAGGACTGGTATGGGGTCCCTTGTCTTACCCTTTCTGAAGCTTACAATCAATTCTTTGAGAACCATTGTCCTAGAATTTGATGCCTTGATCCTTACAGTGCTCTCCAGGCTTTAGCCTTCGAAACCAGTAACAAGAAAACTACCAAATGAATTAACCTCACTCCAACAGAACATCGAACACTACCCGTACGGTACAGGCCCTTCGGTCCAGGGTGTTGTGCCGACCTTTAAGATCAAAGTAACCTTCCCTCCCACATAGCCCTCCATATTTCTATCAATAAACGATCTCCTCCACCATCAGATTTCTGAACGTGTAATGAACGTTTGACACTCTCTCAATAATTTTGCTTGCTTTGTGCACTGTTTATTTTGTTATATATATACACACACACTCAGTGACCACTTTATTAAGCACAGGAGGGCGCCACAGTGACATAGCAGTTAAACCCAACACTGTGGAGCGGCAGAGTTTGGAGTTCTGTTTGGTTGTTTATTTAATATTTCAGTATTGTTGGTAATATTGTAAATATATTGTTTGATTAAGCATTCTGGTTTGATTAAACAATTTTTTAATGAGTCATGCAGTATGTAAGTGACAGGGTGGAGATACGTCAATACCAAAGGAGATGCAAGGTGGTTCTACCCTCCACTAGTCATAGTCATAGTCATACTTTATTGATCCCAGGGGAAATTGGTTTTCGTTACAGTTGCACTAGCCTGCGGGTCACCCTTGGGCAAGCTGTAGCACCTGCTTAGCCTCCGGATCAGGGTCACGTGAAGCCACGGGAGCAGGTGGTGGTTGGTCGTATGAGCAGCTGGTGCGTATCTCAAGACCACTGATGTCAGGCCAATAATCACTGAAAAGGCACAAACGAGAAAATCTGCAGATGCTGGAAATCTGAGCAACTCACACAAAATGCAGGAGGAACTCAGCAGGTCAGGCAGTATCTATGGAAAAGAGTAAACAACTGATGTTTTGAGCTGAATCCTTTCATCAGGAAAGTCCTGATGAAGGGTCTCGGCCTGAAATGTCAACTGTTTACTCTTCCATCTCTGGAGAGTATTGATAATGGCTGAGCTCACACTGCCCAGGAGAAGGCAACGGCAAACCACCTCTGCAGGAAAATTTGCCAAGAACAATCATGGGCATGGAAAGACCATGATCACCTACATCATATGACACAGCAGGTAATGATGATGATATATGTAAAAATATGAGAATTGCATATATCATGACACCACCACGTGATATGTGCATATCTCACTAATAGTAACAACGAAGTACATGACTTATCTCCTGGATTTCTTATTCTCTTTTCAATTAGTTTTCATGTTTTAGAGTAACAAAACATAACAAATTCTGGCATTCTTTGTAAGGAGCCTCTGTATATCCTTCCCGTGGAATGTGTGGGTTTTCTCCAGGTGCTCTGGTTTCTTCCTGCAGTTGAACAAGGTACCAAATAGGTTAATTGGTCATTGTAAATTGTTCCGTGATTAGGTTAGGGTTAAATCGGGGTTGTCGGAACTAAATGTAGCCACTGAGTATATGATGATGGTCTTCTGCTGCTGTAGCCCATCTACTTCATGGTTTGAAACGTTCTGCATTCAGAGATGCTCTTCTACACACCACTGTTGTAACACGTGGTTATGTGGGTTATTGTCACTGTCCTGTCAGCTTGTACCAGTCTGACCATTCTCCTCTGGCCTCTCTTCCACCCACAGAACTACCTCTCACTGGTTTTTTTTTTTCTCGCACCACTTTCTGTAAACTGTAGAGACTAAATACCAAGAGATTATCACTTTCTGAGATACTCAAACCATCCCATCTGGCACCAACAACCAGTGCACAGTCAAAGTTACTTAGATCACATTTCTTCTCCATTCTGATGTCTGGTCTGAACAACAACTGAACCTCTTGACTATGTCTGCATGCTTTGATGCATTGAGTTGCTGCCACATGATTGGCTGATTAGATATTTGCATTAATGAGCGGGTGTACCTAATAAAGTGGCCAATGAGTGTATATTTCTTCTTGTAATTTAAGGTATATTTTATGTCAGGCATTGTACTGCTGCCACAGAACAAATTTCATGACATTTGTCAGGAACAATAAATCTGATTCTGATTCTGATTCAATAGTTAATTTTGGCAATGCAGGAAGTAGATATCAATAATTAAATTAGGTCACGGTGCTGTCTTGACTGAGTAGTTTTCCAACACAGGTCTTAATTTGTTAATGGAGAAATGGTGTCTTACCAAGGTCCAAAGCTTCAAAGTTCAATTCCTGCTGCTGCCTGTTCTCCCCATAACCGCGTGGGTTTCCTCCGGGTGCTCTGGTTTCCTCCCACATTCCAAAGACGTACTGGGTTTTTTATAGTCATTGATATTGTAAATTCTCCAGTAACTAGGCTAGGGTTTAAACTGGGTTGATGGGGCGGCACCTTCTGCTGAAAATAGTTCTGCACCTGCAGGAGAGATAGGAGCAAGGTGAGAGTCAGAAAGGCGTCTTAGTTAAATTTAGTTCATACATTGACTAAAATTAATGCATATACAGTTAGGTCTGACCAGCTCTGTTGAAAGAAAACCATAGCTGAGCAACAGATCGATTGCTGACTCCTTTGATAAACGTTTCACTAGTATGGGTGGAAGAAATTCCATGGAGATCTCATTCTTTCTCAAGGAAATCTCCAATCATTTTCAATTGTGGTAATTGCAATTTGGACAAGAATTTCCCCTGTACAGTCATATCCTGTAGCAGAGAAGCCAGCTGCAGTTCTGCATGAAATGCTGGGAAAATTCTCATGTCCATTTACCTCAGTGTGTCCAACAGCAATCAATATGGAGCCTTGCAGGAGCCAATTCCAGTGCTGTTGGCAACGTTGCCTATTGGTCTAACTAAAATATTTTAACTAAACTGAACTAAACTAGTTTATTATGTTTTAATCACTCTTTGCAGTATATCAAAAAAAACTAAAGCATAAAGATTTTTCTAGCATGCTTCGAGTATTATCTTCGATTCTGGTCACCTCATTGTAGGAAGGATGTGGAAGCTTTAGAGAGGGTGCAGAGGAGATTTACCAGGATGCTGCCTGGATTACAGAGCATGTCTTATGAGGATAGCTTGAACAAGCTAGGGCTTTTCTCTTTGGAGTGGAGGATAACAGGTGACTTGATAGGTGTGTACAAGATGATAAGAGGCATAGATAGAGTGGAAAGCCAGCGAACCTTCCCAGGGAAGATATGACTAATCCAAGTGGGTATAATTTTAAGGTGAGTGGAGGAAAATATAGGGGGGATGTCAGAGGTAAGTCCTTTACACAGAGGTTGGTAGATACATGGAATGTGCTGCCTCTGGTGTTGATAGAGGGACAGACAATAGGGACATTTAAAAGACTCTTGGACTCATGGATGATAGAAACAAGGAGAACTATGTGGAAGGGAAGGGTTAGATTGATCTTAGAATAGGTTAATAGGTTGACACAACATTGTGGGCTGAAGGGCCTGTACTGTGCCGTAGTGTTCTATATTCTACTGTATGTCGATGTTCTATGCTATATAGTTATTGGTCAGGGTTTGTTTTGGAGTTTGTGAAACAGACTATATTCCATGTTACTGGTGATACGTTCATTGGGACATTAACGCAGGGTTGGTTCTTCCCTTATGATGGTGACTCTCGCGCATTGGCGGAAGGTTGGTTTAAGACTAACTTTCTAGGTTTGAGTTGGGAGTCTTTGGTGTTTAATAAAGCAATGAGATTGTGATTCTTGAAACATCAGAATCAGGTTTATTATCACTGTGAAATCAGTTTTGTGGCAGCAGTGCAGTTCAAGACAAAAATAAATTACTATGAGTTGTTATAGTAATTTATATGTGTGTGTGTGTGTGTGTGTGTGTGTGTGTTACATTAAGAAATAAGAAAGACCAATTAAGTAGTGCAAAAAGAGAGCAAATATTGAGATGGTGATCATGGGTTCATGGTCCATTCAGTAGCCATCTTCAGGCTCCTGTACCTCCTGATGGTAGCAATGACAAGGGGACATGGCCTGGATGGTGGGAGTCCTTAATGATGCATGCCCCCTTTTGAAAATGTCCTCGGTGGTGGAGCTGGCTGAGTTTACGTCCCTCGGCAGCTTTTTCTGATCCTGTGCATTGGCACCTCCGTATGAAACGGTGATGCAACCAGTCAGAGTGCTCTCCACTACACATCTATAGAAACTTGCTGGCGTCTTTGGTGACGTTCCAAATCTCCTCCAACTCCTAATGAAATGTATATGTATTCATCTATTGGGCCGATAATAAGTTCTCTAAGATATTGACACCAGAAACTTGAAGATACTAACACTTGCACAAATAATTTATAATATAAATTATAGGGTGAATAGTGCTGTATAATTTGAATATCTTTTTATCAAGCCCCAGAATGATCCACAGCTGCCATCCAACCATCTGTATCAAAGTATGGTTACTACACACCATCAGAACAATGTAGAACATTGAACAGGGAACAATGAAAATTTTGAAAAAATGTGGGCACCAAATTATTTATTTATTAATTAATTTAGAGACACAGCACAGAACAGGCCTTTCCAGGACAATTTACAATGACTAATTAGCCTACTAACCAGTATGTCTTTGGACTGTGGGAGGAAACTGGAGCATCTGGAGGAATTCCACTCACACACGGGGAGAATATACAAACTTCCTTTCAGAGGACGCTGCAATTGAACTCTGAACTCTGATTAAAACAGAATAGAATTGCAGAATCTTATGTTTGTTGTAATTTGACAGTCCAGTACTTGGTGCCCTCATGCCCTTCAACCTTTCAGCAAGCCACCTACCTAGAGGAAAGATGTCAAGATTGAAAGAGTGCAGAAAAATTTTACATTGATGTTACTGGGACTTGAGGACCTGAGTTATAGGGAAAGGTTGAATAGGTTAGCACTTTATTCCCTGGAGCACAGGAGACTGAGGAGAGATTTGACAGAAGTATACAAAATTGGGAGAAGTATAGATGGGTAAATGCAAACACTGAGGTTGGATGAGACTTCAAGTAGAGGTCATGGGTTAAGATGAAAAAATGAAATGTTTAGGGGAACTTGAGGGGGAATACCTTCACTCAGAGGGTGGTGCGAGTGTGGAATGAGCTGCCAGCGGAGGTGGTGAATGCAGGTTCAATTCCAGCAATTGAGAGAAAGTTGGGTAGGTATATGGATGGGAGGACTATGGAGGGCAATGGTCCAGGTGCAGGTCAATGGGACGAGGCAGATTAATGGACACCATGGACTAGTGTCTTAGAGTCAAAGAAAAATACACACAGAAACAGGCTCTTTGGCCCATCTACTCCGTGCTGAATCATGTAAACTGCCTTCTCCCATCGACTAATTGGGCGAAAGGGCCTCTTTCTGTGCTGAAGTTTTCTATGACTTTATGACTATAAGTCATAGAGAGTTGGCACATCCTTTCGCAGATACGGTATTAGTTGTTTTTCATGTGGCAACACTCATGGTTACTTAGTACAGAATGTTTGCTCGGCCACTGATCACTTCTGAGCGTTGAACACTCCTGTGCAGGTGGGTAGGAACAACAGTCTCCAGCAATTCCTCTGACTGGGTTTTCTGCTGCAATTAGAATTGGGATTTGGAACCTGAATGTGGTTATAATGGTTGTTTAAGAAAATCAGTTCTCCCTTGTAAGCAACTAACTGAACTAGCTGATCAGCTTTTGCTCATAGACACTGGCTCAGGGACCTTCACAAATCAACCCAGCTTACCCATGCTGACCAAAATGTCTATCTACTCACTTTCCCGCTTTTGGCCCATATCCCTGTAAACCAGTTGTTCCCAACCTGTGGTCCACAGACACCTTGGCTAATAGTAGGAGTCCGTTGGCATAAAAAATGTTGGGAACCACTATTTCACCCTTTCCTACTCATTACTTTCTCCACATGTGTTTTAAATATTGTAATTGTACCTACCTCTGCCATCTCTTCTATCAACTTGTTCCATTACCCACCACCTCCTGTGTTAAAAAAATAACTTGCCCCTCTTTCTCCCTTTAATTTTTTCCCCCTTCACATTAAACCTAGTTTTACATCTCTTCACCCTATGTGAAAAACTGTCATTATCTAGCCTATCAATGCCCCTCAGGATTCAATGAACATCTACAAAGTTGTCCCTCATCCTCCTTCACTCCGGGGATAACAGTCCCAGGCTTATCCAAGAGACACAAGGACTGCAGGTGTGGGAATCTAGAGCAAGTCACAAACTGCAGGAGGGACAAAGTGTGCAGGAGGGAAGGTGTTAGTGGGAATTAGTTCAGGGAGGAATGAATAGATGGAACTAGAGGAAATCTGGTGGGTGAAGTGCACCAGTGGAAGATGGATAGAACCAGGGAGTGATGAAAATGGAGGGGAGGGCAGAGGGGGTGGGATATAGGAAAGGAAGGACCAGGAATGGATTGAAAGGAAAGAGAGGTGAACAGTGGTAGGAGTTTTCCAGTTCTCTCCAATGCCTCCTTAAAACTCAAGCCCCCGCGCGCCCCCCCCCCCGTTCAAGCCATATTCTTGGGAACCTTCCTGCATGTTCTCCTACAGGGTGGCTACCAGAACCTCAGAGTACTGAAATGTTACGTTTATCCAGTTATGGCTCAGAATGTTGGACAATATCTAGTAACATGAGGATACAAATTGAAGCAGCAGAGATGTGGTTTTTGAAGAGGATGCAAAGAATATCATGGACAAAATGATATCTAATGAGGATAGCAAACACAAAAAGAGAAATAATGTATGAGATCATGAAAAGGCAACGTAGTTTCATTGGACATGTGATTAGGAAAGAGGAGTTAGAATACACGGTAATTATGGGAAAGATTGAAGGGAAGAAAGCAAGAGGAAGACAAAGACAAATGATGATGGAGACAGCAGCCAGAGAACTGGAAATGAATACGAATGAATTGATCCACTTGACCCGAAACAGGAGTGTGTGGGCCATGGCAGTCAAAGCTCAAACTGGGCACAGCACCTGATGATGATGATGACCAGAACTGTAGAACAAAGAAATATAATAAAATCAATGAAAAACTACACAAAAAGACTGACAATCAATCACTGTGCAAGACAACCTGTGCAAATGCAAACTAAACAAATACATAAATAATCAATCAATTAATTCATTTATTCATATTGAGAACATGAGTTGTTGAGTCCTTGAAAGTGTTCAGTTCAGTTCAGTTCAGTGTGGAAGTGAGTAAAGTGATCCACACTGGGGAATCTGATGGTTGATGGGTAATAATCGTTCCTGAACCTGGTGGTGTGGGATCTGGAGCTCCTGTGTTTCCTTCCTGATGGTAAAAGTGAGAATCGAGCGTGGCCTGGATGGTGGGTGTCCTTGATGATTGATGCTGCTTTCCTGTGGCACTGCTCCATGATGCTGAGTGCTAGGGAGGCTTTACCTGCAATGGACTGCGCTGTATCCACCAGCTGGGGGGAATGAGCCATAGAGACAGCTTGGATAGGCTAGAGTTCTTCCAGCAATTTGTGTGTGTTGCTTTGGATTTCCAACATCTGCAGAATCTCTCATATTTATGCTATACCATAGACCTTAGCAAATTGAAAGGTAAATAAAATCGTGAGGGACGTAGATCGAGTGAATACGCACCTCTTCCAGCTGCTTGATTTTTGTAGTTTCGCTCACGATGGATTCTAATAGTTTCTCACCATCGGGTGTCAAACTAACTAGAATGTAATTTAATCACAAATGAGAGAAAATCTGCAGACATTGAAAATCCAAGCAGCACAGACAAAACGCTGGAGGCACCCAGCAGGCCAGGCAGCTTCTGTTGCAAAAAAGTACAGTCCTGCCGAAGGGTCTCGGCCCAAAACGTCGACTGTACTTTTTGCCATAGATGCTGCCTGGCCTGCTGAGCTCCTCCAGCTTTTTGTGTGTGTGTAGAATGTAATTTACTGGTTTATCCCTTCTTCCCATTTTAGTTCACAATAATAAATGTCAAGATTAGAGGAACCAAGGTATAATCTTGTTGTTCTGCCCACTAGGTAACTGATACTCTGAAATTCCAGGAAAATTTTTTGAAAAGGCACAATGCACCCATCAGCATCTGTGTGTAGAACCTTAATGCTAATGTTGTGGGTCACCTCTCATAATAATTCTGTACACGAGACATATCTTTTGTTTCGTGTGATCTTGGTGCATATTATTAATTATATTGTAAAAAATTATGGTGTTTTTAATTGGACCATACAATATATTATCAGATGTACACAATTAAATGCAAGATTCAAAACCTAAAGGTTTTTATTCCAGTGAGACAAAGTATTTTCTTAAACTCTGCTAAGATAGTTCTTTAAAAATGATTTAATTTTTTTTTGAAGTGATAATTTGTGGAGTTCTCAGGAGTTTATGTATGTGACATCTGTGTCTCTTTCTTTCATTGCAATTAAACCGACCAATTTGTTCCTATCTGCACGGGGCTGCATTAACTAATAACTCGTATTGGGAGGAAGGTCATAAGTTTAATGGTGTGTATTATTCAGAAGCCAGAAGAGCCAAAGGGAAAGGAGCCAGGCAGAACTGCTCTAATGCAAACCATAAGCGGGGAAGGAAGGTTGTGGCTTACACTTCTCTCCTAAAGGCAGTCAGGCGACCTGGTCAATGCAGTGCACATAATCTCGGAGGAATCAGAGCTGGAAGCATGGATTGGGTTACTGCTTACAGTGCAGGCTTTAAAGGAGTACTGAGCTCGACTTAAAATCTGTGATTGTTGCTTGTCACAGTCAGGAAATTTTTGGTTTTCATATTTTTTTGGAATGCCCTATCACGGCTAACCCATTCAGTCCATTGGGATCTGTCTCTCCTTCTAAGTGGTCTGTGCTGGTGGTGCAGTGGTACCTGCACCTGGACTTTGGAACAAGAGGTGCCGGGTTCAAATCTGGGCGGCTCCTTACACGCTTTCCATCTGTGCTGGGTTGAGCGTCAAGCTAGCAACTCAGCCTCGTAAAACAGACAAGTGCTAAAGAAACAGCAAGGTTGCTGCTCAATGTGCCAAACTCTCCTTCCAAAAAGAGATTAGCTTTATTTGTCACGTGTACATCAAATGGGGCCGCACAGTAGCGTAGTGGTTAGTTTAACACTATCACGGCACCAGCGACCTGGGTTCAATTCCCGACACTCTCTGTAAGAAGATTGTATGGTCGCTCTGTGACCGTGTGGGTTTCCTCCGGGTGCTCTGGTTTCCTCCCACATTCCAAAGGTGTATGAGTTAGTAGTTTAATTGGTTACATGGGTGTAACTGGGTGGCAGCGACTTGCTGGGACAGAAGGACCTGTTACTGTGCTGTATCTCTAAAAAAACACACACAGTGAAATGTGTTGTTTGGGTCAAATCAGCAAGGATTTTGCTGGGGACAAGCCCACAAGTGTTGCCACACTTCCGGCGCCAACATAGCACGCGATCAACTCACTAACCATAACCCTACTGGTACAATTTTGGAACGTGGAAGGAAACTGGAGCACTTAGAGGAAACCCACATGGTCAAGGGGGGAAAGTACAAATGTTACAGATGGCCAGGGAAACGAACCTTGTTCTATTCCTTGTTGTCCCATTCCAATGTGGTATCTGAACTTTACTGCAAGTTAGGATGGCGCTGCCATATCCAAGTGGGCATTCATTGCAGATGGGTTTACTGGGCTCTTTAGGAACGGTAACAGCAGGCAGTCATTGTCTGCCCTTGTGGTCCCTTGCGAATCAGAATGGCTTGCCTCCACCCCAGTGTAGTGTGCCCTGAGGTGGCCACTGAGGGCAGGGCTACACTGGTGCATAGTTTGTGAGATGGTGTGTTCCTTCTGTTGCTCCCATGGATCCTACCTGTGCTCCTGATGCGAGGGCTTGAGGTTTCCAGTCACACATCGGTGAGGATGGTACGCTCATTCAAGAAAGCGTGAATCTTTTTCTCTGTTGTGCTGATCTATTAACCTACTTCAAGATCAATCTAACCTTTCCCTCCCACATAGCCCTCCATTTTTCTATTATCCATGTGTCTACCTAACAGTCTCTTAAATAACCCTAATGTATCTACCTCTATCACCACTCCCGGTAGCATGTTCCACCACTCTCTGTGTGGAAAAACCAACCTCTGTCATCCCCCCCTACCTTCCCCTTCACCTGGCTTCCAGCTTGAACTCCTATCCCTTTCCCACCTTCTTAATCCGCATGAAGAAGCTCCTTCCTTTCCGGTCTTTTTGAAGAGTCTCAGCCTGAAACGTCAACTATTCCTTTCCATAGATGCACCTTGGCCTGCTGAGTTTCTCCAGCATTTCGTGTGTGTTGCTCTGGACAGCATCTTGATAAATTAGACACAAGAGATTTTGATCCCATATCTCAGAAAGAATGTGTTGTCATTGGAGAGAGTCCAGAGAAGGTTCACGAGGATGATTCCAGGAATGAAGGGGTTAACATATGGGGAGCCTTTGGCAGCTTTGGGCCTGTACTGTGTGCAGTTTTGGTTTACTGTGTGCAGTTTTGGTCTCCAAATTTGAGGAAGGACATTTTTGCTATTGAGGGAGTGCAGCATAGGTTCACAAGGTTAATTCCCGGGATGGCAGGACTGTCATATGTCAAAAGATTGGAACGACTGGGCTTGTATACTCTGGAATTTAGAAGGCTGAGAGGGGATCTTATTGAAACATATAAGATTATTAAGGGATTGGACACGCTGCAGGCAGGAAGCATGTTCCCGCTGATGGGTGAGTCCAGAACCAGAAGCCACAGTTTAAGAATTAGGGGTAGGCCATTTAGAACGGAGTTGAGGGCATATGGAGAGGATATTTCCTATGGTGGGGGTATCCAGAACTAGAGGGCACAGCCTTAAAATTGAGGGGCAACCTTTTAAAACAGAGGTAAGGAGGAAATTTTTTAGCCAGAGAGTAGTGAATTTGTGGAATGCTCTGCCACGGACTGTGGTGGAGGCCAAGTTCATGGGTATATTTAAAGCAGAAGCTGCTTGGTCAAGGCATTAAAGGACATGGCAAGAAGGCAGGTGTATGGGGTTGAGTGGGATCTGGGATCAGCCGTGAAGTAATGGCGGAGCAAAATTGATGGGCTGAATGGCCTAATTCTGCTCCTATGTCTTACAGTCTAAAGGCTGATTTATACTTGTGTGTACTAGCTTACGCCGTAGCCTACGCAAGCGGGCTACGCCATTGTGAGCATTTATACTTGTGCGTTGGTCTGCGTCGCTCTGCAATTCACCGCCAAAACACTAGTTGGCGGTGGGGTTTCTATGCCACTGTGTTGAGCTTCTTCGTGTTGAAACTCAACACGAAGAAACTCAAACTTCAAACAATGGTGACTGAAACTGAAGGAGGGTGAGTTTTCTGTGCTTGTCTGGCCACTGAGAGACATGGACGAGGAAATGCATTTCAAATATTTTCGGATGTCGGCACGTAGATTTGACAATTTGGTTCATCGTCTCCAACCATTTATTTCACATCAGTGTACGCACAATATACTCAGAGACTGGCAATCACCATTCAAGTTTTAGCTTCAGGTGGAAGTCAACAGGTTGTATTAGCTAGCTACAAACTGGCGTCAAGCACAGGGTCCTCCATAATTTTGGAGGTCTGTAAAGCTTTATGGAAAGTATTGCAGCCAGAGTTCCTTCCCTGCCCTTCAGTCGCCCAATGGGAAGCTATTGCAGCGTAGGAGGAAATGTGACGCTACCAAGCGGACCAATCACAGTTGTTGCAGTCTGCGTTGTCACGACGTGTAGTTACATTTTTGGGGAGGTGTGCGTCAGGCTACAACGTAGGGTACAGTGTAGGGTACACGGCTACGCCGTACTTACGGAGTCAATTTGACGCATAAGTATAAATCAGCCTTAAGAGGTACTGCAGATGTTGGAAATCCAGAGCAATACACACAAACTGCTGGAGGAGCTCAGCAGGTCAGGCAGCATCAATGGATGGGAATAAACAATTGATGCTTCAGGCCGAGACCCTTCAACAGGACTGGAAAGGAAGGGGGAAGAAGTCAGAATAAGAAGGTGGGGAGGAGGGGAGGAAGAGGTACAGGGTGGCAGGTGATAGGTGAAACTGAGAGAGGGAGAAGAATTTGTTCCTAAAATGTTGAGAGTGTGTGTCTTCAGGCTCCTGCACATCCTCCCTGATGTCAGCAATGAGAGGAGGGCATGTCCTGGGTTACAGGGTCTTTAATGATAGATGCTGCCTTTTTGAAGCATCATCTTTTCATAGCCATAGTCATAGTCATACTTTATTGATCCCGGGGGAAATTGGTTTTCGTTACAGCTGCACCATAAGTAATAAATAGTAATAAAACCATAAATAGTTAAATAGTAATATGTAAATTATGCCAGGAAATAAGTCCAGGACCAGCCTATTGGCTCAGGGTGTCTGACCCTCCAAGGGAGGAGTTGTAAAGTTTGATGGCCACAGGCAGGAATGACTTCCTATAACGCTCTGTGTTTCATCTCGGTGGAATGAGTTTCTGGCTGAATGTACTCCTGTGCCCAACCAGTACATTATGTAGTGGATGGG
Organism: Mobula birostris; assembly: GCF_030028105.1. Classification (NCBI taxonomy): domain Eukaryota; kingdom Metazoa; phylum Chordata; class Chondrichthyes; order Myliobatiformes; family Myliobatidae; genus Mobula; species Mobula birostris. The sequence continues at coordinate 4,653,419 of NC_092385.1, read as the reverse complement.
AGACATTGTCCAAGATGGCATGCAACTTGGACAGCATCCTCTTTTCAGACACCACCGTGGGAGAGTCCAGTTCCATCCCCACAACATCACTGGCCTTACGAATGAGTTTGTTGATTCTGTTGGTGTCTGCTACCCTCAGCCTGCTGCCCCAGCACACAACAGCAAACATGATAGCTCTGGCTACCACAGACTCCTAGAACATCCTCAGCATCGTCCGGCAGATGTTAAAGGACCTCAGTCTCCTCAGGAAATAGAGATGGCTCTGACCCTTCTTGTGACAGCCTCAGTGTTCTTTGACCAGTCCAGTTTATTGTCAATTCGTATCCCCAGGTATTTGTAGTCCTCCACCATGTCCACACTGACCCCCTGGATGGAAACAGGGGTCACCGGTACCTTAGCTCTCCTCAGGTCTACCACCAGCTCCTTAGACTTTTTCACATTAAGCTACAGATAATTCTGCTCACACCATGTGACAAAGTTTCCTACCGTAGCCCTGTACTCAGCCTCATCTCCCTTGCTGATATTCAGCAAGAATACTTTTGAAGGTATTCTTGATGAGAGGAGGCTAGTGCTCATCCTGATGGAGCTGCCTGAATTTGCAATATTCTGCAGCTTTTCCCTGTTTTGTGCAGAGGCCCCTCCATACCAGACGATGATGCGACCAGTTAGAATGCTCTTCACAGTGCATCTGTAGAAATTTTCTAGAGTCTTTGGTGACATACCAAACTTACATGTTTAAAAGAGATTTGGACAGGTATGTAGATAGGAAAGTTTAGATGGATTTGGCCAAATACAGGTAAGTGGGACGATCTCAGGTAGAGAGTTTGGTTGGTATGGACAAGTTGGGCTGAAGGGCTGTTTCTCCGTTATATAACCTGATGACTCAATAACTGCTTGTCTCTCATCTCCTCTCTGTAATTACGAGTTCTACATTCTCCCTCTCACTGGGTAAGCTGGTTTCTCCTGAATCATGAATGGATTTAAGTGACTAGTTGATTTCTTTTGGAGCCCAGTCTGTTGACTCCTAAAGGCATATATGTTAAGGATCAACTTTATTCGCCATATATGTTTACATGTATTAGGAGTTTACTGTGGTGTGTTGGTCAGGGTGTGGCATGCAATAAAAAAGCAACAACATTCAGCATTAACAAAGAGTAAAGAATTATATATAAACTAAAAAGGTAAAGGTTAAAGAATGTATATGGAGTAAAGTGTGCTTAAATAACAAATACCATATGTATTTACAATGTAAACAGGATTATAGAAGTGGTTTAAAGCATCTACAGTGCAGTGATGGGGGTAATAGTTAGAGAGGTAGGGATGAGTTCTAAATCGAATGGTTGATCAGATAAACTACCTGGGGGAAGAAGCTTCTAAGATGTGTGAAGTTTTTGTTTTGATAGCCCTAGAGCACATTTCAGAGGGAAGCTTTTGGAAAAGGCAGTTTGCAAGGTGGATAATATCCACAATTATTTTTCCTGCCCACTTCTTTGTGCTGGACACATAGAAGTCCTGTACTGGTGGTTGACTGTAGCCAGTGACCTTTTCCGCTGCCCCGAGGGTTCATTGTAGTTTCTGTATGTAGTATGATGGTTCTGTATGTATGGTTGAGTGAACGCGGCCTTTTCTCCTCGGAGCAGCGGAAGATGAGAGGTGACCTGATAAAGGTGTACAAGATAATGAGATGCATTGATCATGTGGATAGTCAGAGGCTTTTTCTCAGGGCTGAATTGGCTAGCACGAGAGGGCATTGTTTTAAGGTGGTTGGAAGCAGGTACAGAGGAGATGTCAGGGGTAATTTTTTTACGCAGAGAGTGGTGAGTGCATGGAATGGGCTGCCGGCGGTGGTGGTTGAGGTGGAAATGATAGGTTCTTTTAAGAGACTCCTGGATGGCTACATGGAGCTTAGAAAAATAGAGGGCTATGGTTAAAGCCTAGGTAGTTCTAAGGTAGGGACATGTTCGGCACAGTTTTGTGGGTCAAAGGGCCTGTATTGTGCTGTATGTTTTCTATGTTTCTATGTCTCTATGAGAATGCTGCATAAGTCATCTATATGTACAGTGCCAAGCCCTTTCAGCATCATCTCTGTCAGATCACGTCTCAGTAACCTCTTTCCAAGTGACCCCAATCAATTCAGTTCTTCTTGATAGATATAAACACCCTCTTACAGCAGTTTTATGTAATGACTGCTGTATCTTTTCAGAGATCCTGGGCCATTATTACAAGATGTAGACCAGAGCTGTTAGCAGTACTCAAATTTTCAGCTTGTGTGAAGATCGAGGGGAGATTTGATAGAGGTATACAAAATTATGAGGGGTATAGATAAGGTAAATGCAAGCAGGCTTTTTCCACTGAGGTTGGGTGGGACTACAACTAGAGGTCATGGGCTAAGTGAAAAGTTTAAGGGGAAGAGGAGGGGAAACTTCTTCACTCAGAGGGTGGTGAGAGTGCGGAACGAGCTGCCAGTGCAAGTGGTGCATGTGAGCTTGATTTCAAAGTTTAGGAGAAGTTAGGATAGGTACATGGATGGTAGGGGTAAAGAGGACTATGGTCCTGGAGTAGGCAGTTTAATTCGTTTGGCACGGGCTAGATGGGCCAAAGGGCCTGTTTCTGTGCTGTATTTTTCTGTGACTCTGTGACTCTGTGTGTTCTCTGTGAATGTAGTGCTAAGAAGTCTGCTGCTTTAGGGGAAAAATGTCCTGCTGTTTTCAACGTGGTTCATTTATTAATTAGAATTCAATGCAATAATAATCTGCTACCGCTTGATCAAATTTACATTGTTCATAATATACAGCTAATGTGTCCTAAACTAAAATACCTTAACCACTCTAAACCTTTATAGTGTTTAGACATAAACTTAAATATTCAGCATTTTGCTTTGGGTGGCTCTGGCATCTTGCATTCACCTGTAGGAAGAAATGTAACAAAATCCAGGACAAATTATCTTCAAAACAGTACAGTGCAGTAAAGGCCAGTTGGCTCATAATCTTGTGCCGACCTTTTAACTTACTCCAAGATCAATCTAGCCCTCCCCCCCCCCACCCCGGATAGTTCTCCATTTTTCTACCATCCATGTGCCTATCTAAGAATCTCTTTGGGTGATAGAAAAATGTATTTGCCTCTACCACCACTCACGGCAGCACATTCTACACACACACCACTCTCTCTGTAAAATAACTTCCTCCGACATCCCCCCCTATAATTTTCTGCAATCACCTGGAAATTATTATTAGCCACTGCCGCCCTAGGAAAGAAGTGTCTGACTGTCCACTCTATCTGTGCCTCTTATCATCTTGAACACCGCTATCAAGATACCTGTCAGCCTCCTTCACTCCAAAGAGAAATTCCCTAGGCTGATCAACCTTTCCTCATAAGACATGCTCTCAAATTGAGTTAAATGTCCTCTGCGCCCTCTTTAAAGCTTCCACATCTTTCCTATAATATAAAGGTGGTTAAATTGTGTCTTCTCCTCTGTCCTTCATCCAATCAGTTTCATTCTTTTTCTCCACAGGTAGAGCTTCACATCTTATCATTTCTCTTTAAATGCATCGATTCTGTCCGTCTCAGTGTTAGTCTTCTGCTGTATCATAATGTTTCTATTTAACCAATCAAGTTCCTGCTAATTCCCGATAGAGTAGTCTGTACAGTCCCATTCCCACACTCTTTTCTACAGTTTCCCATGGATGTCTATCCATTATCTTCTGTAGACCCTGACGTTTTCACCACTCTCACGTTAAAGTAGTATCTCCTAAATTGGATTTATGTGGAACTATTTCTGGACCTATTTGGACACACTGGCAAGTGGAGCCTTTTCTATGAGCTCCTTTCTGAAAAGTGCTGTAGGGTTTTTAAAACAAAAACTTCACACCATCCTAAAATTTTCTTCCCTGAGGTAGTTAATCTGAACAACCATTCAAGTTAGTTTGACATACCTCTGTCTATCATCCACTATTACTGCACTGCACTGTAAACACTTTAAACCACAGTTTATAATGCTGTTTACATTGTAAATACATACTGGGATTTATGTATTCATCCACATTTTATTCCATATCCATTGTTTAACCTCTAATTTTATTTTTTATATAATTTGTTATGTTTTGCAACTTCTAAGCATTAAACTAACTCAAAGGAAGATACAGGAGTCTGAAAAGCAGGTGTAACTTCGAGGTTACATTATGCAAGGTGTGCACCTATCACGTGGTAGTGTAATGACGAATGCAATTAATGTATTTTTACATATAACCCATAATGAATTATTTAAACAATAATAGTCAATCAATAGATACACACAAGATTACTCATATTATTAAAATATTAAATATGCAACATAATTCTATAAAAATTCATATAATTCTATTTTTATATAATTATTTATTATCTCAAATAATAACGAGGTGGCCTACAGGGAAGAAGTCATTTCTCTGACACAGATGTGTCAAGAAAACAACCTCTCCCTCAATGTCGCAAAAACAAAGGAGCTGGTTGTGGATTACAGGAGGAATGGAGACAGGCTAACCCCCATTGACATCAATGGATCTGGGGTTGAGAGGGTAAACAGCTTTAAGTTCCTCAGCATCCACATCACCAAGGACCTCACGTGGTCTGTACGCACCAGCTGTGTGGTGAAAAAGGCACAACAGCGCCTCTTACACCTCAGATGATTGAGAAAGTTTGGTATGGGCCCCCAAATCTTTCAACAGGGGCACAATAGAGAGCATCCTGTCTGGCTGCATCACTGTCTGGTATGGGAACTGTACCTCCCTTAACCGCAGGACTCTGCAGAGAGTGGTGTGGACAGCCCAGGACATCTGTAGTTGTGAACTTCCCATAATTCAGGACATTTACAAGGATAGGTGTGTTAAGAGGGCCCATAGGATCATTGGGGACCTGAGTTACCCCAACCACAATCTATTCCAGCTGCTACCATCCAGGAAACAGTACCGCAGCATAAAAGCCAGGACCAACAGGCTCCGGGACAGCTTCTTCCACCAGGCCATCAGACTGATTAACTCACGCTGATTTGAATGTACTCTATATTACATTGACTGTTCTATTTGTTATAATTATTATAAATCACTATCATTGCACATTGCGCATTTAGGTGGAGATGCAACATAAAGATTTTTACTCCTCATGTATGTGAAGGATGTAAGAAATAAAGTCAATTCAATTCAATTCATTTATTCATCATCGTTGTTATAATTGTTATACATACAACAGTAAAATTCCAATGAGTGTAAATGTATCTGGCGAATAATGTTGATCTTTGATCCTGGATCCTTGAGGGAACATCACTCTCTGAAACAGTGAATTGGTAACCGAAAAGCAAATACGGGACTATGTTTTTTGACCGATTAGTATCAGTAAAATTACTTGTTTTAACTCATCTTTAGATGCATAGGTTTGTTTAGTTTTATTCTGGTCCTTTGTTAATGACCACCAGCTTCTTCTTGTCAACTCTCATCTCCTTGGTTATATTTTGGGGGTTATCCAAGAAGAAAAGTTTTAATGAAAAATTGGATTCTGCTTTCCTTATTTTTCTTCCAGTCACCTCAGGAAACCTTTTCTGAAATTAATGTTTTTTCTTCCAGTAGGAAAAAAATGACCCAATTGTCTCCAGACCGTGAGGAAGAAAAAAAAACGAGCTGGAAGCTGTGATGCAGACTTCTGTCTTGTTTCTAAAACTGGTTAACTGCTTAAGAGGCCTGAAATTTGATCCTAACTTTTACTTTTAGTCTTAATAAGAAATGGTAGTTGGCAAAAAAACAGGGGTCTTTTCATTAGCTCTTTTAGATCTGATTTTGTTAAGAAAGCAATGTATAGAAAGCAATTTCTGGCAAGAGGCTGATACCTGGAATTCTGGAGAAAGGGACCTGCTTTTTCCAGGTGTGGGCTAACCCGTTTCCTTCCTGCAACTTTGCATTAATTTTCCCTTGTTACTCAGAGTGCACAATGCTTTTCATTTACTTTAGCAGTTAGAACATAGAAAGGTACAGCACAGTACAGGCCCTTTGGCCTCTGATACTGTGCTGACCTTTTAACTTGCACCAAGGTCAATCTAACCTTTTCCCTCACACATTGCCCTCAATTTTTCTATCATCTATGTGCCTACCTAAATACCCCTAATGCATCTGCCTCTACCCACACACCCCTAGCATCATGTTCCATTCACCCACCTCTTTCTGTGTAAAGAACTTACCTCTGACATCCCCCTGTACTTTCCATCAATTACCTTAAAATTATGTTCTCTTGCATTAGCCATCTTTCTCCTGGGAAAAAAGGTGCTGACTGTTCACTCAGTCTAAGCCGTTTGTCTTATCCACCTTCAACAAATGGCTTCTCATTCTCCTTCGTTACAAAGAGAACAACACAGCTCACTCAAACTTATCTCATAAGACCTACTCTCTAATCCAGACAGCGTTCTAGTAAATCTCCCCTGCGCCCTATCTAAAGGTTCCATATCCTTCTTATAATGAGGTGACCAGAGCTGTATGGTATAATAGTTTTATAGAGCAGCAACATTACCCTGCAGCTCTTGAACTCAGCTATTGACTAACGAAGGTCCACACACCCTGCACCTTCTTGACTTGCATGCCAATTATGGATGTGGACCCAAAGATCTCCATGTTCCACCACACTGTTTAGAATCCTGCCATTAATCCTGTTCAGTGCAACACGCACAAAATACTGGAGGAACACAGCAGGTGAGGCAGCATCTATGGAAATGAATAGAAAGTTGACTTTTTGGGCCAGAACCCTTCTTCAAGACTCAGAAAGAAGGGGGAAGATACCAGAATAAAAAGGTGGGGAGAGGGGAAGGAGCAACACACATCAAAGTTGCTGGTGAACGCAGCAGGCCAGGCAGCATCTCTAGGAAGAGGTGCAGTCGACGTTTCAGGCCGAGACCCTTCGTCAGGACGAAGGATCTCGGCCTGAAACGTCGACTGCACCTCTTCCTAGAGATGCTGCCTGGCCTGCTGCGTTCACCAGCAACCTTGATGTGTGTTGCTTGAATTTCCAGCATCTGCAGAATTCCTGTTGAGAGGGGAAGGAGGCTAGCTGGAAGGTGAAAGGTGAAGCCAGGTGGGTGGGAAAGGTCAAGGGCTGGAGAGTAAGGAATATGATAGGAGAGGAGAGTGGACCATGGGAGAAAGGGAGAGGTGATAGGTAGGTGAGAAGAGGTAAAAGGTCAGGTTGGAGAATAGAGGAAGTGGGGCAGAGAAATTTGTTTACTGGATGGAGAAATCGATACTCATGCCATCAGGTTGGATGCTACCCAGATGGAATATAAGGTGTTGCTCCTCCACCCTGCAGGTGTCTTCATCTTGGCACAAGAGAGTTCTCAGTTCTTTGCCTTCAACTTCAGCCTTCCAAAGTGTAACTTATCAGCCTAGCTCTGCATCTTATCATTGTAACCTATATCAACCTTCCGCACTATCCAAAACCACCAATCTTCCTGTCATCTGCAAGCTTACTAACCCATCCTTTCACTTCCTCATCCAAGTCATTTATAAACATCACAACATGCTGGGATCCCAGAACAGATCCTTGCAAAATGCCACTGGTCATCGAACACCAGGCAAAATACCCTCCATCTTCTGCCTTCTTGTGTGGGTAAGCCAGTTCTGAATCCACACAGCTAATTTTCCCTGGATCCCATGCCTCCTGACTTACAGAATGAGCCTCCTTTGGGAACCTTGCTGAACTTTAATAAAATCTATATCCACCACATGTAGATTTTGTACTTTACAAAACTAAAATTTCTTACAGATTTAACTAGTAACTAAATTTAGAGTTATTGAGTAATAGAGCATGGAAAGAGGCCCTTCATACCGAGCACAAGACCTCCCTGCTAGTCCCAATTGCTCGTGTTCAGCACATGGCCTCTTTCCTCCATATACCTATCCAAGTACCTGTCAAATGTTGCAATATACCTGCTTCGACCATATTACCTCTTAGGTCTCTTTTAAATCTCTCCCATCTTATCTATGCCCCGACCCTGGGGAAAAGACTATGACCGTCCTTCTTATCCATGCCCCTCATGATTTTATAAATATCCATGAGGTCACCACTCATTCTCCTGCACGCCAAGGAGTAAAGATCCAACCTCTCCCTGTAACTCAGACCATCTTGTCCAGGCAGCGTCCTGATGAATCTTTTCTACACCTTCTCCAGCTGGATGATTTATTGAACAGTAAATGAATGAGTGATGCATTGTCAGAATCAGAATCAGGTTTATTATCAGTGGCATATGTCATGAAATTTGTTGTTTTGCAGCTGTAGTACATTGAAATACGTAATAAGGAAAATTGTAAATGCCAGTAAGTATATATATAGTGCCTATAAAAAATGCCCTCCCCCCGAAGATTTCATGTTTTATAGTTCTACAACATTGAATCACAGTGGAATTAATTTGGCTTTTTTGACACTGATCAACAGAAAAAGACTCTCGTGTCAAAGTGAAAACAGATCTTTACAAAATGATCTAAATTAATTATAAATTTAAAACACAAAATAATTGATTGTCTAAGTATTCATTCCTTTGATATGACACACAAAATCATCACTGGTGCAGCCAATTGGTTTTAGAACTCACATAATTAGTTAGATGGAGATCACCATGTGCAGTCAGGGTCAATTGATTGTAGTGAAAATACGACTGTATTTGGAAGGTCCAACTGCTGGTGAGTCAGTATTCTGGCAAAACCTACACCATGAAGACAAAAGAACACTCCAAGCAACTCCGTAAAAAGTTTATTGAAAAGCACATGGTAGGAGATGGATGCAAGAAAATTTCCAAGTCATTGAATATCCCTTGGAGTGCAGTTAAGTCAATCATCAAGAAATGGAAAGAATATGACACAGCTGTAAATCTGCTTGGAGCAGGCTGTCCTCAAAAACTGAGTGACCGTGCAAGGAGGGGACTAGGGAGGGATGTTACCCAAGAGACCTATGACAACTCAGGAGGAGTTACGAGCTTCAGTGGCTGAGATGGGAGAGACTGTGCATACAACAACTGTTGCCCAGGTGTTTCACCAGTCGCAGCTTTATGGGAGAGTGGCAAGAGAAAGCCACTGTTGAGAAAAACTCACGTGAAATCTTGGCTAGAGTTTGCCAGAAGGCATGTAGGAGACTCTGAAGTCAGCTGGAAGAAGGTTCTATGGTCTGATGAAACCAAAATTGAGCTTTTTGGCCTTCAGACTAAACACTATGTTTGGTGTAAGCCAAACACCACACATCATCAAAAACTCACCATCTCTTGCTCGTTATTATCATTTGAGTTAATTGATAGATTTCCTCCACGATCTAATTGTAAATTTTTGGTACATTTTTTTTCTTGCTGGCGGTTTGATGTTTATCTTTAGAAGCTGTTTGTATGACGCATGGCTCCGGGGTTGAACACCTAATGGTTTTTTTCCCCCACTTTTTCTTGCTTAGTAGGGTTTTTTAAAATTATTACCAAAAATATTTCAATCTTTAAAATAATGTTTTTTTTTCTTGAGACATTGTAAGTGTTGCTTACTTTGATGTACTCCTGTTAATTTTGGGTAATATTAATAATAAAAAGATTTGAAAAGAACTCACCATCCCTACCATTAAGCATGGTGGTGGCTGCATCATGCTTTGGGAATGCTTCACTGCAGCAGGCCCTGGTAGGCTTGTGAAGGTAGAGGGTAAAATGAAAGCAGCAAAATACAGGGAAATCCTGCATGAAAACCTGACGCAGTCTGCAAGAGAACTGCGACTTCGGAGAAGATTTGTTTCCCAGCAAGACAATAACCTCAAGCATAATGCCAAAGCTGCACAGGAATGGCTTAAAGTCAACAAAGTTAATGTCCTGGAGTGGCCAAGTCAGAGTCCAGACCTCAATCCAACTGAGAATCTGTGGCTGGACTTGAAAAGGGCTGTTCACTCACGATCCCCATGCAATCTGACAGAGCTTGAGCAGTTTTGTAAAGAAGAATGGGGAAAAATTGCAGTGTCCAGATGTGCAAAGCTGACAGAGACCTATTCACACAGACTCAAGTCTGTAATTGCTGCCAAAGCTGCATCCACTAAATACTGACTTGAAAGGGGTGAATACTTATGTAATCTATTATTTTATGTTTTATATTTGTAATTAATTTGTCGAGATCTGTTTTCACTTTGATACAAAAGAGTTTTTTTTCTGTTGATGATGATGATGACGTCGGCTCAGGCCTGAGAGGCCAGCGTTGGGCATTTTCATGCCTTACAAGGTGCAGAACGAAAGACTGTGTGGCGCGCCACTCCTTACTTTTTCTGTTGATCAGCGTCAAAATTGCCAAATTAAATCCACTGTGATTCAATGTTGTAAAACAATAAAACATGAAAACTTCTGGGATGGGGGGGGGTTGACTACTTTTTTTAGGCAATTTGTCTTTATATAGTTAAATTAAATAAGTAATGCAAAAAAGGAAATAAAAGAGTAGTGAGGTATTGTTCGTGGGTTCAATGTCCATTCAGAAATCTGATGGCAGAGGGGAAGAAGCTGTTCCTGAATCATTGAGTGTGTGCCTTCAGACTTCTGTACCTCCTCCCTGATGGTAGTAATGAGATAAGGGCATGTCCTGAGTGATGAGTGTCCTCCTTTTAGAGGCATTGCTCCTTGAAGGTGTCCTGGATGCTGGGGAGGTTAGTGCCCATGATGGTGCTAACCAAGTTTACATATTTCTGCAACTTACTGCGATTCTGTGCAGTTGCCCTCTACGCCCCACCCCCGCCATAGCAGACAGTGATGCATCCAATTCGAATGTTCTCCACGGTACTTCTGTAGAAATTTGTGAGTGTCTTTGGTGACATACCAAATCTCCTCAAACTCCTGATGAAGTATAGCCATTGTTGTTCCTTCTTTGTAGCTGTTGGAACCAGGATAGATCGTCAGAGATGTTGACAGCCAGGAACTTAAAAGTGCTCTCCCTTTCCACTATTAATCCCTCATGACTGTTGACAACTGGTGTGTGTTCCCTTGTCTTACCTTTCTGAAGTCCATAATCAGCTCTGGTCTTAGTGACGTTGAGTGCACCTATAGCAAGGAATAATGAACTTCTAATCCACACAGTGATGTAAGTTACTCCAATATATTCATGTTTTTCTTCAGTTCCTAACTGAACTGAAGGATCCCCATCTTATCTTTAGACTTGACATGGTTGATTCGTACCTCTGGAGATAGTTGGATTCAAATTAATTAAAATTTTATTATGTAAAACATTTGTCACTGAATGCTATGATATTCCTTTTCATTAAAGTACTTATGCTGCTTGAGGGGAGTTGAGGTGGGTGGGGGAATCTGATTGAAATCAACTGAATACTGAAATCCTAGATACAGTGGGCATGGAGAGCATGTTTCTAATAGTAAGGGAGTCTAGGACCAGAGGGCACCACCTCAGAATAGAAGGATGCCCCTTTAGATCAGAGATAAGGAGTTTCCTCATTCAGAGGGTGCTGAATCTGTGGAATTCGTTGCCACAGACGGCTGTGGAGGCCAAGTCACTGGTTATATTTAAAGCAGAAGTTGATCGGTTCTTTATTGCTGAGGGGTTTAACAGCTACAAGGAGAAGGCAAGAGAATGTAGTTAAAAAAAAATCAGCCATGATTGAATGGTAGTGCAGACCTCATTCTGCTCCTATATCTTACTGTCTTATGTTCTAAATAGAGTCTTTCAACTAGGGTCTTATTTTATTAGGCCGCAATATTATTTTTTTAAGTCCTATGGATAATAGGAAAGGAAAAGTACGTCGCATCCGGAATTTCTCCGGTTGGCGGGCGATTTCCCTCCACGCCTCTCTGACGTAGTTAAGTGACAGCAGTGGTTTGTCATTGCCTTCTGCCGGGTGAGTTTCCAAAGAGACCACCAGCTCGTAACCCAGCACGGATGGGAAGCGTGCAGGGGAGCCGGCTGGCTGGATTCGAACTCGGGACCTTTCGTCCCGAAGTCCGGCTGATGCCACTGCGCCACCAGTCAGGTCCTACAGATAATACTGAAGAGTATTGATAACGGCTGGAGTCAACCATCTTGTAAAGACACTGTCCAGAAGAAGGCAATGGCAAACCACTTCTGCAGAAAAAACTTGCCAAGAACAATCATGGTCCTGAGACCACGATCGCCCACGTCATACAACACGGCACATGATGATGATGGTGGTGACATTGAAGCATATAGTGAAATGCGTTGTTTCTGTCAACAACCAACACAGTATGACTTGTGCTGGGGGCAGCCCGCAAGTGTCTCCATGCTTCCACCACGAACATAGCATGCCTACAGATTACTAACCCAAACTCTTCCATCCTTGGAATGTGGGGGAAAACCAGAACACCCAGAAGAAACCCATGTGATTATGGGGAACATACAGACTCCTTATAAACAGCAGCCAGAACTGAACCCCTATCTTACAGTTGGTACTCTAAAGCATTGAACGGTACAATGCCACTCTAGCCCCTATTTTTAGCATTTCCAAATCAAATCAAGTTCAAAGTATATTTATTATCAAAGTATGTATACAATTATACAGCCTTGAGGTTTGTGTCCTTGCAAGGAGTCACGAAACAAGAAACCCAAAAGAACCCATTAAAATAAAAATGACAAACAGCCAATGTGCAGAGAGAGAGAGAGAAAAAAAGATTGCACAAACAATAGAAGTAAGGAAATAGCGTTTAGAGTGAAAGTGAGTGGTCAGACCGAGAGCCTGGAGCAGCTGGAGCAGGCCTGCAGCCTCAGCCTCAGTTCAGCACAGAGCAGAGTAAACATCACGGAGCAGAGAGCAGAACCGGCTGACCCTCACCCTCTGGTTCCAGCACCAGTAATATATTCACAAAATGCTTTATTTTGTTTGGTAAAGTACTTAAGCAGGGGCCTACCATCCTGTTTCAGTAATTCAAATGGCCATGAAATATAACAGGGCGTTCTTTGCGAAGGAACACGAGCGCTCTCTCAAAGCTGCAAGTTTTGCCTATTCTTTATGTTGCTGGTGGTTGTGGTTTCCGTGTCTACCCAATGTCAGTCAGTTTTTGTGCAGTGCATTGGGATATTTGAGTGAAGTAGCTGGGTTAATATAAATGAACAGAAAGATAGTCATAGTCATACTTTATTGATCCTGGGGGAAATTGGTTTTTGTTACAGTTGCACCATAAATAATTAAGTAGTAATAAAGCCATAAATAATTAAATAGTAATATGTAAACTATGCCAGGAAATAAATCCAGGACCAGCCTATTGGCTCAGGGTGTCTGACCCTCCAAGGGAGGAGTTGTAAAGTTTGATGGCCACAGGCAGGAATTATTTCCTATGACGCTCTGTGTTGCATCTCGGTGGAATGAGTCTCTGGCTGAATGTACCCTTGTGCCCAACCAGTACATTATGTAGTGGATGGGAGACATTGTCCAAGATGGCTTGCAACTTGGACAGCATCCTCTTTTCAGACACCGCCGTCAGAGAGTCCAGTTCCATCCCCACAACATCACTGGCCTTACGAATGAGTTTGTTGATTCTGTTGGTGTCTGCTACCCTCAGCCTGCTGCCCCAGCACACAACAGCAAACATGATCGCACTGGCCACCACAGACTCGTAGAACATCCTCAGCATCGTCCGACAGATGTTAAAGGACCTCAGTCTCCTCAGGAAATAGAGACAGCTCTGACTCTTCTGTGTAATATGGTATTCCTATGACTCAGTAATGTGAGATGCAGAGGAATGCAACAGTACCATGCAAATGTCTTGGACACCCTAGCTATGTATATATGTGCCAAAGACTTTTGCACAGTAGTGTATATGTACAGAAAGGTGCTGGAAAAAGGCCAGTAACATCTTAAAGGATTCCACCCACCCTGCTCATGGACTGTTCGTCCCCCTCCCATCAAGGAGGAGGCTACCAAGCATCCAAGCCAGGACCACCAGACTCAAAAACAGTTACCTTCCCCAGGCAGTAAGATGGATCAACACTTCCACCCACTAACCCACCCCTCCACACCCCCAGCCACTTTATAATTTCCTGTCAGAATCATCTGGTGTACAGACATTCCTCTGCCATGTATTACATTATGCACATGCTATCAATCTGTGTATATAACCTATCTTGTATTTATATTTATTGTGTTTTTAACTATTGTGAGATTTTTGTTATCTTATTGTGTTTTTTTCTGTGCTGTGTCGGATTTGGAGTGACAATTATTTCCTCCTTCTTGTGTACCAGAAATTCCATTAAACAATCTCGAATCTTAAATCTTGAAAGCAACATCCATCATTAAGGACCCCCAGTATCCAAGCCACACTCTCTTCTTGCTCGTACCATTGGGAAGGAGGCACAGGAGCTTTAGGTCCTATACCACCAGGTTCAGGAACAGTTATTACCCTACAACCGTCAGGCTCCTGAACCAGCATGGTTAACTTCACTCTTCCCAACTCTGAACTGATTTTATGACCTACAAATTCACTTTCACAGACACTTTACAACTTATAGAACATAGAACATGGAAATTTACAGCACCTGAGTCAGTGGTGGAGGCAGATACACTAGTGAAGTTTAAGAGACTACTAGACAGGTATATGGAGGAATTTAAGGTGGTGGCTTATATGGGAGGCAGGGTTTGAGGGTTGGCACAACATTGTGGGCCGAAAGGCCTGTACTGTGCTGTACTATTCTATGTTCTATGTATTACAGGCCCTTCAGCCCACAATGTTGTGCTAACCATGTAATCTACTCTAGAGACTGCCTAGAATTTCCTTAATGCATAGCCCTCCATGTACCTATCCAGGAGGCTCTTAAAAGACCCTATTGTATCCACTTCCACCACCGTTGCCGGCAGTGCATTCCACACACCCACCGCTCTGTGTGTGGAAAAACTTACCCCTGACATCCCCTTGGTACCAATTTCCAAGCAGCTTAAAACAGTGCCCCCTCATGTTAGCCATCTCACCCCTGGGAAAAAGCCTCTGTCTATCCACACAATCAATGCCTCTCATCATCTTATACACCTCTATCAGGTCACCTCTCATCCTCAGTTGCTCCAAGGAGAAAAGGCCAAGTACACTCAACCTATTCTCATAAGATACGCCCTCCAATCCAGGCAACATCCTTGTAAATCTCCTCCGCACTCTCTCTATGGAACCCACATCCTTCCTGTAGTGAGGTGACTAGAACTGAACACAGTACTCCGAGTGAGGTCTGACTAAGGTCTTATATAGCTGTGATCTCATGTTCTAGTATTACTTTTATATGCACAATTTGTATTCTTTTGTACATTGGTTGTCAGTCTGATTATGTATGATTTTTTATAAATTACATTGCATTTCACGCACATCTGCTCTCACTCCATCCTCCTGCCACCCCACTAGGAATAGGGTTCCCCTTGTCCTCACCTACCACCCCACCAGCTCCCAGGTCCAACATATTATTCTCCGTAATTTCCACCACCTCCAACGGGATCCCACCTCTAAGCACATCTTTTCCTCCGCCTCCCCTGCTTTCCGCAGGGATTGCTCCCTATGTGACTCCCTTGTCCATTCGTCCCCCCATCCCTTCCCACCGACCTCCCTCCCGGCACTTATCCTTGTAAGCGGAACAAGTGCTACACATGCCCTTACGCTTCCTCCCTCATCACCATTCAGGGCCCCAGACAGTCTTTCCAGGTGAGGCGACATTTCACCTGTGAGTCGGCTGGGGTGATATACTGTGTCCGGTGCTCCTGATGCGGCCTTCTATATATTGGCGAGACCCGACGCAGACTGGGAGACCGTTTCGCTGAACACCTGCGCTCTGTCTGCCAGAGAAAGCAGGATCTCCCAGTGGCCACACATTTTAATTCCACGTCCCATTCCCATTCTGATATGTCTATCCACGGCCTCCTCTACTGTAAGGATGAAACCACACTCAGGTTGGAGGAACAACACCTTATATTCCGTCTGGGTAGCCTCCAACCTGATGGCATTACCATTGACTTCTCAAACTTCTGCTAATACCCCACCTCCCCCTCGTACCCCATCCGTTATTTATTTATAAACACACATTCTTTTTTTCTCCTGACGAAGGGTCTCGGCCTGAAACGTTGACTGCACCTCTTCCTACAGATGCTGCCTGGCCTGCTGCGTTCACCAGCAACTTTGATGTGTGTTTCTTTTTCTCTCTCTCCTTTTTCTCCCTCTGTCCCCCTCACTATACCCCTTGCCCATCCTCTGGGCTTCCCCCCCTCCCCCTTTTCCTTCTCCCTAGGCCTCCTGTCCCATGATCCTCTCATATCCCTTTTGCCAATCAACTGTCCAGCTCTTGGCTCCATCCCTCCCCCTCCTGTCTTCTCCTATCATTTTGGATCTTCCCCTCCCCCTCCCACTTTCAAATCTCTTACTAGCTCTTCTTTCAGTTAGTCCTGACGAAGGGTCTTGGCCCGAAACGTCAACTGTACCTCTTCCTAGAGATGCTGCCTGACCTGCTGCGTTCACCAGCAACTTTTATGTGTGTTGCTTGCATTTCCTTATGTTCCTTTCAATGCCTAGTAAATGAATCTCAAGGTAGTATTTGGTAACACATAATTACTTTCCATCATTAAGGACCCTAACCATCCAGACCATGCTCTCTTCTCACTGCTGTCATCGAAAAGGTGGTACAGGAGCCTTAGATCCCATAGCATCAGGTCCAGGAACAGTTATTTGTCCATCTTTTTTTGTTTGTAGTTTTTCATTGGTTCTATTATGTCTCTTTATATCTACTGTGAATGCCCACAAGAAAATGAATCTCAGGGTTGTATATGGTGACATGAACATACTCTGATAATAATTTTACTTTGAAATTTGATAATACATTTGACTTTGAATGTACAGGTGTTTAAAAATCAAAGTCAAAGTCAAGTTTATTGTCATCTTCACAAAGTGTAATGAAAAACTTAGTTGCAGCAGCATCACAGGCACATGGCATCAGATAATCAGCCTTCACAAGAAAAACATAAATTAAGTGCAAATTCAGCACACTTTTACAAGAAAGAACACCAACTGGAAAAATCCAGTTGAATGAGTTGATTTGGATGGATCATTTATCAGGTACAATTGGCTTATTGGAATTATTGCCTTCTACCCTGACAGATTGTTGGTATTTTCTGACATCCAAAAACGTTCACCAAGGAAGTCCATAAGATCATAGGACCATAAGATAAAGGAGCAGCATTAGGCCATTCAGCCCATCGAGTCTGCTTCCCTGTTCAACAATGGCTAACCATTCTCCTGCGTTCTCCCTGAGGGTCTGAATCGCCTTACCAGTCAAAGACCTATCAATCTCTGCCTTAAATAATACAGCCAAGACTAGGCTGCACACCCATCTATGGCAACGAAGGTGGGTGGGGGAGGGGGAGTTGAAGAGATGTCCCTTTATTCTGAATTTCTACCCTTGGATCTTAGTAGTGCAAATATCCTCAAAGTTAAAGTTCATAATAAATTTATTATCAATGTATAGATATATGTCACCATATACTACCCTGAGATTCATTTCCTTGCGAGCATTCACAGGAAATACAAAGAATGCAATAGAATCAATGAAAAACCATACACAATAAGATGGATAAACAACCCAGGTGTGAAAGACAACAAACAGCAAGTACAAAAAGAGAGGGGGAGAAAATGAAAATGATAACAATAAATAAATAAATAAATAAGCAATTAATAGTGAGAACATGAGTTGTAGAGTCCAATATATTTTAAAGATTTAGCCTTTTTGTTGACTTGGTCCATCTGGTGGCGTGCTTCGAGTGCAATGTGTTTGTCAGTTATGATTCTAAATTCTTTCAAAATCATGTTCAGTTCTGTTGCTTTTGTGGGTTCCGTCCATGGTGTTGGTGCGTGACACAGAGCACATCAGACAGTTCAGGGAAGACGGAAACATCTACTTATGGACATAATTTGCAGCTCCACTAAGGGATCGGGGCAGTTTTGGAGTTAGTTCCCCCTCCCCCTCTTTTTAATTTTGAGATGTATCCTGTGATAAAATTCTTCTAAAACATTTAGATAAATTCATTACGGTTTCACAACAGGAAGCAGATTATGCGATTTCACTGTTGGCAGCCAATTTTTTTGCCTAAACATGGGCAACACTCACTTGTACGTAAACCCCAAAGTCATTTTGGAATGATTAACCGTTCATTCCATTTCAAAATAAACACAGACGGGAGTAAGCATTCAGCGCATAATATTCTGCGCTGACCTCAACTGAACTTTCAGCCTCCCAATGTGGAAACCTTTTAGAACATTGCTAGACTTTGAAACTATTCTGTGGGACAGTGGTGTAGCAGACTTTCTGTGCAGTGAAATCATTTAGTTAATCAATGCAGATGGCTTAACACATTGCTTTGATGCTGATATAAATATTTTGATGAAGCCTGAAATAGAGACTTAATTTTATCCAAAAATATTTAATGTTCTAAATGGATGCATCACCGTTAATATGGAGGGGCTACCGCACACAATCAGAATAAGCGACAGAAAGATGTAAACTTAGTCAGCTCCTCCATGAGCACTACCTCCCCAGCGTCCAGGGCACATTCAAAAGGCAATGCCTCAAAAAGTTGGTATCTATCATTAAGGACCCCCATCACCCCAGACATGCCCTCTTCTCATTGCTGCCATCGTGGAGGAGATAACAGGAGCCAGAAGACACACACTTAACGATTCAGGAACGCCTTCTTCCTCACCACCGTCAGATTTTGTGTTGCAGTTTGTGAGGTTTTTTTGTGCATGGAGGGTGGGGGCAGAGGTTGATGCTTTTCTTTGAATGGCTACCATGGTTTTCTTTGTTCCGTGGCTATCTGGAGAAGACAGATCTCAGAGTTGTATATTGCATACATACTTTGATAGTAAATGAACCTTTGAACCTTTTGAAAATTTTGGACAATGAACCCATGAACTCTTCCTCAGATTTTTTCTCCTTTTTTCCCCTCTTTTTTACTAGTTAATTTATTTTTTATACATACTTATTGTAATTTATAGTTTTTATTGCATAGTACATAGGGTTGTGGGGTGGTGATACATCTCTATCAAAGGAGGTGTAAGGCATTCCTTCCATCCGCCAGCATGCAGTTTCACCCTTGGGCAAGATGTAGCACCTGCTTAGCCTGCTGATCAGGGTACGTGAAGCCATGGGAGCAGGTGGTGGATGGTTGTATGAGCAGCTGATGCATATCACAAGTCCTGGTTATGTGACCACTGACACCAGGCAGACAATCTCTGAAGCGTATTGATGATGGCTGGGGTCACTCGTCTTCTACTTGCCAGGAAGAAGGCAATGGCAAACCACTTTTGTAGAAAGATTTGCCAAGAACAATCATGGTCATGAGACCATGATCGCCCACGTCATAAAATACAGACAATAATGATGGTGATGACTGCAATGGACTGCTGCTGCAAAGCAACAAGTTTCTTGACTTGTGCCAGTGATATTAAAGCTGATTTTGATTAATATCACATCTTGTAATTTAATTCATAATTTACAAAATCATAAAATAGTGCTTCTGTAATTTGAGAATAAATTTAAATAAGAACTGAGAAAGTCATGAGTCATTTGCGTGAATAGTCCGAAGATGTGCTGGGGGCAGCCTGCAAGCATTGCCAACAGAGCATGCCCATTAGCTTACCAACCCTAACCCGAGAAATGCACACGAAATGCTGGAGGAACTCAGCAGGACAGACAGCATCTGTGGAGGGGAATAAGTAGGACTTAATAAGTAGTAGTCAGGCCAAGACCCTTAACCATAGAACCATAGAAACTACAGCACAGAAACAGGCCTTTTGGCCCTTCTTGGCTGTGCCGAACCATTTTCTGCCTAGTCCCACTGACCTGCATACGGACCATATCCCTCCATACACCACCCATCCATGTATTTGATCAATTCATTCTTAAATGTTAAAAAAGAACCCACACTTACCACCTCGTCTGGCAGCTCATTCCATACTCCCACCACTCTCTGTGTGAAGAAGCCCCCCCTAATGTTCCCTTTAAACTTTTCCCCCCTCACCCTTAACCCATGTCTTCTGGTTTTTTTCTCCCCTTGCCTCAGTGGAAAAAGCCTGCTTGCATTCACTCTATCAATACCCATCATAATTTTATATACCTCTATCAAATCTCCCCTCATTCTTCTACGCTCCAGGGAATAAAGTCCTAACCTATTCAACCTTTCTCTGTAACTGAGTTTCTCAAGTCCTGGCAACATCCTTGTAAACCTTCTCTGCAGTCTTTCAACCTTATTTATATCCTTCCTGTAATTTGGTGACCAAAACTGAACACAATACTCCAGATTCGGCCTCACCAATGCCTTATACAACCTCAACATAACATTCCAGCTCTTATACTCAATACTTTGATTAGTAAAGGCCAAAGTACCAAAAGCTCTCTTTACGACCCTATCTACCTGTGATGCCACTTTTAGGGAATTTTGTATCTGTATTCCCAGATCCCTCTGTTCCACTGCACTCCTCAGTGCCTTACCATTAACCCTGTATATTCTACCTTGGTTTGTCCTTCCAACAGGCAATACCTCACACTTGTCAGTATTAAACTCCATCTGCCATTTTTCAGCCCATTTTTCCAGCTGGTCCAAGTCCCTCTGCAGGCTCTGAAAACCTTCCTCACTGTCTACTACACCTCCAATCTTTGTATCATCAGCAAACTTGCTGATCCAATTTACCACATTATCATCCAGATCATTGATATAGATGATAAATAACAATGGACCCAGCACTGATCCCTGTGGCACACCACTAGTCACAGGCCTCCACTAGGAGAAGCAATTCTCTACTACCACTCTTTGACTTCTTCCATTGAGCCAATGTCTAATCCAATTTACCACCTCTCCATGTATACCTAGCGAATGAATTTTCCTAACTAACCTCCCATGCGGGACCTTGTCAAAGGCCTTACTGAAGTCCATGTAGACAATATCCACTGCCTTCCCTTCATCCGCTTTCCTGGTAACCTCCTCGAAAAACTCCAATAGATTGGTCAAACATGACCTACCACGCACAAAGCCAAGTTGACTCTCCCTAATAAGTCCCTGTCTATCCAAATGCTTGTAGATTCTGTCTCTTAGTACTCCCTCCAATAACTTACCTACTACCGACGTTAAATTTACTGGCCTATAATTTCCTGGATTACTTTTCGATCCTTTTTTAAACAATGGAACAACATGAGCCACTCTCCAAGCCTCCGGCACCTCACCTGTAGACAGCGACATTTTAAATACTTCTGCCAGGGCCCCTGCAATTTCAACACTAGTCTCCTTCAAGGTCCGAGGGAACACCCTGTCAGGTCCCGGGGATTTATCCACTTTAATTTTCCTCAAGACAGTAAGGACCTCCTCCTTTTCGATCTGTACAGTTTCCATGATCTCACTACTTGTTTCCCTTAATTCCATAGACTTCATGCCAGTTCCCTTAGTAAATACAGACGCAAAAAACCTATTTAAGATCTCCCCCATTTCCTTTGGTTCCACACGTAGCCGACCACTCTGATCTTCAAGAGGACCAATTTTATCCCTTACAATCCTTTTGCTCTTAATATACCTGTAAAAGCTCTTTGGATTATCCTTCACTTTGACTGCCAAGGCAACCTCATGTCTTCTTTTAGCCCTCCTGATTTCTTTCTTAAGTATTTTCTTGCACTTCTAATACTCCTCAAGCACCTTATTTACTCCCTGCTTCTTATACATGTCATACAACTCCCTCTTCTTCTTTATCAGAGTTACAATATCCCTTGAGAACCAAGGTTCCTTATTCCTATTCACTTTGCCTTTAATCCTGACAGGAACATACAAATTCTGCACTCTCAAAATTTCTCCTTTGAAGGCTTCCCACCTACCGATCACATCCTTGCCAGAGAACAACCTGTCCCAATCCACGCTTTTTAGATCCTTTCTCATTTCTTCAAATTTGGCCTTCTTCCAGTTAAGAACCTCAACCCTAGGACCAGATCATCAGGACTGGAAAGGAAGGGAGAGGAAGGTGGGGGGAATGGGGAAGAGTACAAGCTGGCAGGTGATAGGTGAAGCCGGGTGAGGGGGAAGGTAGATGGGTACTATGTCTTTGAAATGTTGGAGGAAACCAGAGCACCCAGAGGAAACCCGTACAGGTATGGGTGAACACACTACTCCTTATAGATGGTGACGGGAATTAAACCTGGGTTGCTGGCACTGTTTATGAGACGTTTATGAGTAGGTGAAGATTTCATAAAATCCATTTTGCATTGAACATTATTTTGATGCTGTTTTGTAAGCAGATTTCTGGTGTGACCACAGCTTTTGCAACGTTCATAATGTGCAGGTACAGTTGTTTTTTAATGAAAAATGTGATAGAATTGAATATTTTTGTACATTTTTACATTATTTTCTAGAATTAGTTGATTCTAGGAAAGAAAGGATTAATGCATGAGGAATATTTGGTGGTTCTGGACTGCTGCAGCTCAGAAGAATGATGGGGGATTTCATTGAAACCTATTGAAAAGGTCTAGAAAGAGTGGTTGTGGAGACAATGTTTTCTGTAGTGGGGGAGCCTGGGGCTGGAGGGCACAGCCTCAGAATACTACGTCCATTTAGAACAGAGGAGGAGTTTTTTCAGTCAGAGGGTAGTGAAGTTGTGGAATTCATTGCCACAGACAGCTGTGGAGGCCAAATCTTTGGGTATATTTAAGTCAGAGGTTGATTGGTTTGTGATTAATCAGGGCGTCAAAGGTTGTGGGGAGAAGGCAAAAGAATTAGGTTGAGGGATTAAAGAATCAGCCATGATGGAATAGCAGAGCAGACTCGATGGACTGAATGGCCTAATTCTGTTCCCATATCTTATGAACACAAAATGCTGCTCTACATTTCCATAATAAGTTTCCTAAAGGGCTTATGCAGTTCTCTGATCTGAAGTAAGTTAAACGATCTTTTTGAAACATGCAGAAGATATAGTGATAGAAAAGGCAACTTCCTTTTAAACAGGCACACATATCTTCTCTGAATAAATCAGAATTTAGATGCTAATTTAGAAGGTATATTGACACTGCTTGTTTTAATTCCCTGAATATTGTACCCATAATTTAAAAAGAAGTAGCTTTGGAGCTAAGTTTATCTTTCTGATACAAAAGCAATTTTTCAATTTAAACGCAAATTATGTGCCGCATTATGAATGTTAATAATATCTATGAAAATGGCTTTAATCAAATATTAAACTAAATGCCTTGTGGGCAGTAAAGAGAATAAGTAAGGAGCAGTAACTTTGTTTTACTCCCGTTTTTAATTACGGTGTGTGTTTATGGATAACTGTTGCCCTGCATTATGATTTGCGACAATTTCATTAAATTAACCAGACCTTCCTCGGACCCGAATTTGACTACAGGTAAATAGCATTCTCTACACATCCTCCACTAATCGTTTCATTGCTTGACTGTTCCACCTCCCCTCTCTAGACCAGCAATTCCATTGTACTGATTACAAATTTTCTTCCTGGAATGTTTTAACATCAGTATTGTGCTGCTGCTGGAAATGCAGAGCAATGCACACAAAGTGCTGGAGCAACTCAGCAGGTCAGGCAGCATCTATGGAGGGGATAAACAGTCAGCATTTTGGGCCAACAGTCCTGATGAAATGACGACTGTTTTATTCTGTAGATGCTGCCTGACTTGCTGATTTTCTCCAGCATTTTTTGAATGTTCTAACACACTGTGTTTGAGAGCCAGAATCAGAATCAGACTTAATGGCCAGTTTATTAGGTACCCCCTGTGTGAGACTAGAACTGGGGTTAAGGGTGAAAGGGGAAATGCTTAAGGTGAAACATGAGGGGGAACTTAATTACTCAGCAGCTGGTGTGAGTGTGGAATGACCTGCCAGTAGATGTGGTGGGTGTGGGCACGATTTCAACATTTAAGAGCAGGTTTGATAATTACATAGACGGAAGGAGTTTGTAGAGCTATGGTCTTGGTGCAAATCAATGGGACTAGGTAGAATAATGTTTCCTCACGGACTAGATGGGCCGAACTGCTTGTTTCTGTGTTGTAGTGCTCTCACCTTCTCTTTATTTATCTATCTGGGTACCTATAAATCTATCTAATTATATATTGCACAAATTGTCTTATACACGTTTTTTTGTCAGTCTTTATTTATGTATGGGTTTTCATAAATTCTATTGTATTTCTTTATTTTCCTGTAAATAAAGAGTTCATCTTGCCAAGAGTCACTTTGTCACTTCTTCATTTCCTGTCAGTCACCTTATGTACAAACACTCCTGCACCAAGCATCACTTTACGGACGTACAATCAGTCTACGTAGATGAGCTTATCTTATGTAAATATAGCCACGCTCAAACAGTTACTTGTGTGTTGTGTCTTATAGGATTCCTTTTATTTTTATATTTATTGTGCGTTTTTTATGTTCTTTATGCTTATTGTGTATTTTTTATGCTACATCGGATCAGATCTGGAGTAACAATCATTTTGTTCTCCTTTACACTCGTGTACTGAAGAATGACAACAAACAATCTAGAATCTTGAATATTGAAATGCCTGCAAGAAAATGAATCTCGAGATAGTATATAGTGACTTGAAATCTACATTGATAATAAATTTTCTTTGACCTTGACTTTGAACTTCCTGTGATTCATTGTGGATGTGAAAAGACGCATACTGTAACGTGAAAAGGAACACTGGATGATTCCTAGTAACTGAACCAGTCCTGGTGAAGGGTCTCGGTCCGAAACGTCACCTGTTCATTATTTCCATAGATGCTGCCCGGCCTGCTGAGTTCCTCCAGCATTTTTGGTGTGTTGCTCGGATTTCCAACATCTGCAGATTTTCTCTTGTTTGTAACTGAACCAATGTTCACTTTGCAAACTACACTAACAAATATTATGTTAATTGCTGCTTGCGTACATAGTTAGCCAAAAAACTTCCCTCACTGCAGTAATTAGGTGGTTGAAGCAGATTGGGATATTTTGCAAGTACTATCAGCTGGCTTGTTTCAGTTCTTATGGTATGAAAACGTGTGCTAGATGATAAGAGGCATTGACTATGATCAGCCAGTGATTTTTTTGTCAGGACAGAACTGGCTTATACCAGGGGACATAACTTTAAGGTGCTTGGAGGAAATTATAGGGTGATGTCAGAGATAAGATTTTTTGCACAGACTGGTGCATTTTTGGAACTTGCTGCCTGGGATGATGGGTAGTCACAGATACATTAGGGACATTTAAGAGACTCTGAGAAGGGCACATGGATGACAGAAAAATGTAGGGTTTTGTAGGAGAAGTGGGTTAGATTGTTCATAGAGTAGGTTAAAAGGTCAGCACAACATCATGGGCTGTAAGGCCTGTATGTGCTGTACTGTTCTATAAAAGATGATAAATTAATAATGTAATAGCATAGCGGTTAGTGTAATGCTATTACAACACCAGTGAGCCCAGGTACAATTCCTGCCACTGCCAGTGGGTGCACTTCCTCTGGGAGCTCTGGGTTTCGAAAGTTGTACGAGTGAGTTGTGAGCATGCTCTGTTAATGCCAGAAGCATGGCAACACTTGTGGGCTGCCCCCAGTACAATCATTGGACTGAGCTGCTTGTTGACACAAATGTCGCATTTCACCGTATATTTCAATGTACGTTCAAGATTCAAGACTATTTAATGTCATTTCCTGTACACAAGGGTAAAAGAGAATGAAATAGTTGTTACTCCAGATTTGATGCAGCACAAAAACACACTAAGTATAAATATGTAAAATAGTTTAAATACACAGATTGTCCGTAAAGTGGCGCTTGGCTCTATATAAGGTGACTGGCAAGAAATAATTAAGTAGTGGTGGAGTTAGTGGGTGGAGGTGTTGATCAGCCTCACTGCTTGGGGAAAGTAACTGTTTTTGAGTCTGGTGATCCTGGCGTGGCGTTCTCCCTGACAGGGGTGGGACAAACGGTCCATGAGCAGGGTGTATGGGATCCTTCGTGATGTTACTCGTCCTTTTCCAGCACCTTTCCGTATATATGTCCTTGATGGCAGATAGCCTGGAACTGGTGAATTGCTGGGCAGTTTAGACTACCCATTGTAGAGCTTGCCTGTCTGCCACAATGCAGTTTCCCTACCACACTGTGATACAACTCTCTACTGTGCATCTGTAGAGTGATAGAAACATAGAAACATAGAAAATAGGTGCAGGAGTAGGCCATTCGGCCCTTTGAGCTTGCACCGCCATTTATTATGATCATGGCTGATCACCCAACTCAGAACCCTGCACCAGCCTTCCCTCCATACCCCCTGATCCCCGTAGCCACAAGGGCCATATCTAACTCCCTCTTAAATATAGCCAATGAACTGGCCTCAACTGTTTCCCGTGGCAGAGAATTCCACAGATTCACCACTCTCTGTGTGAAGAAGTTTTTCCTAATCTCGGTCCTAAAAGGCTTCCCCTTTATCCTCAAACTGTGACCCCTCGTTCTGATGTGAGTATAGATGTGCCAAGTCCAGCTTTCTTCAGCCTCCTCAGAAAGCAGAGGTGTTGGTGAGCTTTCTTGACTCTGTAGGATGTTTCTGGGGCCATGAAAAGTTGTGTGTCATGTGCACTCCCAGGGGTTTGAAACTGCTTGCAATTTCCACTGCTGTGCTGCCAATGTAAAGGCAGGGTTGTGAGTTCTCCTGAAGCTGAGAATCATCTCCTTTGTCTTTTTGACTTAAGAAAGAAGTTACTTACCTGACACCAGGACTTGAACTCTTTCACCTCCTCTCTGTAAGCCACCCTATCATTGTTGGTGGTGAGCCCCATCACTGTCGTGCCATCGGCAAACTTGACAGTTAGATTGTTCAGGTGTTTGGCTGTGCAGTCATGGGTGACGGAGTGTACAGCAGTGGGCTCAGCACACAGTCCTAGGGGGCACCGTGTCGGGGATGATGGGGAGCGAGGAGTGGTTGTGCACCTTCACTATCAGAGATCTGTTCACTAGGAAGCCTAACACCCAGTTGCACGGTGGTGTACTTAACTGAGGAGTAGGAGTTTGTTCACCAAGGTCTGCGGGGACAATAATGTTGAATACTGAACTGAAATCCAGAAACAGTATTCTGATGTAAGTATACTTGTTTTCTAGGTGTGTCAGGGCCTGGAACAAGACAGATGCTTTGGCATCCATCGTAGAGTGGTTCTGTCAAGTGACAAATAAAACTAATCTCTAAAAATTCAGCCCAGTAATACATGAACCTTGCAGTTGTGAGGCTTTGACACAGATCGATATTAAACCACTACCTATCAGGTGATATAAATGTTACTAATTTGAAGAAGCCCAGTGATGTTTTCCTCTATATGCTAGCCAATAGTCACCTTTCAGTCGCATCACTGGAAGGAGATTATCTTGTAATGATCACTTTGCTTTTTCTGGGAGATTGCTGTTTGCAAATTCACTGCTGCCTTCCTAGATTATAGCAGGGATAACACTTTAAAATTGTTTCATTGATGAAAGCAGTGGGTGCCTGGGATGTGGTGGTGGGGGTAGATACAAAGGAGATGTCTAAGAGACACATGAATTTGCAGAGATTGGAGAAAAATATCCAGGCAGAAGGGATTAGTGTAATTAAAAGCTCAAAGTTCAGAGTAAATTTTATTATCAAAGTACATATACAAAGTACATATTCATTTTCTTGTGGGCATACTCAACAAACCTCAAACAGAACTCAAACAGAATAGTAACTATAACAGGATCAATGAAAGGTCAACAGAGTTCAGAAGAAAACAAACTGTGCAAAT
Source organism: Mobula birostris (assembly GCF_030028105.1). Taxonomy (NCBI): domain Eukaryota; kingdom Metazoa; phylum Chordata; class Chondrichthyes; order Myliobatiformes; family Myliobatidae; genus Mobula; species Mobula birostris. Next base: position 4,625,682 of record NC_092385.1, on the reverse strand, counting down.
ATAAATAGATAGCAATAAATAATGAGAAAATAAGATAAGGAGATCAGGAGTCCTTAAAGTGAGATCATTGGTTGTGGGAACATCTTAATGGATGGGCAAGTGAGAGTAGTTATCCCCTTTTGTTCAAGAGCCTGATGGTTGAGAGGTAGTAACTGTTCTTGAACCTGGTGACGCGAGTCCCGAGTCTCTTCTACCTGATTGCAGCAGCAAGAAGAGAGCATGAGCTGGGTGGTGGGGATCTCTGATGATGGATGCTGCTTTCCTATGATGGCATCCATCATCAGAGATTGGTTTACTAGTTCAGCACAACACTGCGGTTCAAAGGGCCTGTTCCTATGCTGCGCTGCTCCATGTTCTATGAGTGGCGCATGTCTTCGTAGTGGTTCCATCCTTTGGCACAATTTATCCTTGTCGTTCAGACATTGATCATTTATGGTCCTGTATGTGCTGCTCCTGAGCTCTTCCATAACAAAACTCATGTTAACTTGAGGAACAGCCACAATGCTCATTGGATCAGACAGTATCTGTGGTTGGACTCACTGAGTTCCTTCAGCATCTTGTCCCTTGCTGAAGACTCCAACATCTACAGTCTCTTGTGTCTCACGTTAACTTGCTGCTGAGGGCATATCCTGATGAATTTTCATTGAAAGTGTTGTGGCCACCTTTATCACCGTTTGGTTTCCCGCCATCTCCTCCTTCTCCAAGTCCAGGTTGCAGCAAGTGGAGAAGATCATTGGCTGTCAGCGACTGACATTAAACGACCTGTTCATCGCCAGAGCAAAGAAAAGAGCTTTACATCGTGAGTGGTGGTGCATGGAATGCCCTGCTTGGGGTGGTAGTAGAGGCAGATACATTAAAAGCAACACACACAAAAAATTCTGGAGGAAATCAGAAAGTCAGGCAGCATCTATGGAGTGGAATAAACATTGACTCTTTATTTATCACCTGACCCAAGGGTGAAAAGTGAAATATTTAAGTGGAACTTCAGGGGAAACGTCTTCGCTCAGAGGATAGTGAGTGAGCTGAATGAGTTGCCGGAGCAAGTGGTGGATGCGATTTTGAATTCAATATTCAACAGAAGAGTGGATAGACAGGTGGATAGGAGGGTTATGGAGGACTATGGTCCCAGTGCAGGTCAATAGGGCCAGGCAGTTTAAATGGTTCAGTATGGGCAGGATGGGCCAAAGGCCTGCTTCTGTACTGTAGTTTTCTGTAACTCTATGACTGCGTAAAGCTGAATTCCTCCAGCATTTTGTTATTTCTCTGGATTTCCAGCAGCTGCAGAATCTCGTTTAAGAGACACTTAGACATGATAGGAAAATGGAGGGCTACGTGGGAAGGAATGGTTAGATTGATCTTGGAGTAGGCTTAAAGGTCAGCACAACTGTGTGGGTCGAAGGGCCTGTACTGTGCCGTAATTGTCTACTTTCAAGCCTTTTACCCACCCTCACACCCATGGTGTCAAGAACACACTTGAAGTACAACCTTACAGGACCGCTTCCTCACTTCAGTTCCTGCAAACATTTGTAAATAAAGTTCAATGAACAGCTTTGATGCTAAAACCGTTTCACTGAGACTCTTGATTGAGAATCCAATTTGAAATGCAGTCCGTCTCAGGACTGGCAACTTGGTGTCAGCAGGTGTTTCACATTGATTCTGGGTGATTTCGTGATACGTCACGCCACGGCATATAGCGGTTACAGTAACGCTACACGGCTCGGGGCGTCAGAGTTTGGAGTTCACTTCCAGTGTCCTCTGTAAGAAGTTTGTACGTTCTCCCCGTGACCGCCTGGGGTTTCCTCCGGGCGCTCGGTCTCCTCCCACAGTCCAAGAGGTTCTGGTTGGTAGGTTAATTGGTTATTGTAAATTGTCCTGTGATCAGGCTAGGGATAAATAGGTGGGTTGCTGGGCAGTGGACTGGAAGAGCTTGTTCCGTGCTGTATCTTTACATAAATAAATCACCACTGACTTTTCCTGTGTAACTGCCTGCAGTACCTCAACATTAATGTCCACTTAATAGCATCAAAGCACTTTCGTTTCTCACTAACCTGCACACCCTTTAACCTAAAATTTAATTTCAACAACCAGGCTGTACTAAACCTATCTAATTATTTCCATGTAGCATGTGGACAGACGCAAAGACAAGTCTGATGACTTGTGGCGTGGACCGTTACTGCAAATCTAGCCAGTTAAGTGAAGGGGGAACCAGTTCATAAGTCGGCAAAAATTAATTTGCCTGTGGCAGATGCAACTTTGTTTTGAGCTGCGTGCGTCGTTTTCATTTGATAGAAATGATAATTAGTGATTAATGGCGGTCATAACCACATCAATGGACTGCAATAGTTTGTATTATTGGCAGGGCTAAAACTTTGAAATTTGCCTTCCAGCAAGCCGGAAGTGGATTTTTGTGTCAATCACCTTCCCAGATCCCTGATTAATGTGATAATAACATGGAATGGCTTTCTGTGAGCTTTCCATTTATATTTTAATTATAACCATTTTGGAAACTGGGTTGCAGTGTCTCCTGCCTGAGTCTTGTGGTCCGGAGGGAGCCCCCAGTCCGAGCTCCATCACGGTAAGAATGGCAACAGTGGATTTTACTGCGGCACTTGTACTGCAGGCTCAGGCTGAGGATAAGCCTTAGCCTCCTGGGTTTAAGCAATCCACTGGCAAGAATTTCATCTTAGTGTAATTGCTTCCAAAGGTGGGGAAGTCCAGGACCAGGGTATATTTAAAGCTGAGGTTGGTAGGCTGTTGATTAGTTAAAGCATCGCAGATTATGGGGAGAAGGCAGGAAAATGGAGTTGAGAGGGATAATAGATCAGCTGCAATCGAATAGAAGTGCAGACTCCATGGGTCGAATGACCCAGTTCTGCTCCTACGTCTCATGGTGTGAGGACACAGCCTCAGAATAGAAGTATGTCCCTTTGGAACAGAGATGAGGAGGAATTTCTTCAGCCAGGAACTGGTGAACTTGTGAAGTACATTGCCACTGAAGGCTGTGGAGACCAAGTCATTGAGTATATTTAAAATGGAGGTTGATAGGTTCTTGATTAGTAAGAGCTTCAAAGATTATAGCAGGGGTTTCCAACCTGGGGTCCACAGACCCCTTGATTAATTGTAGGGATCAATGGCATAAAAAAAGGTTGGGGACCCCTGTATAGGGAAATAGCAGGAGAGTGAGGTTAGGAGGGATAATAAATCTGCCATTATAGAATAGAGGAGAACTCTCAATGGGCCAAACGGCCTAATTCTGTTCTCATGACATGGTCTCATGGCCTTTCCATTATCCTCAACTCAAGTATGGAGTGTGATGAAGTACTCTTCAGCCTCCTGACTGAATGCTTGGGCTTGCTCAGTCTGCTACCAAAGATTTTATTTTTCTAACTTGTCTCCCCTTCAGTTACAGCCATAGACACTACAGCACAAAATCAAGCACTTCGGCCCGTCAAGCTAATGCCAATCTGATGATTATTCAGCCTAATCCTGACGACCCGCACCAGGACCACAGCCCTCCTAACCCTCACATCCATGTACGTCTCTTAAATATTGAAATCAATCCTGCATCCTCCACTTCTGCTGGCAGCTTGATCCACACCGCCACCTCCCTCTGAGTAAAGAAGTTCCCCCTCATGTTCCCCTGAAATATTTCACCTTTGACCCTTCGCCTATGATCTCTATATCTAGTGACCCCTAACCTCAGTGGAAAAAGCTTCCTTGCATTTATCCTTTCACTACCCCTCATAATATTGAATCTACCCTCATTCTCCTATGCTCTAGGGAAATTCTAACCTATTCAAACTTTCCCTAGAACTCAGATCCTCAAGTATTGGCAACACCCTTGTAAATTTTCTCTGCAGTCTTGATACCTTTCCTGTAGGTAGGTGACCAGAACTGTACACAATACTCCACACAGACAGCACTGAAGGTGTGGATTGAATTAGGCTCCATATTCTAACTCCTGTACTCAGTACTTAGATTTATGAAAGCCAATGTGCTGAAAGCTCTTTTTATGAACCTGCGATGCTGCTTTCAAACAATTATGGATTGGTATTCCCAGATCTATAGCCCGTACCATGGTGAGCATTCTGACAGGCTGCATCACCGTCTGGTATGGGGTGGGGGGGTGGGGGGAGGTCTATTGTACAGGATCGAAATAAGCTGCAGAGAGTTGTAAACTTAGTCAGGTCCATCATGGGCACTGCCTCTGTAGTACCCAGGACATCTTCAAGGAGCGATGCCTCAAAAAGGCAGCGTCCGTCATTCAGGACCCCTATCACCCAGAACCTGCCTTGTTCTCATTGCTATCAGGAAGGAGGTACAGGAGGCTGAAGGCACACACACTCAATGATTCAGGAACAACTTCTGTCATCTGATTTCTGAAGTGAAACTGAACCCATGAACACTATCTCACTATTTCTTTTTTTATTTTTTGCGCTACTTAATTAATTTAACTATTATACTGTATATATATTCCATTTACTGTATTTTACAGGTCTTTGTTCTTTTTTATTTCATATCTCACTGTACTGCTGCCACAAAGTTCACAAATTTCATGACATATTGTATGCCAGTGATATTAAACCTGATTCTGATCCACCTCTTCTACCACACTGTCGCATTCCTCAATCCGAACATCCTCAATGCAGCATCGAAATGCTTATCAACTGGTCCCTAGGCCCTGCTTCCTTTCTCTGCCGACCCTGCACAACCCTCCCTGCTCCCTTCCATTCAGGGTTCCTTGTGTTCCCTGAATTCCATGCTCCATCACTGGTAAATCTGCCTTCTTCTAGTTGAGCCCTGAACTCTGGAATTCTCTCCATATCCTGCCTCTCACTACTGAACTATCGGGAGTAATTGGACAGTCTGCGTCTTTATTCCTTGGACTGCATCCCAGAGGCCCGAGGGAGATTGCTGAAGAGATGACAGATGCATTGGTCATGATCTTTCAAGAATCACTTGACTCTGGCATGGCCCTGGGGGAGTGGAAGATTGCAAATGTCACTCCACTCTTTAAGAAGGGAGGAAGGCAAAAGAAAGGAAATTATAAGCTAGTTATTTTAACCTCAGTGATTGGTAAAGGGTTGGAGTCTATTACTAAGGATAAGGTTTTGAGGTCCTTGGAGACTAATGATGAAAAAAGTCAAAGTCAGCATGGTTTCTGTAGAGGAGAATCTTGCCTGACAAATCTGTTAGAGTTCTTCTAGGAAGTAACAAGTGGACAAGGAGAGGCAGTGGATGTCATTTACTTGGATTTTCAGAAGGCGTTTAATAAAGTGCCACACATGAGGCCGCTTAACAAGATAAAATCCTATAGCTTTACAGGAAAGATACTGGCTTGAGTAGCAGAATGGCTGACAGGCAGGAGGCAGTGAGTGGGAATAAGAGGGGCCTTTACTGGTTGGTTGCCAGTGACTAGTGGTGTTCCTCAGGGGTCAGTATTGGGATCACTATTTTTCACATTGTTTGTCATTGATTTAGATAATGGAATTAATGGCTTTGTGGCAAAGTTTGCAGATGATATGAAGATAGGTGGAGGGGTAGGTAGTGCTGAGGAAGCAATGTGATTGCAGCAGGACTTAGACAAATTGGAAGAATGGGCAAAAAAGTGGCAGATGGAATATAGTGTTGGGAAATGTATGATAATGTATTTTGGTAAAAGAAACAATAGTGTGGACTATTATCTAAATGGGGAGAAGGTTCAAACATCGGAGGTGTGAAGGGATTTGAGAGTCTTCGTGCAAGACTCCCAGAAGGTTAATTCACAGGTTGAGTCTGTAGTAAAAAAAAGCAAATGCAATGTTGGCTTTTATTTCAAGTGGAATAGAATATAAAAGCAAGGAGATAATGCTGAGGCTTTATAAGACACTAGACAGGCTGAACTTAGAGTATTGTCAACAGTTTTGGGCCCCATATCTCAGAAAGGATGTGTAGTCATTGGAGAGAGTCTAGAGGAGGTTCACGAGGATGATTCCAAGAAAGAAGAGGTTAACATATGAGGAACCTTTGGCAGCTTTGGGCCTGTACCTGCTGGAATTTAGAAGAATGTGTGAGCATCGCATTGAAACCTACTGAATGTTAAAAGGACTACACAGGCTGGATGTGGAGAGGATGTTTCTTATGGTGCAGGTATCCAGAACTAGAGGGGACAGCCTCAAAATTGAGGGGCCGACCCTTTAGAACAGGGGTAAGGAGGAATTTTTTTTTTTAGCCATGGCATTGTAAATCTGTGGAATGCTAGACACTAGATTAGAATACTACAGCACAATACAGGCCCTTCGGCCCTCGATGTTGTGCCGACCCATATATTCCTAAAAAAAAGTATTAAACCCACACTACTCCGTAACCCTCTATTTTTCTTTCATCCATGTGCCTGTCCAAGAGGCTCTTAAATACCCCTAATGTTTTAGCCTCCACCATTCCAGGCACCCACAACCCTCTGTGTAAAAAAACTTACCCCTGATGTCTCCCCTAAACTTCCCTCCCTTAACTTTGTACATATGCCCTCTGGTGTTTGCTGTTCGTGCCCTGGGAAACAGGTACTGGCCAACCATCCTGTCTATGACTCTCATAATCTTGTAGACCTCTATCACAGACTGCAGTGGAGGCCAAGTCCATGCGTATATTTAAGGCAGAAGTTGATCGTTTCCTGATTGGTTGGGGCATCAAAGGATATGGTAAGAAGGCAGGTGCATGGGATTCAGTGGGATTCGAGACCAGCCATGATTGAATGGCGGAGCAGTCTCACTGAGCTGAATGGTCTAATTCTGCTCCTATGTCTTATGGTCTTACTGTCTTGTGGAGTATAGGAGAATGAAGGATAAAATGATCAAAGTGTTTATGAGACGAATCAATAAAATGGATTACATTGAAGATAGAACAGTACAGCACAGGAACCGGCCCTTCAGCCCACAATGTTGTACTGAACCAATTAAATTCGTAATCAAATAACTAATCTCTTCTGACTGCATTATGTCCATATCTTTCCATTTTCTTCACACTTGGGTGACTGTCTATCTTAAAAGCCTCATACCCCATCCATTATTTATTTATTTATATACACACATTTTTTTTCTCTCTCTCCTTTTTCTCCCTCTGTCCCTCTCACTATACACCTTGCCCGTCCTCTGGGTTCCCCTTTTCTTTCTCCCTGGGCCTGCTGTCCCATGATCCTCGCAACTGTCCAGCTCTTGGCTCCATCCCTCCCCCTCCTGTCTTCTCCTATCATTTCAGATCTCCCCCTCCCACTTTCAAATCTCTTAGTAGCTCTTCTTTCAGTTAGTCCTGATGAAGGGCCTCAGCCCAAAACGTTGACTGTACCTCTTCCTAGAGATGCTGCCCGGCCTGCTGCGTTCACCAGCAACTTTTATGTGTGTTGCTTGAAATTCCAGCACCTGCAGATTTCCTCGTGTTTGTGGTCTTAAAAGTCTGTAATGTATCTGCTTCTACACCATTCCAGGGACCCAACATTCTCTGTGCCTCACATCTTCCTTGAAATTACCTCTTCTCACCTTAAATGCACACCCTCCGGTATTATACATTTCAACCTGTGGAAAAATATATTGTTTGTCTACTCTGTCTGTGCCTCTTATAATGTCATAAACCTCTATCAGGTCTCTGCCGCTCCAGCGGAAACAACCCAAGTTTGTCCAACCTGTCGACAGATTGTACCAGCACTTTCCTCAGAGTAGTGGAGTCCAAAACTAGTAGGCATTGCTTTAGAGTTAGAGGGGAAAAATTATAAAGGGATCTTTATAATTAGGGCAAACTTTTTCATGCCTAGGGGGGTGAGTGTATATTCATATTCCATAGTGTTTTCATTTCCTCTTTAAATTCAGCATAATTCTGCTGCTTTTCCCTTATTGATTTCTGTACATTATGTGTGTTTGGAACGGCTATATCTACCAAGTAAGTTGTTCTTGTTTGTTTACCGTGTATTATTATATTCAGATGGTTATTATGGATTGTCCTATCTGTAATGATGGATTAGTTGTAATATAATTTGTTGAATTCTGTCTCTAAAACTGGACCAGGCTTGTATTTATAGTAAGGTATGGTGTCCTTGTGAGTTTGTATAATAATAATTATTATTTTTTATCAGATGTTGTAGTTTGGCTTCACATCTGGTGGTGTGTAAAGCTGCCAGTTTTAGACTGCTAGGCCTAGTATGTTAATGTTAGGGCCATGAAGATCAACATTTAGTCAATGCATCTTGTTTCTTTGTCACTTTCCCACATTTATAAACTCCTCTAAGTGAGGTGTCCCTCTCTGCACCAACATTCATTTCACTAGATGGCACACTATTCCACCAATTGCCAACAGGGCAGAGTGACTCTGAATTAGAATCAGGTTTATTATCACTGGCATATGTCATTAAGCTTGTTTGTGGCAGCAATACAGATCTATACTATAAATTACAATGAGATATATATCATTACAATGATATATGTTGTGCAAAAAGACAGCAAAATTATGAGGTAGTGTTCATGGACAATGAGGAATAAACTGTCCCTAAAATGTTGAATGTGTGTCTTCAAACTTCTGTACCTCCACCCTGATGGTAGCAATGAAAAGAATCAGAATCAGGTTTAATATCATTGGTAAAAGTTGCTGGTGAACACAGCAGGCCAGGCAGCATCTCTAGGAAGAAGTACAGTCGACGTTTTGGGCCAAGACCCTTCATCAGGACTAACTGAAAGAAGAGCTAGTAAGAGACTCTTACTAACTCTTCTTTCAGTTAGTCCTGATGAAGGGTTTCGACCCGAAACGTCAACTGTACCTCCTCCTAGAGATGCTGCCTGGCCTGCTGCGTTCACCAGCAACTTTGATGTGTGTTGCTTGAAATTCCAGCATCTGCAGATTTCCTTGTGTTTGCGTTAATATCATTGGTATACAGTATGTCATGAAATTTGTTGTTTTGTGGCTGCAGTACATTACAATGCATAATAAACTATAAATTACAATAAGAAATATATTTTTAAAAATTAAATAAGTAGTGCAAAAAGAGAGCAAAAAAAATCATACTGAGGTAGTGTATCACAAACACGAGAAAATCTGTAGATGCTGGAGATCCAAAGTAACACACACAGAATGCTGAAGGAACTCAGCAGGCCAGGCAGCATCTATTGACAAAGAGTACAGTTGATGTTTCGAGCCAAAACTCTTCTTCAGGATGAGGAAGAGTCTTGGCCTGAAACATAAACAGTTTACTCTTTTCCATAGATGCTGCCTGGCCTGCTGAGTTCCTCCAGCATTCTGCATGTGTTAAGGTCGTGTACATGGATTCTTGAACCGTTCAGAAATCTGATGGTAGAGGGGAAGAAACTGTTCCTGAATCATTCAGTGTGGGTCTTCAGGCTCCTGTACCTCCTCCCTGATGGCAATAATGAGAAGGGGGCATGTCCTAGGTGGTGGGGGTCCTTAATGAAAGATGAAGTGGTTAAAGCTAGTTTCACATGTCTGTGTGGGGACTGAGGACATGCAGTAACAGCTGAGTGCTGTGCTAACATGTTTTGCTCTCCAGCGTCTGCCTTTTAGGAGACTGAGAGATGACTTATAGAGGTGTACTAAATCATGAGAGTTACAGATACAAGGAACGCACTCGGTCTTTTTCTCAGGGTTGGGAAATCAAGAACTAGAGGGCATAGGTTTAAGGGGGGATGGGAGAGATCTAGTAGTTACTGAAGCATTTTTTTCTTAATACAGAAAGATATATATATTGGAGCCAAAACAGATGGGAGAGATTTTAAATAATTTTTTTGCATCTGTATTTACTCGGGAGACAGAAACAGAGTCTATATAAGTGAGGCAAAGCGGCATCAACTTCATGGACCCTGTACAGATTACAGAGGAGGATGTGTTTGCTGTCCTGAGGCAAATCAGGGTGGATAAATCCCCAGGACCTGACAAGGCATTCTCTTGGACCCAACGGGAGCCAAGTGCAGAAATTGCAGGTGCCCTAGGAGAGATACTTAAATCATCCTTAACGACAGGAGAGGTGCCAGAGGACTGGAGGATAGCCAATGTTTTTCCACTGTTTAAAAAAGGCTCTAAACATAAACCAGGAAATTATAGGCCAGTGAGTCTGACATCAGTTGTGGGAAAATTATTGGAAGGTAAGATACTGGATATGAGTACTTGGACTGAGATGGACTGATTTAAGGTAGTCAAGCAACACACACAAAATGCTGGTGGAACGCAGCAGGCCAGGCAACATCTATAGGAAGAGGTACAGTCGACGTTTCGGGCCAAGACCTTTCGTCAGGAACCCTAATGCTGCTGAGATGTGGACAATATCCAACATGTTGTACAAGAAACAAGGGAGTTAAGGAAAGGGTAAAAACCTGCAGGAGATGTGGAATGGCCAATGAGACCCTGGCCCACATCTCTGGGAGATGCCTGTCCATTAAAAGAAGCCGGATCAAGCGACACAATAAGATCGTAGAAAGGCTGACCTGACGAAGGGTCTCGGCCCGAAACGTCGACTGTACCTCTTCCTGTAGATGCTGCCTGGCCTGCTGTGTTCCACCAGCATTTTGTGTGTGTTGCTTGAATTTCCAGCATCTGCAGATTTCCTCGTGTTTGCATTTTTAAAGATGGTCAACATGGCTTTGTGCATGGTAGGTCATGTCTAACCAATCTTATAGAGCGTCTTGAGGAAGTTACCAGGAAAGTGGATGAAGGCGAGTCAGTAGATGTTGTCTTCATGGACTTCAGCAAGACATTTGACAAGGCCCCACATGGGAGGTTGGTCAAGAAGGTTCAGTCGCTTGACATTCAAGATATGGTAGTAAATTGGATTAACATTGGCTTTGACGGGGAAGCCAGACAGTAGTAGTAGAAGATGGTTGCCTCCCTGACTGGAGGCCTGTGAGTACTGGTGTGCCACAGAGATTGGTGCTGGGTCCATTGTTGTTTGTCATCTATATCAGTGACCTGGATGATAATGTGGTTAACTGGATCAGCAAATTTGAAGATGACACAAGATTGGGGGTGTAGTGGAGAGTGAGGAAGGCTATCATGGCTTGCAGAGGGATCTGCATCAGCTGGAAAAATGGTTTGAAAAATGCCAGATGGAATTTAATGTGGACAAGTGTGAGGTTTTGCACTTTGGGAGGACCAGCCACGGTAGGTTTTACACAGTGAATGGTAGAGCACTGAGGAGTGTGATAGAACAAAGGGATCTGGGAATACAGATCCATAATTCATTGAAAGTGGTGTCAGAGGTAGGTAGAAAGCCTTCATAAATCAAAGTATTGAGTACAGGAGATGGGATGTTATGTTGCACAAGACATTGGTGAGGCCTAATCTGGAGTACTGTGTGCAGTTTTGGTCACCTATCTACAGGAAGGATGTAAACAAGGTTGAAAGAGTACAGAGAAAATTTACAAGGATGTTGCCAGGTCTGGAGAACCTGAGTTATATGGAAAGATTGAATTATTACTTGGAACATAGAAGATTGAGGGGTGATTTTATAGTGGTATACAAAATTATGAGTATAAACAGAGTAAATGCAAGCAGGCTTTTTCCACTGAGGTTGGGTGGGACTGTGACTAGTGGTCATGGGTTAAGGGAGAAAACTGAGAAGTATAAGTGGAACATGAGGGGAAACTTCTTCACTCAGAAGGTCTTGGGAGTGTGGGCTGAGCTGCCGGCACAAGTGCTGCATGTGAGCCCAATTTCAATGTTTAAGAGAAGTTTGGGTAGGTACATGGATGATATGGGTATGGTGGGCTATGGTCCCAGTATAGGTCAATGGGAGTAGACTGTTTAAATAGATTCAGCATGGACAAGATTGGTGAAGAACCTGTTTCTGTGCTGTACTTCTCTATGACTCTATAGAGCAAATGTGAGTAAATTGGGCTAGCCTGGATGGGCATCTTGGACAACATGGAGTAGTTGGGCTGATGGGCCCGTTTTCGCACTGACTGACCTTCATTGATCAAGAGCCTATCAATCTCCGCTTTAAATATACCCAGTGACTTGTCCTCCACAGCTGTATGTGGCAATGAATTCCACAGATTCACCACACTTTGTCTAAAGAAATTCTTCCACTATATGGACTCACCCAATATAGAAAACGTTCACTCCTCATCCGATTTGTTTAAGCCTTTCATTGGTTTCAGTAAAAACCACCCCACCCCTCATTCTTCTAAAATCCAGCGAGTACAGTCCCAGAGCCTTCAAATGCTCCTAATATATTAACCATTTCATTCTTGGAATCATTCATATGAACCTCCTCTGGACCCTTTCCGATGCCAGCACATCTTTTCTTAGATTAAGGGATCAAAACTCTTCACAGTACTCTAAGTGTGATCTGACCAATGCCTTATAAAGCTTTAGTATTACATCCTTGCTTTTATATTCTAGTCCTCTCGAAGTGAATGCTAACATTACATTTTCCTTCCTTATAAGACTAAAAGACCATAAGACATTGGAGCAGAATTAGGCCATTCAGCCCATTGAGTCTGTTCTGCCATTCCATCATGGCTGATCCTGGATCCCATTCAACCCCATACACCTGCCCTCTCACCATATCCCTTGATGCCCCGACAAATCAGGAATCAGCTTCCGCTTTAAATATACCCACGGACTTGGCCTCATCCGCAGTTTGTGGCAGAGGATTCCACAGATTCACCACTCTTTGGCTAAAAAAATTCCTTCTTACTTCTGTTCTAAAAAGTCACCCCTCAATTTAGAGGCTGTGCCCTCTAGTTCTGGATACCACCACCAGAGGAAACATCCTCTCCACATCTACCTTATCTCGTCCTTTCAACATTCAATAGGTTTCAATGAGATCCCCCTGCATTCTTCTAAGTTCCAGTGAGTGCAGCCCCAAAGCTGCCAAGTGCTTCTAATATGTTAACCCTTTCATTCCCAGATTAATCCTCAAGAACCTCTTCTGGACTCTCTGCAACGTCAACACATCCTTTCTGAGAAATGGGGTCCAAATCTGTTGACAATATTCTAAGTGCGGCCTGATTAGTGTTTTTTAAGCTTCAGCATTATCTCCTTGTTTTTTATATTTTATTCCCCTTGAAATAATTGCATTTGCCTTCTTTACCACAGACTCAACCTGTGAATTAACCTTCTGGGAATCTTGCATGAGGACTCCCAAGTCCCTTTACACCTCTGATGTTTGAATTTTCTCTTCATTTAGATAATAGTCTGCACTATTGTTCCTTTTACCAAAATGCATTATCATACATCTCCCAACACTGTATTTCCATCTGCTACTTTTTTGCCCATTCTTCCAATTTGTCTAAGTCCTGCTGCAGTTGCATTGCTTCCTCAGCACCACCTACCCCTCCATCTATCTTTGTGTTATCCGCAAACTTTGCCACAAAGCCATCAATTTCATTATCTAAATCATTGACAAGCAACTTGAAAAGCTGTGGTCCCAATACTGACCCCTGAGAAACACCATGAGTCACCGGCAGCCAACCAACCTTTTATTCCCACTTGCTGCCTCCCGCCTTTCAGCCATTCCGCTATCCATGCCAGTACCTTTCCTGTTGTGCTGTAGGATTTTATCTTGTTAAGCTGCCTCATGAGTGGCACTTTATCAAAAGCCTTTTGAAAATCCAAGTAACTGACATCCTCTGCCTCTCCTTTGTCCATTTTACTTGTTACTTCCTCAAAGAACTCTATCAGATTTGCCAGGCAAGATTTCCTTTGACAGAAACCATGCTGACCTTGACTTATTTTATCATTAGTCTCCAAGTACCCTGAAACCTCATCCTTAATAATAGACTCCAACACTTTCTCAACTGCTGAGGTTAAACTAACTGGCTTATAATTTCCTTTCTTTTGCCTTCCTCCCTTCTTAAAGAGTGGAGTGACATTTGCAATTTTCCAGTCCTCCGGGACCATGCCAGAATCAAGTGATTCTTGAAAAATCATGACCAACATATCTGTTATCTCTTCAGCAACCTCTCTCAGGGCTTTGGAATGTAGTCCATCTGGTCTGGGTGACATGTTCACCTTAAGACCTTTCAGTTTGCCTGGTACTTTTTCCTTTGTAATAACAATGGCACTCACTCCTGCTCCCTGACGCCATGGACCTCTGGTACACTGCTAGTGATTTTCAGAGTGAAATCAGACGCAAAGTACTCAGTCTAGCCTCACTGTCACGTGGCACAGGTAGCAATTCTGAGATCACAAGTCTGAAGGTCCTCACTCCTGTTCTGTGACACTTACAGACCTCTGGCATACAGCTAGTGTCTTCCACATTAAAGATTGAAGCAAAGTATGTAGTAAGTTCATCTGCCAGTTCTTTGTCCCCCATTATTACTTCCCCAGCTTTATTTTCTAGTGGTCCTATGTCACCTCTCACCTCCATTTTATTCTTTATATTATTGAAAAAACTTTTGGTATCCTTTTATATTATCGGCTACTTTACCCTCATATGTCATCGTTTCCCTTATAGCTTTTTTTTGTTGCCTTTTGTTGAATTTTAAAAGCTTCCTAATCATTCAACTTCCCACTCAGTTTTGCTACATTATATTTCTTTTCCTTGGCTTTCATGCAGTCCTTAACTTCCTGTGTCAGCCACGGTTGCCTCGCCCTGCCATTTGAGAACTTCTTCCTCTGTGAGACATATCTATCTTGTGAACTATTGTGAACTATTCCCAGAAACTTCAGCCACCTCTGTTCTGCCATCATCCCCTCCAGTATCCCCCTTCCAATCCACCAGGCAAGCTCCTCTCTCTTGCCTCTGTAATTCCCTTTATTTCATTGTGATACTGATTCCTTACGAATTCCAGAATGTGAGATTTAACTCCAGCCACTGAATGTTTTCCCTTTGATGCCATAATCAAGGTTTGCCAAATCTCCTTGTCTGTTCAATGCTGCCTTGAGGTCTCAGAGAGTCACTTTCTCTTCTCTGGAACCAAAGCTGTAATGGGGTCTGAAGCTAAGTGATCTTGGCAAATACCAAACTTGGCAGTGCTGAAAAAGATTATTCGTGACTAAGTGATGTTTCAAAGTTCAAGGTACATTTATTATACAGTATACAAGCCTGAGACTCGTCTTCCTGCAGACAACGATGAAACAAGGAAACACCATGGAACCTGACCAAAGCAAACATCAAACACTCAACACGCAAAAAGGAACAAATCGTACAAATGGCAAAAAAACATGAGCAGAATACACACAGAATATTAAACATTAAATGGCAGAGTCTTTGAAACAGGAATGTTCAGTTTAGTTCAGTTCAATTCAATTTAGTGCTGTGTCATTTGTTGAATGCAGGCGGAAGAGCCAGTCCGCCCTGACCAAAATTGCACAACATAACCAGAAACCAGAAATACGTACAGCATGAACCGCAGAGCCCAATCCCCAAACCTTGCCTAGAACCCAAGACTCCTGCACCTTTCTCCGGCAGGAGTGAGCACGAGGGAGGGGGAAACTGGTCAAACACAGGCAGGCGGCGCTGAACAATGTCGCTCGCCTTTCCCTTTTGTCCTCATTGATTTCAATCTTATTTGATATCAGTGCTTGGTAGCATAACACATGCTACCAAGCAGCAAATGTCTGTAACTGCAACACTTTATTCTGCATTCTGTTGTTGTTTTACCTTGCCTGACTTCAATGCACTGTTGTAATAAAGTGATCAATATGCAAGGCAAGTGGGACATGTGGCAAAAATAATGTCAAAGTAAAATTTATTATTAAAGTTACCATATATACTTAGAGATTCATTTTCTTGCATGCATTTACAGGAAAATAAAGTAGTACAATGGAATTCACAACAACAACTTGATATAAACATGAACACTACTTACAGACAGTGGCGGGAATTGAACTTGATTGCTGTGCTGTGTACACCACCATGTTGCGGATACACTTATCCTGGTGCTAATTCACTCACTTCCTGCCCATATCCCCATATGTCAGCTCTGTCCTTCAGAACCTGGCCAGCATCACCGTCTGGTATGGAGGCTCCAAAGCACAGGGTCACAAGAGGCTGCAGAGGGTAGTAGACTGAGCCAGTCCATCACAGCCACGGCCTCCCCCACCATTGATGACATCTACATGAGGTGGTGCCTCAAGAAGGCAGAATCCATCACGACCCTGATCATGCTCTCTTCATCAGGAAGGAAGTACAGGATCCTGAAGACCCACAACTCAACATTTTAGGAAGAGCTTCTTCCCCTCTTCCAACAGATTTCTGAATGGTCCATGAACCCATGAACACTACCTCATCATTCCTCTTTTTGCACGATTTATTTTTGTGATTGTCCATGCACTGTACTGCTGCTGCAAAATAAACAACATACTCCATTTTATCCAAACCAGCGATAATAAATCTGATTCTGATTTTGAAGTGGATTGCTCTAAGGGGCTGACTGGGCTGAGAACAGCTTTCGCCAAAGCCTTCTGATTTTATAATGGGAATTACTCAGCTGCATTGGAATCCAGTGTAGATCACAGGAGGACAAAATCTGCTCAGATGTATTATACTTCTGTTTGACATTAGGATTAATTGTACAACTGGGGCCAGTTCAGAAAGGCGTCTAATTTACTTACTTTTTATTCATAGTTATTTTGTAAATAACTATTCTTTGCATTTCTGGTTAGATGCTAACCGTATTTCATTGGCTTTGTATCTGTACGCTGCACAATGACAATAAAGTTGAATCTAATCTAATTGTCAGTAACCCTGGAGTGGCTCTTCTGTCTTAGAAAAGATGTTGCACTGAGGGGGGACAAACTAGGGTAGGACTTTTACAGTGAAGGGTAGGACACTGAGGAGTGAAGTGGAATAGAAAGACGCAGGAATACAGATCCATAATGCCTTGAAACTCGTGTCATAGGTACATAAATAGAGTTGTAAAGAGTACTTTTGCCACATTGGCTTTCATAAATCTAAGTACTGAGTACAGGAGTTGGGATGTTGAATTTGTACAAGATGTTGGTGAGGTCACATTTGAGTGTTGTGTGCAGTTTTGGTCACCTACCTGTAGGAAAGGTATCAATAATTTTGTAAACATGTTGCTGGGATTTGAGGACCTCAGTTATAAGGAAAGGATCAATAGGTTAGGACTTTGTTTCCTAGAGCATAGGAGAATGACAGAGGTACACAAAATTATGAGGGGTATAGATAGGGTAAGTGCAAGGAGGCTTTTTCACTGAGGTTGTGTGAGAGTAGAACTAGGTTAAAGGTTAAGGGTGAAAGGTGAAATATTTAAGGAGGACGTGAGAGGGAACTTCTTTAGAGGAGTTGAGAGTGTGGAGCAGGCTGCCTGTGTGAAGGTGGCTTTAAGGAGCATCTTTAAAGAGGAAGGAGAGCTGGAGAGGTTGGTGGGAGTTTCAAGCCTTTGCAGCTGAAGGTTCAAAATGAAATGATTACCACAGTGTGGAACAGATGGCCAGAGTGGGAGGAATACATAGTTCTCAGACTGTGTGAGGCTTAAGGAGGCGGATGAAACTAAAGAGAGAATTTAGAAAGAACAACATTGCTTATCTGGGAGCCAGTGTCAATTAGCATGTTCAGGCCATAATGGGAAATGGTTAAAAAACACATAAAATAGTAGAAACACTCAGCAAGATGGCCAGCATCTGTGGAGAGAGAAACAGGGCTATTGTTCCAGCTTGATGACCTTACATCAGAACAAAGACTTTGGAAGCAAAGTAAATTTAAATCTGCAGAGAAAAGGGAAAAGGTGAAAGGAATAAGGAATGAAAAAAACTTCAGCTTTCTAGACTTACCATTGAATTCACCAATTCCAGCCTAGTAACTCAATTACACCATTCAGTTATTTTTATATTTCTTTCCCAATCTGCTTTCACATTCTGCGTCCTTTATTTGTAACCTTCAGCTAAGCCTTCATTCTTAAGCCACCTTCACCAATTGTTCCATTCAACACCTTGTCCTCTGCCCTAGGCAAACCTCTGCTCTCTTACTCCTGTCTGTTCACTTTCTCCTCCTCTGCAACCTTAATCTTTTTACTACCATCTCTCCCCATTATGATTCCAGCTCACTGATATACAACGAATCTCAGGGTTGTATACTGCATGTATACTTTGATAATAAATGCACTTTACTCTGAATCTTTGAAAACTTCAGTTTGCTTCTCTTTCCACAGACTCTCCCTGCTCTTCTGAATATTTCCGGCAATTTCTCTTTGTTTCATAAGCAGCAGTTAGAACATAGAATCAGAATCAGGTTTATTATCAGATGCATGTATTAACTTAGCAGCAACAATACAATGCCATACATGATAATAGAGAAAGAAAAAAGATCAACAAGTAAATCAATTACAGTAAATATATATGTATATTAAATAGATTAAAATAGTGCAAAAACAAAAGTAATATACATTTTTAAAAGGTGAGGTGGTGTTCACAGGTTCAATGCCCATTCGGGAATTGTACGACAGAGGGGAAGAAGCTGTTCCTGAATCACTGAGTGTGTGCCTTCAGGCCTCTGTACCCCCTTCCCAATAGCAACAATGAGAAGAGGACGTGCCCTGAGTGGTGGGGGTCCTTAATAATAGACACCACCTTTCTGAAGCACTGCCACTTGAAGATGTCTTGGATACTATGGAGGCTAGTACCCAAGATGGAGCTGACTAACTTTACAACTTTCTGTAGTTTCTTTCAGTCGTGCAGTAGCCTCCCCCGCCCCCGCACCACTATACCAGACAGTAATGCAGTCTGTCAGAATGTTCTCCACAGTATATCTATGGAAGTTTTTGAGTGTTTTAGGCGACAAACCAAATCCCTTTGAACTCCTAATGAAACATAGCCACTGTCTTGCCTTCCTTATAGCTGCATCGATATGCTGGGACCAGGTTAGATCCTCAGAGATCGTGATACCCAGGAACTTGAAACTGCTCACTCTCTCCACTTCTGATCCCTCTATGTCATAGAGTAAAACAAGGGAACACGAATGTTTATAAATTACCTGGTTATTATACAGTGAATTGTGTGAAGAAAACACAGCCTACAGATCCCATTCTACAACACTTTTCTCTAAAGATCCAAAGTTATCATGACATAATAATATAAATGAGGAAGGCTTGTTATATTTTTAAACTTATTTCTGCGTCACATTTTCCCTAATGTTTTGCCTCTGGTTCCACCAGAACAACTTGTACCTTTTAAAAAATTAACTCATCCTAAATTTACTTCTTAATTGCTAGCCTTCCATTCCCTTACTCAATACTTCAGTACTCCAACACCCATACAAGACCTGTTGCAAGGAAGATTTCATCTCCAATCCATAAAATAATTATGGTAGGTAACAGTTTAATGTTATTACAACCAGTGCCAGTGATCTGGGTTCAATTCCCACTGTTGTCTGTAAGGAGTTTGTACATTCTCCCATGATCATAAGAATTTCCTCTGGGTCCCACATCCCAAAGACATGGGGTAGTTATTCATATGGGTGTAATTGGGCAGTGCGGGCTCACTGGGATGGAGTGGCCTGTTACCACACTATATCTCTAAATAAATGAAAATTATACTCTTGTATACCTACATACCTCCCCTATTGGAGTCATAGGGTCAGAGAGCACTATAGCACAGGCCCTTCAGCCCATCTAGTTCTTACCAAATTGTTATTCTCCCTATCCCATTGACCCCCACCTGGATCATAGCCCTCTGCACCCCTCCTTATCTAAACTTCTTTTAAATGTTTGGGCACGTGGCCAAGTGGTTAAGGCATTGGACTAGCGACCTGAAGGTCGTGAGTTCGAGCCCCAGCCGAGGCAACGTGTTGTGTCCTTGAGCAAGGCACTTAATCACACATTGCTCTGCGACGACACTGGTGCCAAGCTGTATGGGTCCTAATGCCCTTCCCTTGGACAACATCAGTGTCGTGGAGAGGGGAGACTTGCAGCATTGGCAACTGCCAGTCTTCCATACAACCTCACCCAGGCCTGCGCCCTGGAGAGTGATGACTTTTCAGGCGCAGATCCATGGTCTCGCAAGGCTAATGGATGCCTACATTTTAAATGTTGAAATCAAACTTGCATCCACTACTTCCACTGGCAGCCCAGTCCACACTCTCACCATCCTCTGAGTGAAGAAATTATCCTTCTGGGTCCCCTTAAATATTTTACCTGAAGGGTCTGTGGTTAATTGGGCAGTTCAGGCTTGTGGTATTCTCTAAATAAATAAAAATAATTTCTCATCAGGTAAAAACGCAGCCTTCTGAAAACTGAGTGATCTGCCTGCCTCCCAGTAGATGGTGCCAGAGGCTTAGTGCCAGGATTGATCGGGTGATTGCTTATAGAGGGGAAATCATTGTAAATGGCAACTTAATTGTTTCAGTTGTTTTTTTAAAATCCCTTTCTGTTTTCTCCTGAAGCCCTCTATTCCCCTGTTAGTGTCGGCGGTCCACCATCAACATACCTCCAGTGAGTGGATATTGTTTTAGCTAATTCAGCTGACAGCAACACAGAGATTCTAACTGGGCCAGACTAACCATCTAGGGACATGAGACCAAATTCCACCAAGACATTTGTAATATTTAAATTTAAATTAATAATGCAAATGAAAAAGGTAAGTCCAGACAATTGGTAATAGCAATGACAAAATGGCCAGTTTGACATACAGACCTATCATGTTTACCTATTCCCTCAGGAGCCATCACTATCTGGTTTGGTACAGTATCCTCTCACAATACACAAAGACTACAGCGAACTCTCAGGTCAGCAGAAAAGGTCATTGACTGCAGACTACCATCACTGCAGGACGTGTATGTGTTCAGGACAAAGAAGTGGGCAGGAAAAATCATTACAGACACTGCACACCCTGCAAACTGTCTTTTCCAAAAGCTCCCTTCTGGAGAGTGCTTAGAGCTATTAAAACAAAAACTTTACGCCGCCTTAAAGTTTCTTCCTGCAGGCAGTTAATCTGATCAACCAGTCTAGATAGCTCCCCACACCCCCATCTAACACCCCTATCTATCACCCCCATCACTGCACTACACTGCAAACACTTCTTATAAAGCTGCTTACATTGTCAATACATGCTGCAGCTTATGTATTTACAGTGACTATAAAAAGTGTTCCCCCCCCCACCCCCCGGAGGTTTTCATGTTTTATTGTTTCACTGCATTGAATCACAGTGGATTTAATTTGGCTCTTTTGATACTGATCAACAGAAAAGACTCTTCCGTATCAAAGTCAAAACAAATTTCTACAAATTGGTCTAAATTTATTACAATTATTAAACACAAAATAATTGATTGCATAATTACTCACCCCCTTCAAGTCAGTATTTGGTAGATGCACCTTTGGCTACAATTATAGCCTTGAGTCTGTGTGGATATGTCTCAAATTAGCTTTACACATCTGGACACTGCAAATTTTCCCCATTTCCCCATAGTTCTTTACAAAACTGCTCAAGCTCTGTTAGATTGTATGGGGATCGTGACTGAACAGCCCCTTCAAGTCCAGCCACAAATTCTCAATTGGATTGAGGTCTGGACTCTCTGACTTGGCCACTCCAGGACATTAACTTTGTTGTTTTTAAGCCATTCCTGTTTAGCTTTGGCTTTATGCTTGGAGTCATTGTCTTGCTGGAAAACAAACCTTCTCCCAAGTTGCAGTTCTCTTGCAGAGTGCATCAGGTTTTCCTCCAGGATTTCCCTGTATTTTGCTGCATTCATTATACCCTCTACCTTCACAAGCCTTCCAGGGCCTGCTGCAGTGAAGCATCCCCACAGCATGATGCAGCCACCACCATGCTTCATGGTAGTAATGGTGCGTATTTGATGATGTGCAGTGTTATAGCGTTTAGTCTGATGACCACAAAGCTCAATTATAGTTTCATCAGACCTTACAACCTTCTTCCAGCTGACTTCAGAGTCTCCCACATACCTTCTGGTAAACTCTAGCCGAGATTTCATGGGAGTTTTTTTTTCAACAGTGGCTTTCTCTTTGCCACTTTTCCATAAAGCTGCGACTGGTGAAGCACCCAGGCAACAGTTGTTGTATGCGCAGTCTCTCCCATCTCAGCCACTGAAGCTTGTAACTCCACCAGAGTTGTCATAGGTCTCTTGGTGACCTCTCTCAGTAGTCCCCGTCTTGCACAGTCATTCACTTTTTGAGGATGGCCTACTCTAGGCAGATTTACAGCTGTGCCATGTTCTTTCTATTTCTTGATGATTGACGTAACTGTACTCCAAGGGATATTCATAGTAGTCATAGTCATACTTCATTGATCCTGGGAGAAATTGGTTTTCGTTACAGTTGCACCATAAATAATAAATGGTAATAGAACCATAAATAGTTAAATAGTAATATGTAAATTATGCCAGTAAATTATGAAATAAGTCCAGGCCAGCCTATCGGCTCAGGGTGTCTGACCCTCCAAGGGAGGAGTTGTAAAGTTTGATGGCCACAGGCAGGAATGACTTCCTATGACGCTCTGTGCTGCATCTCGGTGGAATGAGTCTCTGGCTGAATGTACTCCTGTGCCCACCCAGTACATTATGTAGTGGATGGGAAACATTGACCAAGATGGCATACACCTTAGACAGCATCCTCTTTTCAGACACCACCGTGAGAGAGTCCAGTCCCATCCCCCCCATCACTGGCCTTACGAATGAGTTTGTTGATTCTGTTGGTGTCTGCTACCCTCAGCCTGCTGCCCCAGCACACAACAGCAAACGTGATAGCACTGGCCACCACAGACTCGTAGAACGTCCTCAGCATCGTCCGGCAGATGTTAAAGGACCTCAGTCCCCTCAGGAAATAGAGACGGCTCTGACTCTTCTTGTAGACAGCCTTGGTGTTCTTTGACCAGTACAGTTTATTGTCAATTCGTATCCCCAGGTATTTGTAATCCTTCACCATGTCCACACTGACCCCCTGGATGGAAACAGGGGTCACCGGTACCTTAGCTCTCCTCAGGTCTACCACCAGCTCCTTAGTCTTCAATGACTTGGAAATTTTCTTGTATCCCCTTCCTGACTTGCGCTTTCAAATAACCTTTTCACAGAGTTGCTTGGAGTATTCTTTTGTCTTCATGGTGTAGTTTTTGCCAGGGTACTGACTCACCAGCAGTTGGACCTTCCAGATACAGGTGTATTTTTACTACAATCAATTGAAACATCTTCACTGCACATGCTGATCTCCATTTAACTAATTATGTGACTTCTAAAACCAATTGGCTACACCAGTGATGATTTGGTATGTCATATTAAAGGGGGTGAATACTTAACACAATCAATTATTTTGTGTTTTATAGTTGTAATTAATTTAGTTCACTTTGCAGAGATCTGTTTTCAGTTTGACACAAAAGAATCTGTTTCTGTTGATCAGTGTCAGAAAAGCCAAATTAAATCCACTGTGGTTCAATGTTGTAAAACAATAAAACATGAAAACTTCCAAGGTGGGGGGGGTGAATACTTTCTATTGGCCCACTATGCACCTTTAGGTCATAGGTTAAGGGTAAAGGGTGAAATATTACAAGGGAATTTGAGGGGTACTTTTTCACTCAGAAGGTGGCGCAAGCGTGGAATGAGCTGCCAGTGGAAGTACATAGTCGGGAGGGGTTTGGAGGGCAATGGTCCAGGTGTGAACCTATGAGACAAGGCAGAATGATAGTTCAGCATCAGCTCATCATCATCATTATGCACCATGTTGTATGATGTGGGTGATCATGGTCTTAGACCATGATTGTTCTTGGCAAATTTTTCTAAAGAAGTGACTTGCCATTGCCTTCTTCTGAGCAGTATCTTTACAAGATATGACCTTGATCGGGGGTGGGGGGGAGGGTTTGCTGCCAGCCATTGTCAATGCTGTTCAGAGATTGTCTGTCTGACGTCAGTGGGCGCTAAACCAGGAGGTGTGGTATGCACCAGCTGCTCATACGACCATCCATCACCTGCTCCCATGGCTTCATGTGACCCTGATTTCTACACCTTGCCCAAGGGTGACCTGCAGGCTAGCGGAAGGAAGGAGCACCTTACACCTCCTTTGGTAAAAGCGTATCTCCACCCTACCACCCAGTTTCAATGTACTTGTGACAATAAAGCTAATCTTTAAAAAAAGTTAATACTTTCCGTAGAACTTCAAAAAAATATTGTAACCTAATAAAATAAGACCCTTGTTGAAGGATTCTATTTGAAATATCTTGTTCATATTTCTAATGTCTCTCCACCCCGCCATGAACTAGATGGGCTAAATAGCCTTTTCTGTGTTGTAATGCTCTGACTCAATGAATAGCAGCAGTTGTCAATTGTAGAATTTCCTCCCTGCATCTTAACACCTTCTCCCCTGCTATCTCCTCTTCAAAACAACCCTTAAGTTCAGTTCTGTACTCAATAGTAGATGTATTGTCTGATTGCGACCCACTGCAACAGCTAGTGTGGTTACCCCACCCCACCTTTCCCCTGGGGAACAGGATACTGCTAGTAAGCCCAGCGTTTATGACTTGTCCCTCTGTCCTTGAATCAAGTGGTTTGCTAGACCATTTCAGAGAGATGTACAGGGCCAACTGTACAGGTGGGTCTGGAGTCCCATACTTGCCTGTAATAAAGTTAAACTTCCTCACCTCAGGGATCAAATTGGAATTTAGAAGATTGAGGGGGGATCTTATTGAAACGTATAAAATCCTAAAGGGATTGGACAGGCTAGATGCAGGAAGATTGTTCCTGATGTTGGGGAAGTCCAGAACGAGGGGTCACAGTTGGAGGATAAAGGGGAAGCCTTTTAGGACCGAGATGAGGAAAAACTTCTTCACACAGAGAGTGGTGAATCTGTGGAATTCTCTGCCACAGGAAACAGTTGAGGCCAGTTCATTGGCTATATTTAAGAGGGAGTTAGATATGGCCCTTGTGGCTAAAGGAATCAGAGGGTATGGAGAGAAGGCAGGTACAGGGTTCTGAGTTGGATGATCAGCCATGATCATACTGAATGGTGGTGCAGGCTCGAAGGGCCGAATGGCCTACTCCTGCACCTATTTTCTATGTTTCTATGTTTCTACCAAAAATCAACAATCAACTTTATTTGCCATATACATTTACATGTATTAGAACTTTGTTGTGATGTGTTGGTCAGGGTGCGACATGCAACAAAGAGCAACATTCAACAATTATAGAGAATAAAGAATTATATAAAAATAAAGTTATAAGTTAAAGTATAGATATGGAATAAAATGTGCATAAATACATAAATACCAATATGTATTTACAATGTAAATAACAGTGATTTAAAGTGCTTGCCGTGCAGTGCAGTGACAAGGTAACCGTCAGGGTGGTATGGTAGTGTAGCTGTTAGCAAAGAGCATTACAGCACTTGTGATCGCGGTATGATTCCCGCCGTTGTCTCTAAGAAGTTTGTTTGTTCTCTCCGTGATCACGTGGCTTTCCTCAGTGTGCTCGGGTTTCCTCCCACATTCCAAAGACATACTGGTTAAGGTTAGTAAGTTGTGGGCGTGCTATGTTGGCGGCCAAAACACTTGCAGGAATCTCCTTCTTCTTCAGCCCTTTACCTTTTTGCTCCTATCATCACCCAGCTTCTCACTTCACCCACCTACTCCCTCACCTGGTTTCACCTCTCACCTGCCAGCTGTTCCCCTGCCCCTAGCTTCCTATTTTGAATCCTTCCCCCTTCCTTTCCAGTCCTGATGAAAGATCTCGGCCCAAGATGTTGACTCTTTTTTTTCCCTCCATAGATGCTGCTTGATCTGCTGAGTTCCTCCAGCATTTTGTGTGTGTTGCATTTTAGGATTTTTCCATATACTGGCACAGGAGATCCCCTCTATTCTCCTTCACCTCACCCTTGTCAACATACCTGCCAACTGGTTGCCCCTCTGTATTTATTCAGGTCATCCTTAAGTATCCTTAGTCCAAACTGCTCTCTCTGGTAGCACGTTCCAGAACCACTCTCTGAGATTGTGCTTTCAATTTCACTTCCCAAACCTGAATGTTTACACAAATGGTAAGCAGTAGCGGTAGGGTGTCTTTAGAACCATAATACATAGGAACAGAATTATGCCATTTGTAGACATCCCACCCTGCAAAAACTCATTTCAGGGAGATAGCACGACCACCCCCGCAACCCCATATCCTCTCTCCCAGTCAACCTCCAAGGGTGTATGTATTGAAACTATTTACACACACACACACACACACACACACACACACACACACACACACACACACACACACACACATACACACACACATACACACATATATATATTCCTTGTTGAGTATTTTGTTGGCAGTCTCAATGCTAATAGCTAAAAATGCATTTGTTGCCCCATGGCCAAATGGTTAAGGCATTTGTCTAGTGATCTGAAGGTCGCTAGTTCAAGCCTTGGCTGAGGTAGCGTGTTGTGTCCTTGAGCAAGGCACTTAACCACACATTGCTCTGCGACAACACCGGTGCCAAGCTGTATGGGTCCTAATGCCCTTCTCTTGTACAACATCGGTGTCGTGGAGAGGGGAGACTTGCAGCATGGGCAACTGCTGGTCTTCCATACAATCTTGCCCAGGCCTGTGCCCTGGAAACCTTCCAAAGCGCAAATCCATGGTCTCACGAGACTAACGGATGCCTATAAATGCAAATAGCTTTTCTATTTCTTTTGCAAACTTTCCTTGTACTGTGATGTGGCTTGCTTGGCAGATTTGACCATTTTGTCGGAAGTCTCAACCTCATAGCAGTCTGTGTCAATGAATTTGTTAATTTTGCAAGACATCAGATTCACAAGTGTTTTCTGAGACAGCTGACTTCTGAATTCTGTCTTAATGTGACGCATCATGCTGAATACCCTTTCTACATCACAATTGGAATTTGGCAGCACCAAAAGCAGCTTCATCAACTGGCGGAGCTCTTTGAATCTCAACTTATCATGGAGTCATTGAGTCTTTTTTTTTATTCTATTACAACTTTGAGCAAGTCTACAGGGAGTTTTGCCTCATCACATAGGACATTAATAGAGTAGCTCCTTAGCAGCTAGCCAGCTAGTTTAAATAATGTTGGCTATGCTAATGAACAAATGACACCTGTTAAACTCACCTCAACATGTCTTTTACAGTCTTAACCCACCATGGGCAATAGAAAGGTCACTGTTTCAAACAGTGCAGTGAGCAACACTGTCATTATTTTTGACCCCAATTAGGCAGGGGTACACGTTAGTGTAGTCTGGGGTGAAGTATGTTTTATTTTTTTTTTTTGCAACACTCTGCCATGGCGCTGCAGGACACTAAACTTAACTGATGGACAATGAAAGAGAGAGAGAGAGGTAGACTGTAAAGCCCACCCACAGAGAAAACTGATAGGTCTACTTAGCACAAAGAGAGACCAATCAGGATGCTCGCTCTGTCACTCTCTCGCTACCTCTGTCACTCGCTCTCTCTGTCTCTCTGTCTCTCTCTCTCGCTCTCAAAAAATCGATTTCCAGGATATTGTATATAATTTGCGGGCGTCAGGGAGCCACTATCAATATGCGGGAGACTCCTGGAACTTCCGGGAGAGGTGGGATGTCTGCATTTGGCCCATCGAGTCTGCTCTGCCATTCTATCATGGCTGCTCCATTTCCCTCTCAACCCCAATCTCCTGCCTTCTCCCCGTAACCTTGCACACCTAAACTAATTTAGAACCTATCACCCTCCATCTTAAATGTTGCCAGTCAGCATAGGACATAGGAGCAGAATTAGGCCATTCAGCGTACTGAGTCTGCTCTGCCATTCCATCATAACTGATGTATATTCCCTCTCAATCCCATTCTCCTGGCTTTTTCCCAGAACCATTGATGCCCTGTCTAATGAAGAACCTACCAACCTCTGCTTTAAATATACCCAATGATTTGGCCTCTACAGCCGCCTGTGGCGACAAATCCCACGGATTCACCACCCTCTGGCCAAAGAAATTTCTCTTCATCTCTGTTCTAAATGGACATCCCTCTATTTTGAGGCCGTGCCTTCTGGTTCTAGATTCCCCCACCATCCGCTATATCGAGGACTGTGTGGAATGTGTGGCGAGGGGGAGCGACGGTTTGCTCTGTATATTGTACTGCCCTGGCTTGCATATCACGTAGACAGCTGGGATGCAGCATCCATGGTCAAACCTGACAAATGGAAGGCCTTAAACCCTCAAGCAGCGGTGATTCCAACACTGGCGTCTGAACACCATCACATCCCACCATTTCTCCATCGGTGTGACGAGTGCTAACAAACACGAGAAAGTCCGAGATCCTTCATCAGGACAGGAGAAAAAGGTGAAAAGTCAGAGTAAGAAGGTGGGGGGATGGCAGAAGGGGGCAGGTGATAGGTGAGACCAGGAGAGAAGGAGTGGGTGAAGTAAAGAGCTGAGATGTCGATTGGTGAAAGGAATAAAAGGCTGGAGAAGGAGGAATCTAATAGGAGGGGACAGAAGACCATGGAAGAAAGTGAAAGACAAGGAGCACCACCTCTGGTGCTGATCTCTGACTTATGCTCTTTCTTTAGGGAGTTATATATGGCTCTTGTGACTAAAGGGATCAGGGGGTATGGAGGGAAGGCTGGTGCAGGGTTCTGAGTTGGATGATCAACCATGATCATACTGATTGGCGGTGCAGGCTCGAAGGGCCGAAAGGCCTACTCCTGCACCTATTTTCTATGTTTCTATGTTTCCAGTCCTGAGGGTTTTTGGCCTGAAACATCGACTGGTTACTCTTTTCCATGGATGCTGCCTGGCCGGCTGAGTTCCTCCGGCATTTTGTGTGTGTTGTTGATGAGCGTTAACCCAGGTTCCCTGTTGAGTTTTGCTTGTTGTTCAGCTGACTGTCACCTGGCACCACCTGATTCTAACCTGAGTAATGAGTCTACAATGCAGTATTTATCAGAGGCCTTTTGTAAGAATAAATACATTATGTACACTGCATTAGTCTTATCTACACTTCAGTTGCATCCTCAAAGAATTTAATTAGATTAGTCAAGCAGGCTCTTCCTTTTTGAAAGCTGTGCTGACTGTTTTTCATAAAAAGCTGGAGGAACTCACCAGGTCAGGCAGCATCTACGGAGAGGAACAACAGTTATTCTTTTCGACTGGGGAGTCTCTATCATGAATCCTCCTGTTGCTCTGGATTTCCAAAACCTGCAGAAATTCTTGCTTATGACTATTCCTATTTTAGTTTTAGTTTCCAGATGCTTTGATACAGTTACATCTTTGATAATGACTCTCTCATTTCTTACTACTGACATTAAGTTAATTGGCCTGTAGTTCCCTTGACCAAAATCGAAGTCAAGTTATTATCAAACTACCTATCCGTCCCCACATGCTACCCAGATTCATTTGCTTGCGGGCATTCACACTAGAACAAAGAAATACAATGGAATCAATGAAAAACTACACACAAAAACTGACAACCAACCAATATACCTACAAAAAACAACTATAAATGAATAATAATGAGAACATGAGTTATCGAGCTCTTGAAAGGTTCTGTAGGTTGTGGAGTCAGTTCAGTGTTGGGTGAATGAAGTTATCCACACTGATTCAGGAGCCTGATGGTTGAAGGGTAATAATTTGTTCCTGAACCAAGTGGTGTGGGGCATAAGGTTGCTGTAGCTCCTTCCCAATGGCAGCAGTGAGAAGAGAGAATGGCCTGGGGTTCCTTGATGCTAGGGCGCCATGGTAGTGTAGCGGTTAATGTAACGCTATTACAGCTCAAGGCTTCGGCATTCAGAGTTCAATTCTGATGTTGTATGTAAGGTGTCTCTACGTCCTCCCCGTGGAATGCCTGGGTTTTCTCTGGGTGCTCCATTTCCTCCCGCGGTCCAAAGATGTACCGGTTAGTAAGTTAATTGGACATTGTAAATTGTCCCGTGATTAGGCTAGGTTAAATAGGCGGGTTGCTAGCGGTGCGGCGCAAAGGGCCAGAAGGGCCTGTTCGGTGATGTATGTCAAAATAAAGTAAAATTAGTAAATGATAGATGCAACTTTCCTGAGGCAGTGCCCTGTGTAAGTGTGTGCAATGGCAGGGAGGGCTTTTCCTGTGATGTATTCACCACCCTCTCTTTCTCCCTTTCTAGACAGAGTGATCCCATTAGCTGCACACAGTAATGCTGCTCATTTTTTAGTGAATATATATGCATACACTTGGTAGTGCCTCACTATTTCTTCCTTAATTACTGTCATTATGTCCAGATGCAATTCTTGGCAAGTTTGATTCGTTCATCAGTTATCTTCTCCCTTTGTCTGAAATGTCTTTATATCTTCATTGATCTCTTCTAATGTCATACTTGCCAGCTTAGTCTCTCTAGTAAATGCCAATTATTTAATATTTCTGCCATTCATTAATAGTGACTTTCGGAATCAGTTTGAAATTTATTGTTTTCTGGCAGCAGTAATGCATAAAGACAAAAAAAATGACAGTCATAGAGTCATAGAAAAGTACAGCACAGAAATAGGCCCTTCAGTCCATCTAGTCCATGCCGAACCATTTAAATTGCCTAATCCCATCGACCTGCACCGGGACCATAACCCTCCGTACTGCTACCATCCATGTACCTATCCTAACTTCTTTTAAACTTTCCAATCGAGCTCATATGCACCACTTGCACTGGCAGTTCATTCCACAATCTCACGACCCTGTGAGACCTCTAGTTGTAGTCCCACCCAACCTCAGTGGAAAAACAAGCAACACACATCAAAGTTGGTGGTGAACGCAGCAGGCCAGGCAGCATCTCTAGGAAGAGGTACAGTCGACGTTTCAGGCCGAGACCCTTCGTCAGGACTAACTGAAGAAAGAGCTAGTAAGAGATTTAAAAGCGGGAGGGGGAGGGGGAGATAAATGATAGGAGAAGACAGGAGGGAGAGGGATGAAGCCAAGAGCTGGACAGTTGATTGGCAAAAGGGATATGAGAGGATCATGGGACAGGAGGCTCAGGGAGAAGGAAAAGAGGGAGGGGGGGGGAAAGCCCAGAGGATGGGCAAGGGGTATAGTCAGAGGGACAGAGGGAGAAAAAGGAGAGAGAGGGAAAGAATGTGTGTATATAAATAACGGATGGGGTACGAGGGGGAGGTGGGGCATTAGCGGAAGTTAGAGAAGTCAATGTTCATGCCATCAGGTTGGAGGCTACCCAGACGGAATATAAGGTGTTGTTCCTCCAACCTGAATGTGGCTTCATCTTTACAGTAGAGGAGGCCGTGGATAGACATGTCAGAATGGGAATGGGAATGTGTTTGCACAGTGGAAAAAGCCTGCTTGCATTTACCCTATCTATACTTAATTTTGTATACCTCTATCAAATCTCCTCTCAGTCTTCTACGTTCCAAGGAATAAATTCTTAATCTATTCAATCTTTCCTTATAACTCATGTCCTCCAGACCTGGCAAAATTCTTGTAAATTTTCTCTGTACCCTTTCAACCTTATTTACATTTTTCCTGTAGGTAGGTGACCAAAACTGCACACAATATTCCAAATTAAGCCTCACCAATGTCTTATACAACTTCAACGTAACATCCCATCTCCTGTACTCAATACTTTGTTTTATGAAGGCCAATGTTCCAAAAGCTTTTTTTTACGACCCTATCGACCTGTGACACCACTTTCAATGAATTATGGACCTGTATTCCCAGATCCCTTTGTTATACCACACTCACTCAGCATGTTAGCTCCGAAGTTTTGTCAGCACATCCAGGTGAGCACTCGTGGAGATAACACACTTGACCACTGCTACACTCACTTCCGCACCACTTACAAAGCTCTCCTTCACCCAGCTTTTGGAAAATCTGATCACTCTTTGATCCTGCTTTTGCCAACGTACAGGCAGAAGCTGAAACAAGAGATGGCCGTAATTAAAACCGTCCACTGTTGGTCTGACCAATCAGTCTCCATGTTACAGGACTGCTTCAATGACATCGACTGGAATGTCTTCCATGATGAGGATGTCTCTGAGTTCACGGATGGAGTCATGTGCTTCATCTGGAAGTGCATCGATGATGTTGTCCCCCAGAGGTCGGTCAGGGTCTTCCTGAACTGGAAACCCTGGATCAATAATTCCATGCGAGCAGCACTTACCGTGCAACATAAACCTTACATTGCTAGCAATCAGCAGGAGCTCAAGAAAAGCAACTAAGATCTGCACAAAGCAATCAAGGTTGCGAAACAATAATACAGGGACAAGATTGAGTCAAGCTTCACAACGAATAGCACACGTGACTTGTGGAGGGGATTGCATACCATCGCAGACTTCAAAGCCAAACAGTGGTGCCGCCAACACCGTGGCCTCTCTCCCAGATGAGCTCAATCGCTTTTATGCTCGGTTTGATGTAGCTAACTCTGAGCCTCCGAGGAAAGCCACCACTACAACCTGCAACCTGGCCATCTCTGAGGCTGAGGTACGTAGATGTTTCCAACAACTGGACA
Organism: Mobula birostris; assembly: GCF_030028105.1. NCBI lineage: Eukaryota > Metazoa > Chordata > Chondrichthyes > Myliobatiformes > Myliobatidae > Mobula > Mobula birostris. The sequence goes on along the minus strand of NC_092385.1, from coordinate 4,593,362 downwards.
GTCGCAAGGCTGCAGGACCGGACGGCATCCCAGGGCGAGTACTTAGAATGCTGCAGTACAACTGGCAGGTGTGTTTACTGACATTTTTAATCTCTCCCTCTCCCAGTGTAGAGTACCCTCCTGCTTCAAATTTTCCACCATTGTCCCTGTACCAAAAAGACCAAGGTAACATGCCTGAATGACTGGCATCCTGTCACACTCACCTCAATAATAAGCAAATGCTTTGAGAGGCTGGTCAAGGATTACATCTGCAGCATGCTACCACCCAAACTGGATACCCTACAATTCACCTACCGATATAATCGATCGATAGATGACGCAATAGCCACAGCTCTATACACTATCCTACACATCTGGAGAAGAAGGATACTTATGTGAGAATGTTGTCCTTGGACTACAGATCAGCATTCAAGACCATAATTCTACCCAGGCTCGACAGGAAGCTGAGCGACCTCGGCCTTCACCCTGCCTGGTACAGCTGGATTCTGGACTTCCTGTCAGATCGCCAGCAGGTGGTAAGAGTGGGCTCCCTCACCTCCACCTCTCTGACTCTCAACACAGGACCCCCTCAGGGCTGTATTCTAAGTCCTCTCCTTTACTCTCTGTGTACCTGTGACTGTGTCACCACCCGCAGCTCTAATCTGCTAATCATATTTACCAACATCATTACGTTGATTGGCCTAATCTCAAACAATAATGAGGTGGCCTACAGGGAAGAAGTCATCTCTCTGACACAGAGGTGTCAAGAAAACAACCTCTTCCTCAATGTCTCATAAACAAAGGAGCTGGTTGTGGACTACAGGAGGAATGGAAAGAGCATAGCCCCTATTGACATCAATGGATCCGGGGTTGAGAGGGTAAACAGTTTTTAAGTTCCTCGACATCCACATCACCGAGGACCTCACGTGGTCTACACACCAGCTGTGTGGTGAAAAAGGCACATCAGCGCCTCTTTCACCTCAGATGGTTGAAGAAGTTTGCTATGGACCCCAGATCCTAAGAATTTTCTACAGGGGCACAATTGAGAGCATCTTGACTGGCTGCATCACTGCCTTTTATGGGAACTGTACCTCCCTTAATCGTAAGATTCTACAGAGAATGGTGCAGACAGCCCAGCGCATCTGTAGTTGTGAACATTCCATGATTCAGGACATTTACAAAGGCAAGTGTGAGAAAAGGGCCCGAAGGATCATTGGGGACCTGAGTCACCCCAACCACAAACTGTTCCAGCTGCTACCATCTGGGAAACAGTACCGCAGCATAAAAGCCAGGACCAACAGGCTCTCGGACAGCTTCTTCCACCAGGCTATCAGACTGATTAACTCACGCTGATTTGAGTGTATTTCTATGTTACATTGACTGTTCTATTTATTACAAATTTTTATAAATTACTATGATTGCACATTGCACATTTAGACGGATTCATAACGTAAAGATTTTTACTCGTCATGTATGTGAAGGATGTAAGAAATAAAGTCAATTCAATTCAATTCAATCTATCAGTGTAAAAGCATAAAAATTACTATAAATTACAAAATAAAGAGTGCAAATAAAAAGAGAAAACAAGTTGAGGTTGATGGACTGTTCGGAAATCAGATGGCAGAGGGGAGAAGAAGCCGTTTCTGAATTACTGAGGATGGGTCTTCAGATTCCTGTAGCTCCTCTGGCTGAGGGTGGAATTGTGTGGAGTCAGGAGACAGGGAGATGAATGGAGAGTAGCCAGAAAACAAAGCAAGACACAGAGTCATTATTAGTAACAATTATACCAAAAATCAAAGCAAAATGTAGATGCTAGATATCATAGCTTCTGACTTCCTCCTTTCCAGTCATGATGAAGGGTCTTTGCCCAAAGCGTCAGATGTTTATCCCCCTCCATAGATGCTGCCTGACATGATGAGTTCCCGCAGCATTTTGTGTGTGCGTGTGCGTACGTTGCTCAACATTTCCAGCATCGGTGGAACCGTTCAGCTCTGTAGCCTGGTCTTTGTCCTTCAACCTGCTTCTTTACCTGTCCTACTCTACCCCATGGGTTTAAATTTTGCTGACAAGTCTACCTTGTGTTCATTTGGACATCTACATACACTGGGCACCATGGTAATGTAGTGGTTAGTACAACACTATTACAGCTCAGCGGGGGCCTTCCGGAGTTCAGAGTTGCATTCTGGCACCGTCTGTAAGGAGTCTGTACGTTCTCTGGGTGCTCTGGTTTCCAAAGACATAGCTGTCGGTAGGTTAGTTGCTGTCTGGCCTGCTGAGTTCCTCCAGCATCTGCAGATTTTCTCATTTTCTTAAGATTTTACTTCATTTCTTTACTCATAGCTTTTTAAAAAACATTGAAGTTTTTTCCTTATTATGGTCTTAAAATCAACAAGTAAACCAGAGGTTCTTGAGCTGGGGTCCACGGACACCCTGGTTAATGGGAGGATTCCAAGGTATAAAAACGTTTGGGAACCCTTGGTTTAAACCGTGGTCTTGTCTACCTGTCATAGCACTAACAACATGGTTTGCCTCCTGAGGCACTGTAGCATAGCAGTTAGTGCAGCACTTTGCAACACCAGCAATCACTGATCAGGGTTCAATTTAAGGAGATTGTACATTCTCCTTATGACCACGTGGGTTTCCTCCCCCACTCCAAAGGTTTACCAGTTTGAGTCAGTGAGTTGTGGGCCTGCTACGTTGGCACTTGAAGCATGGCGACACTTGCCCAGAGTGTAATCCTCGGACTGTGTTGGTCGTTGATGCAAAATGACTCATTTCACTGCATGTTTCGATGTACCAGTCGCAAATAAAGCTAATCTTTCATCCTTACTCATTGGGACCACTTGACATATGTTGACTCTTCCTGAGCCCTTCTGAAACGATCAACCACTTGACTCCTCAGTGTAAAGTGATCCAGTGTGGAGCATCTAAAAATGTTCCTGTTGCCGTGACATTCTATCTGCAATTACTGCCTCTTACCTTCATTAATACTCTGCAGTTTCCTCTTGTTTTACACAGCCTACACTGACGGAAGATAACTGCTATACCCTGTGCTTGCTTTCAGCTTAGTGTGTGATTTAACCCATGCAGTACCTCAAGGACTTTTGGGGATAGCACAATAAGGTAGTGGTTAGCATTAAATTTTACAATGCCTGCAAGCTGAATTTAATTCCTACTGCTCTCTGTAAGGAGTTTGTACGTCCTCCCCATGACTGTACGGGTTTCCCCTGGGTGCTCCAGTTTCCTCCCACATTCTAAAGACATGCAGATTGGGGTTAGTAAGTTGTGGGCATGCTACACTGGGTCCAGAAGCAGGGCAACACTTGTGTGCTGCCCCTAGAACATCCCCGAACTGTGTTGGCCATTGACAGAAATGACACATTTCACTATATGTTTTGATATACATGTGCCAAAGCTCATCTATGAACAGCAGAAGTATGATTAAGGCTTCCCGTTCCCCGGCTTGAAGCCCACCAAAGTGAACTATTGAATGGCTGTGCAGAGCAAAGGCAATATTTTAGAAGGCTAAATCTGAAGAGCTGTGTGTACAAAAAGATGTGAGTTTGCTCCTTTTTAGAGAAAGACATGCACACATTCTTGTGTTCATAACCGTGATGGATACTGTTTTAGATCATGTGGGGTCATATGTCCCAGTCTGGTGCACTGGTACCAAGATGAAACAGTTAACAGCTTTAAAAATTGCAGCTTTATTCTTGTGTTCATTGTTTTTATATCCTGACATTCTTAAATTCAAACTTAAACAGTTTATACTGTTTTAACAATTTAAGCACTGCAAAACAATAAATCTTATGGCAATTAAGTCAGTGATAATACACACAAGAGATTCTGCAGATGCTGGAAATCTTGAGCAACACACACAGAATGCTGGAGGAACTCAGCAGGTCAGGCAGCATCGACGGAGAGGAATAAACAGTCGACACTTTGGACTAAGACCTGTTATCAAGACTGGGACGGAAGGGGTAAGAAGCCAGAATAAGAAGGTGGGGATGGGGAAGGAGTACAAGCTGGAAGGTTATAGGTGATAGGTGAAGGGGAAGGTACTTTGGTGTAACTCCTTTTAACCATGGGAGGAAACCCCTGCGGTCATGGGGAGAACACACAACCTCCTTACAAACGACAGCAGGAAGTGAACCTGGGTCGCTGCATTGTTTACGTGACATTTATGAAGTAGATGTCACAAAACTCCAGTGGGCTAAGCACACACCCCTGAGGTGGGCCAGTGCTCATCATCAGCGAGGAGGATAGGTTATCACCAATCTGCACAGATTACGGTCTTTCGGTTAGGAAGTCGAGGATCCAATTACAGAGGGAGGTTCTGAGGCCCAGGTTCTGTAACTTATCAATCAGGATTGTGGGAATGATGGTGTTAAACACTGAGTTATAGTCAACGCACAGCATCCTGACGTAGGTGTTTTGTATTGTCCAGGTGACCTAAGGCCATATGAAGGGCCATTGAGATTGCGTCTCAATCACTTGAATGTTTAGAGATTCAAGATTAGTTAATGTCATTTTCAGTCCACAAGTGTAAAGGATGGCATGAACATCAATTTCTCCTTCCGGTAATCTTTTTACCCTCCCTCTTCTCTCTTCCTCTATTCTCCACTCTGGCCTCTTACCTCTCCTCACTTGCCTATCACCTCCCCCTTCCCTTTTTCCTATGGTCCATTCTCCTCTTGTACCAGATTCCTTCTTCTCCAGCCCTTGACCTTTCCCACCCATCTGGCTTCACCTATCACCTTCCAGCTATTCCCCCTCCCTTGCTCCCACCTTTTTATTCTGGTATCTTCCATCTTCCTTTCCAGTCCTGAAGAAGGGACTTGGCCCAAAGCATTGACTGTTATTCATTTCCATAGATACTGCCTGACCTGCTGAGTTCCCCCAGCATTTTGTGTGTGTTGAATGAAATAATTGTTTCCCTGGATCTGATGCAGCACTGGAAGACAGAATAAGATAAAGAACACAATAATAATTAAAAACACAATAAATACTTAAGATAGCTTATATACATCGATTGATTGTATGTCCATAAAGTGACACTTGGCACAGGAATGTCTGTACATAAGATGACGCTGACCCGGAAATGGTAAAGTGGTGGTGCAAACACAAGGAAATCTGCAGGTGCTGGAATTTCAAGCAACACACATAAAAGTTGCTGGTGAACGCAGCAGGCCAGGCAACATCTCTAGGAAGAGGTACAGTCGACGTTTCAGGACGAAGGGTCTCGGTCTGAAACGTCGACTGTACCTCTTCCTAGAGGTCCTGCCTGGCCTGCTGCATTCACCAGCAACTTTTATGTAAAGTAGTGGTGGTTGGGGCTGTGGTGGTGTGGGTTAGTAGGTGGAGGTGTTGATCAGACTTATTGCTTGTTTTTGAGCCTGGTGGTCCTGCTGGGAGTGGACAAACAACCCATGAGCAGGGTGGGTGGGATCCTTCATGACGTTACTGGCTTTTTCCAGCACTTTTCTGTATATATATCCTTGATGGCTGGTGCTGGTGATGAGTTGGGCAATTTTGACTACCCATTGTAGAGCCACGCAGTGCAGTTTCCATACTAAGCCATGATGCAGCATGTTAGGAGGCTCTCAACTGCGCATCTGTAGAATGAGGTGAGTATAGATGTGCAAAGTCCAGCTCGCTTCAGCCTCTTCAGAAAGTAGACACTAATTATGTTGGCAAATTGGATGCCAAGTTTTCTTGGTAATAAGCAGAGGGCAATGGTAGAGGGTAGTTTTTGTGGTTGGAAGCTTGTGATCATTAGTGTACTACGGGGTTGATGCTAGGATAAAAATCAGAATCAGGTCAGGTTTAATATCGCCAGCATATGTTGTGAAATATGTTGTTATGTGGAAGAAGTACATTGTTTTTTTTTAGCGTGTTGCACCAGACAGTCAGCCATTTTTGTCTGGCGTGTGGTGTCAGGATTGGTCTCCTTTCGGATTAACCGGGTCACGATATGAATGTTCCTGACTCAACCCTTTTTTTTTTACGAGGCCAAGTGGCTAGCTCGACGCTCAACCCGGCTCGGATGGAAAGCGTGCTTGGGGGGGGTGGGGTGTGGCCCGACTTGGATTTGAACTCGGGAGCCTTCCCTCCGGAGTCCGGTGCTGATGCCATTGCGCCACGTTTACAGTACATTGTTAATGCATAATAATAAAAACTGTGAATATATGTAAGTATATATGTATGTAATTAAATAAAATAAGTAGCACAAGAAAAGTAGTGAGCTGGGGTTCATGGGTTCAACGTCCATTCAGAAATCTGATGGCAGAGGGGAAGAAACTGTTCCTGAACCATTGAGTGTGTGTCTTCAGGCTCCTGTACCTCCTTCCTGATGGTAGCAATGAGAAGAGGGCAGGTCCTGGGTGATAGGGGTCCTTAATGACGGATGTTGCCTTTTTGAGGCATCGCTCCTTGAAGCTGCCCTGGATGCTGGGGAGGCTAGTGGCCATGCTGGAGCTGACTGAGTTTACAGCTCTCTGCAGCTTATATCAATCCTGTGCAGTGGCCTTTCCATACCAGCTGGTGATGCAGTCAGTTAGAATGCTCTCCACGGAACATCTGTAGAAATTTGCGACTGTCTTTGTTGACTTACCAAATAGATGAGGCGGTGAGGAAAGTGCCTGAGATACTTGCCTTCATTCAACACTGTAGAGAATATAAGAACTGGGGGTTTATGGTACAGCTTTATAAAATGTTTGGTTAGTACACAGCTGGTGTACTGTGTGCAGTTCCTGTCACTGGACTGCAGAAGATTTATTGCACTGGAGAAGGTGCAGAGGTGATTCACGGGGACGTTGCCTGGGATGGAACATTTCAGACATGAGGAGAGACTGTACAGGCTGGGTTTGTTTTCCTTGGAGGTGCCGAGTGTTTTACGGTGGTGATTATGCTGCTAGTCACTTTGTGCTGGATGCTGTCAAGCATCTTGTTCCTACAGGAAAGTATCCTAGTAATCCCTAGTTCTGGCTTGTAGATGATGCAAACAGTTTGGGAATTGACTCCTTCATGTCACTTCAAAAGGTTTGAGGTCTCCTTTGAAAATTTTGCCTCTGTAAAGATCAGTTGGCTGTGTGATGGTCGTTCATGCTGAGGTCTCTGCGAACCTTTGCACGTCTGCTGTGGAAGTCAAGGCCCCAATGTCTGCAAGTCTGAGTATGCTGGAGGTTTGAGGCTGAAGGTGGCCTGTCTGGGGTGGGAGGCCTGTGTTTGTTGGGGGGTGGGGGGAGGGTGATAGGAAGGAAGGGGGCTGGTTTTGCTTTTTTTGTTACTTGTACTGTTGTGTTCTGTGTTGTACTTGTCGACCATTGTGGGTATGCTATGTTGGCATCAGAATGTATGGCAACATTTGCAGGTTGCCCCCAACACTTCCTTGGGCATGTTGGTTCTTAATGCAAACAATTCATTTCACTGGTGAACGCAGCAGGCCAGGCAGCATCTATAGGAAGAGGTACAGTCAACGTTGCGGGCCGAGAACCTTTGTCAGGACTAAGAGATAGTAAGAGATTTAAAAGTGAGAGGGGGAGGGGGAGATCCAAAATGATAGGAGAAGACAGGAGGGAGGAGGGATGGAGCCAAGAGCTGGACAGGTGATTGGCAGGTGATTGGGATACCAGGCTGGAGAAGGAAGAGGATCATGGGATGGGAGGCCTAGGGAGAAAGAAAGGGGGAGGGGGAAAACCCAGAGGATGGGCAAGGAGTTATAGTGAGAGGGACAGAGGGAGAAAAAAACGGGGGGGGGGAAGAGAGAGAAATAAATAAATAAATAAGGGATGGGGTGTGAAGGGGAGGTGGGGCATTATGGAAGTTAGAGAAGTCAATGTTCATGCCATCGGGTTGGAGGCTACCCAGTCGGAATATAAGGTGTTTTTCCTCCAACCTGAATGTGGCTTCATCTTGACAGTAGAGGAGGCCGTGGATGGACATATCAGAATGTGAATGGAACGTGGAATTAAAATGTGTGGCCACTGGGAGATCCTGCTTTCACTGGCAGACAGAGCGTAGGTGTTCAACGAAACGGTCGCTCAGTCTGTGTCGGGTCTCGCCAATATATAGAAGGCCATGTCGGGAGCACCAGACGCGGAATATCACCCCAGCCGACTCACAGGTGAAGTGGCCTTCTATATATCGGTGCTCCTGATGCAGCCTTCTATATATTGGCGAGACCCGATGCAGGCTGGGAGACCGTTTTGCTGAACACCTACGCTTTGTCCAACAGAGAAAGCAGGATCTCCCAGTGGCCACACATTTTAATTCCACGTCCCATTCCCATTCTGATATGTCTATCCACGGCCTCCTCTACTGTCAAGATGAAGCCACACTCAGGTTGGAGGAACAACACCTTGTATTCCGTCTGGGTAGCCTCCAACCTGATGGCATGAACATTGACTTCTCTAATTTCTGTTAATGTTCCACCTCCACTTTCTACCCTATCCGTTATTTATTTATTTATTATTATTAATTTTTTTTTTCTCTCTCTCCTTTTTCTCCCTCTGTCCCTCTCACTATACCCCTTGCCCATCCTCTGGGCTTTCCCCCCTCCCCCTTGTTTCTCCCTGGGCCTCCCGTCCCATGATCCTCTCCCTTCTCCAGCCTCATCTCCCTTTTTGCCAATCACTTTCCAGCTCTTGGCTCCATCCCTCCCCCTCCTGTCTTCTCCTATCATTTTGGATCTCCCCCTCCTCCTCCCACTTTTAAATCTCTTACTATCTCTTCTTTCAGTTAGTCCTGACGAAGAGTCTCGGCCCGCAACGTCGACTATACCTCTTCCTATAGATGCTGCCTGGCCTGCTGCGTTCACCAGCATTTTTTGTGTGTGTTGCTTGAATTTCCAGCATCTGCAGATTTCCTCGTGGATGCA